>NC_135659.1:49574720-49874720 GCF_964188315.1 Podarcis muralis
CAGAAAATGATTTATTTTTTTTACTTTTAAGAGTTTGCAAATGCAATGACATAAGCATGCTAAGAGATACCACATGTTTTTAAAATGATAGTGACATTAAGAGTTTCAGAAAGGAGAATCAATTTAGAGATGGAAAGCTCTTAGCAATCAGTCTGTATTGAAACACAGATAATCAGGTAGACAATAAAAATAATGGAAGCACCATGTTGGCTTAGCTGATTAGTGGATAAAATGGCAATGTGGTTGCATAAAAATGGCACAAGGCAGGAAGTGGTGTGGAATAGGACAATAGCTGCTTCCTTAAATTTAATAATACTGAAAATCAAAATCTACAGGTATGCACCTTCAGCAAGTAGGGGGTTACACAGATATTTGAAACTAGCCAAACAAAAAGCCTGTTCAGAAATGGAACAATAGCCTCTCCAGTCTCCAGTGACCCTGGTTCCAATCTCAATGTATGTGCTGGGACACCTGGAGTCTCTCATCACTCAGAGACTGGTTGCTGGTAACAATCCTTTAATCCTGGGATTCAGATGGCCTGAAGTTACAAGAAGCTACCACCTTGCTGAAGCAAAAGTATATATACTACCTCAGGTTCCAAGATGAAAGGCAGAATATAAAAGTAATAAAATGAAAATAAACCCTATTATATACATTTTAAGATATAGAAGCACAGAAGATATACATATCCAGCAAACTTCTTATTCTTATTCTTAAAAAAAAAAAAATCTCTTGGAAATCACTGACTTGAGACAAAACTCTGTTACCTCCATCTGTCTTGTAAAGAAGGCTGTGACTAAGCTGATGACATGCTGTCCTGTGGCCAATTTGTATCTGTCTGACTGTTGGCTGCGGAGAACAAGGGGAGACATGGAGATTATGTGCTGGCTGTCAGTCTTCATTGCATAAAACTCTGCATCCTCAGATACCCATTCATACTTCCCAGAGGGTTGAGGAGCTAAGCTTCCATTCCTGCCTCCGCTGTTCCTTGCTATGGCTCATATCTGCTTGGAAATGGGTCACTTCTTTTATCCATGCAGATATATATGTCTTTTCAACACATACCGTCAAAACAAGTAACTCCTATTTCTCTGTGCACTTTGTGAATAAGAGTTCCACATTAATTCTGGGCAACTCAAAAATAAAAGTGAGCTCAACATTCTAAGTGATATCAGATATTAAATATGCAAACTACAACCTACATTAATTTGCTTCCCAAAATTCATATCTGTGAATTCTGATGTTGAATATTCACCAATCTGAATTTTCAGAGAGTCACTGTCTATTGTATATGTGATAACAACATTAAACATTCATTGATATTGGATTTAACAGACTTGTTGATGGCTAGCTCACAATAGTCTTTAGTTTTTGATAGATGAAAGCTTATGGGATTTCTTAATTGGCCGCAGTCAAAAGCACTTGAATTTGGAGATGAAATTGTGAATACACAACCTTAAATTTTACTTTTGAGTGCAAAATTCATTTTAGCTTTGTTGGTACCTATACTTGGGTAATAGAAGAATCACAAGTAGATGTGAAAAGTATAACCGAAGGGTGTTTTGGCAGAGTTCCAAATCCCCTTGATTAGTAGTGCATACTGAAAATTTATTAAGGATTTGTAGATTTTAGAGGGACGCAAATATTCTCAGGTAGGGAATATAAGGATTAGGATAAAATAATACAGGGATTTGATCACCATCCTTTGCATGATCAGGACATATATAGTATTTGAACTCCAGACTTACTGAACACTAAGGAAGGCCCACTGGGACAAGCTGTCCATGCACCTTTGTTTCAGCAGTCTTGGTTGGCCTTCCATTATGCACAGTCTTCATTCATGGAAGGAAACGATGGGATCTCAAGTAACACAAGAGCATTTAACTTGAAGACAGAAGATGCTGGCAAAGCAGGTTTGTGTCAAGATAAGATGAACTCACTCAGGTGCTCCCAGAACAAATTGCTGAAGTTCAAGACAAATGAAAAGTGGCTGCAAGTAGAGGAGCAAAATAGATGCTAGACAACATAGCTCTCTTTGTTGTAGTTTGCTCTAAGCACGTGAGAGCGAGAGAGAGCAAGAAGGCCACTCCATCTTCCACTTCCTTATTTAATAATATTTCTGAAGTACATCTCAAGGGGGGCACTGTTGTTGACACGTCCCTCACAATATCAACTCTCTGAGCTGGGAAAGGCCCACTCCTCGCCTGCTCCTGCCACTCTGAGCGCCATCACAGCAGAAAGAAGCCAGAGAAATTATCCTCCGCATACTCCTGCAGCGGCCTGGCATTTCAGAAGTACACTCCAATATCTCCAAAGGTCAACTACATTCGTATTGCTCAAGCAGCACCTTGTTATGTACTTAGAAAACTAATTAGAAACAGAACTGCTACCAAGCAATTACTTGACATTCCTATGCAGCATGATCAGCTACCTTTTTGTTTTGTTTTTTATAACCACTGCAAACATTACTAGTGTGGCCCTAGGGTGCAGCAATCTTATGTAAGCTCACTTGGGAGTTCATAAGACTTACATCGGGAGTAAGTTTTGCTCTACAGCAAGGGCGGGATCAAATCAGCATCTGGGTTCCTTTGTAGGGGCAACTATTTTTTATTTCATTAAAAAAATGTTTACTAAATATCTTTCTTAAGGATCTCTTAAGGGACTCACAGCAAAGGACTCCTACAGAGGACCCACATAAAACCTTAAAACAGCACATAAATAAGCTGGTTACATAAATGATATTATTTACTTGTCATTAAATTACAAAAAAGGAACACCATCTTCTAACGGTACAGAGAAAGGAAATGTAAACTATACCTCTGGGTGCTCACAGAGAGCAAATCAGGCCTCTGTTTTTCAGTGTCCAGTTCCAAGACTGCCTGGCTATTGTTTTCTTTCTCACACATCTTGATGACACCACTTCTAGTCAGGAGACAGAGGAAGAAAGACATGTCCCCTTCAGCTTGTTTCCAGAAGTATCTCCAGATGCTTAGTTTTAATGGCAACACTTTTGCCCACTTTTGCTCCATGGAAGATGGAGCATGCTTGTTTTCTCCTGCTCTGGAGGGTAAGACCTGAACCAAAGCCTTCAAGTTACAAGAAAGGAGATTCCAACTAAACATCAGGAAGAGCTTGCTGATGGTAAGAGCTGTTCAACAGTGGAAGGCACTCCCTCAGAAGGTGGTGGACTCTCCTTTCTTGGAGGCTTTAAAGCACAGGTTGGATGGCCATCTGTCATGGGTGCTCTAGTTGAGATTCCTGCATTGCAGAGGGTTGGACTAGATGACTCTTAGGGTCCCTTCCAACTATACAATTCTAATATTCTATAAAATCAGATACTTTACAGACCTGGCTAGACCGTTTACTTAAGAAAGAAATTGATTTAACTATTTCAGCAGACCCATTTTCTGCAAAAAGCCCATCTTATAGTTCCAGAATCACAGGTTTTAGAAAACCCATTAGTCTTAACCCAAACGTATTACAATGTTGTACTGCAATTAGAAAGGCAAATGCTAAATCTTCTTTTCCATGTGGATTACTGCTAGAGAAGCTGAATAATGTGTCCGACAACAAGCAGCAGCAACAGCATGCCAACAAAGATGAGTTTTCTGTATTACCTCAAGCATCAAAATAGAAGTGTCACAGGCAGATCCAAAAATCAATGCATAATGTATAATGCATGGCTGGCACCTGATTTTAACAGAGAAAGGTATGCACAGGTGAGGACATAGCTTAGTTCTATGCAATCTCTCCTCCTGCATCACTTTCTTCTCAACTGGAAATGAACTTGCTAAGGGCAAAAGTGCTGAAGGAGAGAGAGCTGCAGTGGCCAGGAGGAAGGTTATTCATTCCTCCCCATCTGCCCCTTTAGCTCCTTAAAATACATCCTCACCTTGACTTGTTCCATGATTGTGACAGATGCAGGTTTAAATATGTGAATCGGCCACTATCACACTACGTTGACCGTGAGAGTCCTGTGTATCTACCTTCCTTCCACCCTGTCTCCAATCTTTCAAAGGCAATCTGCCCCTGCTTTAGGAGAGCCTGTCTCAGCAAGAACCATCTTTAATTAGTCAATCAATAAACTAAAGCAAGCACATCTCAGCTGACAAAACTCCAGATGAGCGGACCAGGGTTTTATTAGCAAAAGCAGACAGTGTCATGGCAGAGTAATTAATCAGTGTCAGGCTGAGAACAGGCTAGTACATGGCACTGTACCAAGGACCTCACAGAGCTGTAAATCACTAACTGGAAGGAATGGAACAGTGCGAGGGCAATCCTGCTCTGGTTGGAGAGTAGCTAGACCAGGGAACTATGTGCATGTGTTTGACATCCTTCTGTCATCATGACTATCAGGGACAATCCACTGTGCATTGGACTCACTTAGAGGAGGAGGAGCCATCCTTGATGAAAGAAGTGACTCTTCCTCAGGATGCTTCCATATTGCAGATATTAACACTGTGCAGCTTGAAGCAACTGGGTCTATAAAAACTGACTCCTTTTAGAATAAAACATTGACCAGACTATTAGATGGATTCAAAACCTTACCTGCAGAGCCTTCTTCAAAACAGAACAAAAGCATCAAAGATACATACAAATAATTCCATACAATATGTTGTGCATGTCCAGCATCTTACAAGAAATAAAAGATAATTCCAAACACACCTAGAAGCAAAGGTCTCTCTCCTTACAGCCTCCATTTTCCCTGGAGCTGTATTCACTCACCAAAATTACACATCCTTCCCAAAGAGCCTAGTAACAAAAGAACAGCCACCACCCTTCCAAGATAGCAATTTTGCAATTCAATAAGCTTCATGTGATTTAAAGTTAAACACCTCATCAGAGCTAGCAGGGAACAATAACAGGTTAATTATCAACCCATCTAGGAGTTCAGAGAGCTTAATATAGCCTCATGAGAAATCCCTATGTAAAAGCCTTCAGCAATACAGTAATACACACAGACATTCTTCATTTCAGTGTGAATTAAATAATAATATTTAAAATTACTCTGATTCAGAAGAGGAGCCTTCCTCAGCATCTCCCCAGCCCCACAGGAGTGCCAAGTAAGGTGAGGACCCTTTTGCAGCCAGCCAGCCAGCTCCTCTGGGAAAGTGAGGTTTACTAAGTAAGTAAACCAACATAGATAAGGCTTCAGTTATGTCCAGGTGCTTGTAGAGATAGCTCCTAGTGCAGTGAACTCTGGAGGACCCTGAGAGTTGTGCACTCCTGACTCAAGCCATGGATGGGGCACTATCTCTATAGCTCTCCATTCTTCCTGCTTTCCTCCACCTTCTGAATAGCAAATAGCTCAAATTCCTCCTTCAAGTAGATAATTCAAGCTTGGTGGTAGTAGAAAAGGGGTCACAATTTCTGTAACAATGATTTATTTCTATGGATCATGCACATCATGATCAGTACAGCTGGCATATGTATAATATAAACTTACTCCCCATGAACTATCTGTGAACCTGGTGAAAGCTCCTGTCTCCTATGTGACCTGGAAAGAACAGCTAACCTCCTGACCCTAACAGTTGCAGAAAGGATCACAGCACTAATCCTTGTATTTGCCAGAAAAATCTAATTGTCAACCTCCTGTAGGCAGGAACCAGACTTCACACAAATGAAAATCTCTTTTTAAAGTAAACTTATGATACAGGAACTGTAAAGACAAAGATATGGTCTCCTGTCACTACAGTACCATCAGGTGTAATTTTCTGTTCTATCTATGCTGCTCCAACTTGTAAACGGTCCTGAGCATGTAGGATTTCAACCTCCAAAAGCTACAGGTTTATTTCCTGCTTTGAAAGTATCAGTACAAATATGTTGTTGTTTTTTAAAAGAGTACTGTGACTCCATCAGGAACTGGAACTGGGAATCAGATTTCTGAGATCATGACATCACCCTGCACCCGATTCCTTAAAGATAATCTCTTATACACAAAGAGAGAAAATTTCCAGACAAGGTCCTGTTATTTTTTTGGTGGGGGAAGATGATGTTCCTAGGAAGAAAAACAACACCAACTGGGCTGCTTTATCACCTTCAGCTTCCATCTGTCCTGGATGCTTCTGTTGTGAATGCTTTACAGTGGTACCTCGGGTTAAGTACTTAATTTGTTCCGGAGGTCCGTTCTTAACCTGAAACTGTTCTTAACCGGAAGCACCACTTTAGCTAATGGGGCCTCCTGCTGCTGCCGTGCCGCCAGAGCCCGATTTCTGTTCTTATCCTGAAGCAAAGTTCTTAATCTGAAGCACTATTTCTGGGTTAGCAGAGTGTGTAACCTGAAGCGTATGTAACCTGAAGCGTATGTAACCCGAGGTACCGCTGTAGCTGAGATTCCTGCATTGCAGGGGGTTGGACTGGATGACCCTTGGGATCCCCTTCAACTTTACAATTCTATGATTCTATAACTTAGGAAATATCTTAGAACAAACCCTGTGGCTCAAAGTAGTCTGTAACATCCTTGTTTTTATCCCTTGAAGGCTCAGTAACAAGCAGATCACACGCTGAAGCAACCTGTAAGAATATCATAATTTTGGGGCAGGGGCAGGCAAGGGAATGAGGGATATTTTCTTAGAAAACACAGAGGGAGATCTGAGGGAGGGAAAGGAGCTGATAACCAGAGCATAACATCAAAGAACACAGTTCCCATATTGTCTTTGATCGTGACTCTTCCCCGCAAGGCAGTAACGTTCATTGCTAACTCGACTTAGGTTTGCATTGGATGTGGGATTGTACCAAGGCTAGGATTCAATCATTTCTGTCTGGAAGGAGTGAGCATGCTGTGTTGAAACTTTGTTTTGTTTTATATGTAGCCTTGGGGGTATTATGCACCAGGTTGTCTAGTGTGCCAAGGAGAACATGATCAGAATAACATTAGGATGCTTTCCATGCATTGATTTCTGAAGAGGGCTGGAAGGTAGATCTCAAGAAAGCAGGGAATATGTTAAAATTATGGGGCAACTTACATAAAATAAGGAAACAGCAAAAGAGACATCACAGAGCTTTGTAGACCACAGAAGGACTTGAATGGTGGAAACAGAATCCATTACAACAAAAACAGGAAAGATCAAAGGAACTTGGCGTTCTAATCTTACAGGAGAGAAAACTAAGAGGGGAAACAACCTTTTCCATATATGTAATAGAGTGTTAAAAGAAGAATTGCGGACAAGTGTCAGGTTGCCCTGAGGGCAAGGCCTGTGTGGAATCTCCCACTTACATCTGCAACCACCTCTCAGTTTCATCCTAGTTCCTGAAGAAGAGGAACTCAATGAGAGTTGTGGGTTAATTTTCTGCCTGTGATGAAGCAACTACCAGCTAATTCCCCAGTTACCATTGTAGAAGTTCAGCCTGTTTCTTCTTTGCCTCCCTTTGTATATAGGGAGTATATAGTGTTGTTGTATATAGTGTCAAAAAGTGCAGGCCAACACACAAGGGAAACATTGTCAAAATATAGTGTGAAAACCCAGATTTCAAACTGGGAAGCTATTAAGATCAAGGATGGATATATAAGGGGTTGAACAGATAGAATGCATAAGAAGAAGCACAAGAGTGCACCATCTATGATATCTGGTCCAGACAATCTTAAAGAAGAATCTCAGAATTATAGTACTTGTGAAGAGAAAGGCTCATCCATGATATTCAGTAGATGGCAACTTCTCATATGGCACAATCTCCTTTCCCCCTCTAGTCTTGTGGAGTCAGCAAAGGGGGTCGATGGATTGGGGGAGGCTCACTCCATCAGGCATGGCCATGTGAGTATGGTATACCTTAATGGGAAAGATTAGGACATGGCAGGTCCAACAGGTAGGTAAGGAGCACCCAGAGAGATGAGCCACCACACCTCCACAATCCAGGAAAGAAAACTTTTGAGAGATTTCAAACAAGACAGAACCAACCAGCCTGTGTGCATGGAAGATGCTCAAAACATGACAGCTAGGGATGCAATCCTAACCATGTCTGCTCAGAAGTAAGTCCCACTTTGAGGGAATCATCTCCATGTAAGTGGGGATAAGAATGCCACCTAGGTTGCTATGTAATGGGGAACTAGGCCATTTTGCAAAGTACATTGCTGACAGGTAAGTATTTTATTCTTAAGCCTCTCTCAACTATGGTTACTTGTAGTCTCATTTACATCAAGTTATGTTCATGGAAGAGATTGTCGTTTTCTCCAAATGAGCCTCCTAACACCTCTGGCAAGGGTAGCCAACATGGCGTCCTCCCCATGTTGTTGGACTCCAACTCCCATCAGCCCCAGTCAACATGGCCAATGGTCAGGCATGGTTGGAACTGCAATCCAGGAACATCTGAAGGGCACCATGTTTGTTACTGCTGTGCTAGAGGAAAACATCTGATGGGGAGAAAAGAACAAAATAGATGGGCAAACTCCCTCCTATAACTCCCTCCTATAAGTGTTTAAGAAAAGAGCAGAAAGATCAGCTGTAATAGTCAGCTCCACCCATGACTACACTGCACAAATGCAATAATAATATTTTTTTTAAAGAAAATGAGATGAAACAAGTAATTCAACCTAGCCACTCCCCCAGATCCGGAGGGGGGGGGGGAGAGAGAGAGACAGGAATTAACTAATTCCAGGATCCTGAGGCTATAAAAGTGAATAACTAATTCAAGGGCTAATCTTTCTTACAGCTACATACTTACACCTCGGCTACCCACCTGAGATGTTTGTACTTTGTATTTAGCTGATTTACCTATTTGCTTGATTTGCCCTCTCCCCACATACACGAACTGTACTTCTGAAAGAACATCTTTAGTAACACCTGATAGGTTCAATGTTAAAAGAAAAGGGAAAGAAGGTTAAGATCAAGTAAAGGGTCTGTAGTGCAGAGAAGTAGGACATTTTCTGAACAAGGTTTAATTCTCTTGAGTTGCTTGACAGCTGAGTCATGACCGAAACTGATAATTTATAGCTTGTGCATGTGAGATGTAGGCAGAGTCTGCTATTAGAAACCTTTGCAGCCCTCATCTCCTATTAATTAGAGATTTCATAATGGAAAATTCTCGTTTTCTTGTGAGAGTCAGACTACCCAGAATCTCGGCAGGTCACCCAGTCAACAACAGTTGTACATTATATATTGCTAATTCAGAAAGAAAAAGAGAGAGAGAGAGAGAGAGAGAGAGAGAGAGAGAGAGAGAGAGAGAGAAAGAAAGAAAGAAAGAAAGAAAGAAAGAAAGAAAGAAAGAAAGAAAGAAAAGAAAGAAAGAAAGAAAGAAAGAAAGAAAGAAAGAAAAGATCTTCTATGTAATTACAAAGTTTCTTCATTACTCACTGCAACTCTCTTGCATATAAACAACAGTCATTCTCTAGCTTGGGTTTCTGAAGCAGATAGTTATTAGGTAGAAGGACTGTTGGATTAAAAAAATAAAAATCAATCCCTGTCTTTTCCAGAGAATGTTTTCCTCCTGTCACATTTCCTTTCCCTTGTGAGCAACTTTGATTGGTTATCTCTCATTTCCATACAAAAGCAATAATAAAGGAACTTTTTTGTCTTCTTTTGTTTATTAGAAGGTTGTTAAATGTTCCCAAGAGTCAGATTTTCTTGGAAAGTATCTGGGCTGTTTTGTTTTGTTTGCAATTTTTAGGAGATTAAAAGCACAAATAATGCTGAGAGCACAGTAAAGCATAGTTCACTTCTTATTTCCTTCAAAATCAGTTTAAAAGAATCTACCTGGATTAGCACCTCTGTCCAACCAAAGGTTCCTGCTGCAACCCATTCTGTGTTTAACTCAGTGAAATCTACTTCTGGCTCAGTTTTGTAGAGCAATATCTGTGCACAGCAGTACATGTGAAAGGGTTCTTCTCTATCTCAGCTGAACGTGAAGTAGTACTGCAATGTGGCAGCTAAAAAGGTTAATGCAATTCTAGGCTGCATCAGTAGAAGTTTGGTGTCTATATCACAAGGAGCACCACCACCATTTTATTTTGCCTTGTTCAGACCTCACCTGGAATCAGTGCTTGGAAAGCTCATTTTAAAGTTCATGTTGTCCAAATAGGAACTAGTTCCAGTTCCAGTTTGTCTTTTTACAAAATGAGCTAGCTCAGTTCAAGTTCATCCGAATGAACTTTTTAATTCATAGAAAGTCCATCCTTGGCCAAAACAATTACAGGATTCAGAATGTTACAAACTGCAAGTATAGGGTCCAAAAGTAAACCAGGGGTCACACACAAGTAATAAGATGTCCGACAGACAGAATGTCAACATGTGAAGCTTTCCCCCTAAATGTATCTCGATATTAGAAAAGGTTGGAAGAGAGTGAATCTTTTCCAGGAGAAGATACAGGAAATCCCTCACATTGCTTCCTTCTGATTTTTTTTAGCATTAGTGACTAAACAACCATAGCAACAGCATCACCTCCATATCTTCCAAATAAGCCTTTGAATGTCACCTCTACATTTGCTTTCTTCCTTTCTTTATAGAGGTCTGGTTGACCTTGAAATAAAAATTAATGCTAAGAATCCAGGCCTCTTACTGGGTGAGGAGAAGAGTAGATAGGAGGGGATAAATTTGAATATGAAATAGAAATCATCCAAAGTTCTACCCCAAAATGACTTTAATTCGCCTTTACTTTGCCTAGCAATTATGAGAATGACTTTCAGGTGTAGTTCAGATATTTTTGAAGTAGTTCAGTGAACTTTGTTCACTGTTCACACACACAGCAGGGAGGCAGAGTTTCCAAGGGCAGGAGCTCACCTAAGAGAGGCTGAGGAATGGAAGGTAAAGAAGATGAAGCTGGCTTTGGAAACAGAAGAAGAAGAAGAAGAAGAGTTTGGATTTGATATCCCGCCTTTCACTCCCTTTAAGGAGTCTCAAAGCGGCTAACATTCTCCTTTCCCTTCCTCCCCCACAACAAACACTCTGTGAGGTGAGTGGGGCTGAGAGACTTCAAGGAAGCGTGACTGGCCCAAGGTCACCCAGCAGCTGCAAGTGGAGGAGCGGAGACGCGAACCCGGTTCCCCAGATTAGCAGACTACCGCTCTTAACCACTACACCACACTGACAGAGATGTCAGCTGTTGAGTTTCCCCCACTAGAAATGAGAGGACTACAATTGTGGAAATGCAAATGAATTCTGGTGCCAGCTGTAATAGACTGACTGACTAAACAGCAATGGAAGTCAGCAGCAGCCTTTAGTAACTTCATTGCCTGTGCTAAAGGACAGTATTAGAATTGACACAAACTGTGATTCTATAGTAACGGATTTGGAGTGCAGAAAAATGTCCATGGAATGGAGTGTAAGTAGGTACATAATTCTAGAGGAGAGCAAGTTATACTGTACATTTTTCTGCCTTGGATCCTAAGAAGTTAAGGAAGTTAATGAAAGGAAAGTTTCTTATTCCATGAAAAGCCTCTCAAGATGGACAGTCCCCCTCTTGAACCATGGACTTTTGTTCACCCAGGCACTTGGTACTTGAAGTGTAGAAGGATTTTAGCAGCCTTGGAAATTGTTGTTGTATATGGCAGAACTATACTCTCTGTAGTTTTATTTTTTTATATCGTTTTTCAGGTATTATGCAGTGGTACCTTGAGTTAAGTACTTAATTTGTTCCGGAGGTCCATACTTAACCTGAAACTGTTCTTAACCTGAAGCACCACTTTAGCTAATGGGGCCTCCCACTGCCACCGCGCTGCCGGAGCACGATTTCTGTTCTCATCCTGAAGCAAAGTTCTTAACTCGAGGTACTATTTCTGGGTTAGTGGAGTCTGTAACCTGAAGCGTATGTAACACGAGGTACCACTGTATAGCCATCCTATGCTCTCTTGGGAGGAAAGACAGGATGGAAAGTATTATTTTCTCAGTGAGGGTTGGTGTACATGACTGTAAATTGGAATGCAAATATGATTCTCCCATCAGTTATCACTGATTTCTATGGGAGAAAGCCAGCCCAAGAAAAGAGTGGAGATAAATCACAGAGGAGAGCAGGGCAGGGATGAAAGTGAGAAGGCGAAGAAGCTGAACTGCTCATTTCACCCACTGTCAGGGATGGGAAGTGGGGGTGATACACTGAACGCAGCCGCAGTGATGGGACCATTGGCGTATTCCAGTGCCCTGTAAAATACCCACTTGGTAGCAAGGGAGTTTGCTGCAGAAGACAGGAAATCCCATCAAACCATCCCTCTTCTTGCATCATATCAGAGCCAACAGTACATGACTGTGGCTGCAATCCTATAGGGACTCAATGGAATTTACTTGCAAGTCGATGTATAGAAGATTGCTTTGTAAACCTACTTGCGAATTAAGTGCCATGCCCAATCTGAATTCCCAGAGTGAATCTCAGATATTTCACTGGGTGTGTCACTTACATGCCTTATGCAGGTTCATTAGCTAAATGGGTGACTCCCGCAAAGGGGTGGGATCTGGGAAAGAATGCATAATGGGGGAAGTGCATACCTTAAGCATACAAAGAAAAACCAAACACAGCACACATTTCTTCAGAGTGCTAATCATCATTCTGTCTTCTTTATTGCTCTTCATGCCATCAATTCAAAGCTGTGCTTTAGCTCCCTGGGGGTGGGGTCCCCTTACCTCCTCCTATTCATAGCTGAGGGGTAATCAGTTTCCAGTTGCTTGTGCATATGGCACTTGTTCTTCTCTCTCCATCCATTTCCTTAATGTAAGCCTTCAATAATTCTGTCATAAAGTTAAATAAATGTACCCTTGAGATATAGGCTTCTTCTGACATATTCAAGGACATTTTTGGCATACAAAAAAAAAAGTCTTCAAGCTTCCACCGGAATAATGTCTTATTAGAATATCCCAAGTTCCCTTGTGAGCTACTGCCAGGGACCATTTGCCAATGATGGGCATGGCCAAAGACAGAAGTGGGCTAGGCAACATTTACTCTTCACTACATTCCAGCCATGCAAAAATCAGGGGTTTGTATACATACAGCACCCCAACATTCAAGAGATGTTGAAAGACACGTTCTAGCCAGGCAAAAGCAAGAATGGCCCTCATCCACTCCATCACTGTGCCCAGATAATGGTCCAGAACATGCACAACCTCTCTTGACTCAGATGTTATGAAGAAGTAGAGCGGCATGTCATCCATGTTCTCATGGCACTTTGCCCCCAAACTTTGCATGACTGCACTCAGTGTCTTCTCTCTCCTGCCCAGCCTCTCCATCTGCACACACACCTGCCTACCTCACACCAGCTTGCTTCTCCTTGAGAGAGAGAGAGAAAGAGAAAGAGAAAGAGAAAAAGAGAGAAGCCCTGCATGCTGGCTCCTCAGAGAAAATGATGTTGGGGGGGGAGAGATTGGCGAGAAACAGTCACATGATCTACAAGTCGATTCCGATAGACATGTTGGACAATGCTGCCTTATGGAAACCTTAAGAAAAAACATATTTTGTTTTGGAAAACACGTGGTCTGAGGCTTGTTATTCATACCACATCTAATTGCTAGACCTCTTTTCACAGAACTGGGAGTAGATTGGGTATCTTGAAGTCCAGAAAGGTAAAGGAGCAGCCAGAGTAAAATAAAGATGTCTACTTGGTGACAGCAATACAGTTAACAAGTAGTAAGGGCTGGTTGTTTGTTTGACTGGCCTACCTTACCTCTCAAGGTGCAGGCTGCAGCCCACGCTATCACACCAACTATCCACCTAAATGCTACACCACATCATATCTGTGTAACCAAATACAGAAAATACAGAAACCACTTCATAAGGTTTAATAGCCATGGCCAACATCACATTCTCCACATGTTGGTGCACTACAACACACACCATCCTTGATTATTAGCCATGTTCAATGTGGCTGATGAGAGTACTATATATTGTCACTTTTTGTTCCATCACATGTGACACTGCTTTGTGAAAAAGAAATGTTTAAAGTACCATTTCCCCCGAGTATTTGTTTCTCCCAGTAATTTGATCCAAACTCACGTTTCTGTTGTAATCAGTGCTTCTGCCTATGCTGGGATTTCTCTCTGATTAGCCTTGATTAGCTGTTGGCTATTTAGCAGCTTCAGCAGAGTTTGATTAAGAGATATGCTTCCTTCCTCCAGCTCTTCAACATTTTCTCCAAGGCTTTCTAAGGGCTGTACCTGGCTGAACCCCAGCAGAATTTATTAGATGAAGAAATAGGTCCACTGCCTATGTCAATTCTGCCTGTGTACAGTAACTCATCTCCCAAGGGATAATTACAATGGGGAAAAGGTTTCATTAGAATACAGTGGTACCTCGGGCTAAGTACTTAATTCATTCCAGAGGTCTGTACTTAACCTGAAACTGTTCTTAACCTGAAGCACCACTTTAGCTAATGGGGCCTCCTGCTGCTGCCACGCCGCATTCTGTTCTTATCCTGAAGCAAAGTTCTTAACCTGAAGCACTATTTCTGGGTTAGCGGAGTCTGTAACCTGAAGCGTCTGTAACCTGAAGCGTCTGTAACCCGAGGTACCACTGTAGTGAGTTTCTTGAGGAATTGACTTTCCAAACCTTACAGACTTGCTTCTGGTTCTGTTTCCCTTCAGCAGGTGTTTCTGTTTGTCTCTATGATAGAGAATTCTTACTGAATCCAGTTTACCCAGTCTCACCAAGATATTGCCAACATGGAGTTGTTTTATACCTCTCCTGCTAGAGCCAGTACCCTTTTGGGGCATATGGTATCTGCCCATCATGCATGATCACAACATTCAAAAATTTGCAAAAAGCATGTGTACTAAGAATAGTTAGTTGAGCAACATGCAAAATATATTTTAATGTAATCTGGAACAATTTGGTTCCAAATTGTTGTATCCAAGCAAGTAATTCCATTAATGAAAGGGATTATGTCTGTGCAGTGAGCCTTCCTCCCCTGGGCCCCCACAAACAATCTATTCCGTGGTCCCCCCCCCCCAATCCTCCAGAAAAGACTAGAGGCCATAGGAATGTGCAGGGAGAAAAGAGGGAATACGTTCTGGTGTACTCATGATTTATATGTGTTTTCCTAAACTAAGTTTATCTCAGGCATTGCAACGTATAAAGCAGCCCTGAATCAGACAAGTAATAAGTGAAGCTGGTTAGAGAGTCATAGGAACTGTGTCTTGCTTTGATGTTTTCTTCCTCTTCCTCTCTTAAAATTAAAGTGCCATCATGCCGGAGCACTTCCGACCACTAATGAAACACCCTTTATGGGTTAGTGTATCTAACACTGTTTTTCTCCTTCCTTTCAGTGCTCAAGTTTGCTTTGTGGTTTTCAGATGTGTGCAGCCTCCTCAAAGTCGCCTTTCTGCTTGCATATGCCTAGCTCAGGGAGACCACACAGCAACAAATGACAGCTTGTTGAAGACCAATCATTTGTCCTTTTCTTTCCCTACATCCATAATTTGCTTAAGCTTTCTCCTGCTGTTTTTTATGTTTGAACAGTAGCCTGATAATGGGTAGCGAGAACTCCCAGCTGTTCCCCTGTTATTTCTTCCTGCCTTTGACTTTCTCTTAAAGTTATAAGAACAGCAATTTCATCACCCTAGGAGACCTGAGTTCTACTCTTGGCTTAAAAAAAATAACAACCAGCAGTGCAACATTGCTTCCTTGTGGCTTATGCTTCCCTCTTATTGATGGATGGAAAATGCAGAAATGGGTGTGTGTGATTCTTTGTACCACCAAGGTCCCTCTAAGCCCCAAAGCAACACAAGGAAAGTATTTTGCTAGGAATCAGACCAAAGTACTGTGTAATCCCAACACTAAATAATGCAAGAGTTATCTGTTGCGCTGGGGTCTTCCTCAACAATTTTCTGGTTGATATTTGTGTTGTCCAAGCCAAATAGCTCGATAGAGAGGCCTGGAGACCTCTGATCTAAGCCATCAAAACTCATGCTAGGGGGGAAGACTGGAAGGAGGGGCCAATGCTTAGTCACTAACCACTCTACAGCAAGCCTTGGTGGTCCCTACTCTCCTTGAAGGATCAGCCATATACTGTGTATGGGGGTTGGCAATACAAATATGGTAGAGTAAAAGAAGAAAAGGGAACTTTACATGGACATCCAAATAAAGGAGTAAATTTCCTGTAAATAACATTTCCGTCAAGAACCCCTGCTAATTAGAAGTTGCAAAATGCAATTGCCACTGACTCAGTTAAAATCCACTTACACCTAATTTCCCCCCTTTTTTTCATATCTCTGTTTATTTATTCTGGTAAGAAGCCAAGGTACCGCTGAGTACACCCTATAATTTATCTGATCTTTCAGATAAATCCCACTTCACTCATTAACACTTGCTGACTCCCAGAAGAATACAGGCTTGATTGGGATCTAATTTATGGCATTCATCAACATATGATTTATTTATTTATTATGCAGGAGTGGGAGAGTGACAGCATGTGCAGGTACTCTCCCCTAGAAGCCATGTCCTTTTACTCAGACACAGACAGGAACTACACCCCATAATTCTCCCCACATCTTTATTCTATGCTCAGAGTCTCACTGTGCTGAATGCTGTTGCTGAAAGCTACCAAGTGTGATGTAGTGATGGACGAATCTGTCAGTTCTTCATTCTCTCCAATTTCTCATTGTTTTTCCAATCTTAAATTCAGTTTTCTACTTTTCTGCAGCAATTTGTGAGCTGTTGTTTTTTAAATCCTTATGAAAATTCAACAGCATTTTAGTGTGCACTTTTCCCAATAAACACATTTTTTTTGCATACAGGGTTGATTAATGTACAAACTTTTACAAGCAATTTCACAAAATGTACTGCATTTTTTGTATGTTGTTTTCACAAATATATGCATTTCTATGCACACTTTGCACTGCATTTTTGTACCAGTTGCTTGGCTGCAGAACTGCACCGCAAAATTTAGAAAAGTGCAAATTTCCAAGGATGGCTGTGCTTCAATTCCTGTATTGTTTTGGATTGTGTGGAGTTTGCCTTTAATTTCAAACTGAATCCAATTTCTCCTCCATCCCTGGTAATGGTAACACAAGTGTCATAAATACAAATTTATCATATGTGGCATTAAATTGGAAGACCCAACTGTATGACTAACTTTAGAATTAATGGGTGGATTTGACGCAGCACAAAATCTTTCAGTCTGTCGACACAAGGATTTCTCCTTGCACAATGGAACTTCCTCTCCCTCTCCTTCCCCCGCATGCCCCATAAATCTGTGCTAGGGATTCCACCAACCATCTGGAGCAGATTTGGGGAGTGAGTAGGGTGCACAAAGTGTGAGGGGGAGCCCCATTGTGTAGGGAAATCCTTGCCCTGATGGGATTTGTTAGCAGAATACCATTCAATGTTTCTTCTTCTTCTGACTACTCAAAGGTCACAACACTCGTTGAAACAGACAAAGATTCCAAAGTGAAATCAGCAAGAAATATTTGAAAAAAGAATTTATATGAATTGGTTATACCCATAATTTGAATCTGATTCTGTTTGAACTAAAGAATCTCTCCGTAGGTAAGGGTTTAAGGGTCAGGATTCAATTTCTCAGCCACAATGAATAAACCAATTGAGATCTGATCTTCTCTAGTTCCTACCACCATTATGTCTTATCCACATTACAAGCTAAGGAATCTACAGTTCCATTGCCTGGAGACAGAACTTCCCAGTTCCCTTTTAATGTTATTCCCACCTGTTAGGCAGAATTGGCAGCTGTCTATTCTTTCCTGGAATCAATCAAACGTTGGCTGTGCTTAGGGATCTAACAGTGGCAGACAGCTTCCTCTTCTCTTATTGACAACTAAATCCATAGGCCTCGTTTATGACAGATAGGCAGTGAAGAGAAAGGAACTCTGCCATTCATCTACTGTTGCAAATGAAAATTAGGATCCTGCTTGCGCATAGCTCATGGGGGAGGGGGGAGGGGGACTCATCCCCAGTAAAATCTTGAATGCAGTGTGTCCTTTGTGGTATTTGTTATTATAATCTCGACTTCATGCTTCATTCCAGAGAAAGCATGAATAATCTAGCAGCAAAGGAATGCAGGAAGAGAGACAAATGCACACATCTCCCTTTCTGATTTCAGCCTTTAATGATGTTTTTGTTTTTGTCAGTCCCAAATAGCAAAATGAAATAAGTGAGAGCTGGCTGCAGGTTGTCATTTCAGCACCCCTTTCGTGCAGAATGCTTCCAAATTTTCCTTGCAAATGTTCAATAGGAATAATTTTGCTTTCCCTTTGAAATAAAAGAGGCTGCCATATTTTGTTATGCTCCATAAACCATTTTAGGAGCCTATGCTCTGAAGGTCAGACAGCCCCACCATTCACTTCAGTGACTCTCAGGAAACATGCCAGAAAATTCATACTGCACTGAACAGGAACTATAACATTTCCCCCTCAAATTACTCCCTTTTGTAGTGATGGAACATCCCCTGCACTGTAAGATGAGCAGTCCAATGGAAGATTTCTCTGAACATTAGAAATGTCAGCATATATGTGACCAAGTGGGTTGTTCTTTAAATCCTTCACCACAAGGAGACCAGAGGAGAGAGACTTTCATCATTTCTAGAACAAGGGCACAGAGAATGGAAATCACATGCTCTGACCTGGAAGTCTTTCCAGATTGTGGTCCACTTGTGACAGACAATATGGCATACTAGTTAGAGTGTTGCATTAGGATTAGAGAGACCCCTGCTCAGCAGCTACCCTTGAAACAGTCACACTTGCAACCTAATCAACCTCACTGGGTTGTTGTGAGGACAAAATGAGTGGGGAGATGGTACGCACTGCCCTGTGCTCCTTAACATAAGGGTGGGATTCAACAAACCAAACCAAAAGACAAAGTCTGATGACTTCAAATAAATCATTTGTAATTATCCAGGGCTGAGTTGTAGTATGGAAAACAAGCAATCAAGACCAAACCGTTTAGAGCCCTGTCTCATACAAAAGTATGCCTTATTACCCATTGCAATTTCTCAGGGTGACCTCTTAACAATACCATCCATGCACACTGTCTGGAGAGCAACGATGCTTAGGGGAGAGGATCAAAGTGGTGGTGACTTCACCATGGCCAAACTATGAGTATCTTTCATAAAGTGTTAGATAAGATCTTTGTTCTTTGTTGTTGGATAAAGCCAATGTGGTGTAGTGGTTAGAGTGTTGGACTAGGACCTGGGCAGCCAGGGTTCAAATCCCTACTTGACCGTGAAGCTTTCTTAGGCCAGTCATTCTCTCACAGAGTTGTGAGGATAAAATGAAGAGGAGAACCATATGCATGGGAGAAAACATGGGGTATGAATGCAACTGATTAATCAATAAGCTTCCCAGTCATAGCATCACCATGCTGAGAAGCATAGCTGTCAACATTTTCCTTTTTTTAAGGGAAATTCCCTTATTCCAAACAGGATTCCTCACAAGAAAAGGGAAAAGTTGACAGCTATGCTGAGAAGCTTTGCCCCACCCCCAAACAATCAAATTTCTACCTGTCGCAAAGCTGTTGAATATATAGCTGTAGAAAGGTGGCAACCTTATTCACATGTCTGGCAGTCCATTCTCCCTAGCACATACTCCCTCATCAGCTTTTTGCTATAGAGCCAAAAGCTTTTATGTGCAGAGACAATGCAGCTGGTTCCAATTTGCTGTCTGGGGCTGCTGCCTCCCACAATTAAAATCAAAGCAGCAACAATGAGGTCTCTGGTACCAATTTCACCTTGGCCAGGCCCAAAGCTTATCTCATCCTGGTATACAAAAGGCAAAGGAAACCTTTTTCAGATGAAGGTTGGCTGGCCAGAGTGGATGGCATTGAAGACAGGCGTGCAAAAACAGAGGTGAGCTTGAAGAACAATTCCATCTATTGAAGGGACAGCTTTCACCTGGGTGGACAGATAGTTATCTCAAAATAAAATTGCAAGAGTAAGGAAAGAAAGCAATTTATGATTGTAACTCCTATCCTTCTTGGCAGTGCTTATTGTTCAGAATTGAGAGACCTGGGAACTATACGCTTGGCTGTCTGGGAGAATTTGCATGCCCTGCAATAATGCCCCTCATGTTTCTGATGGTGTTAAAATAAACCCATAAATCATTATGATGATTGTACAGTGCTGAAGTTATGTCTCATGTTTCCTCCTTCCTCCAAGATACTGCTGCCAATATACTAGGCTCCCATACTAGGCTTCTGTACACATGTCTAAACGGGATTGCAGTAGTGCTGGGTATCTCAGAAATGGGTCCTTGGAGTAGCTACCATCAAGCAATGCTGGTGTTGACTACACAAGTGTATTTCTTTCACTGTTGTCTTCTCCAAAAAGAGTTACAGGAACAGTATACAGGTACTCATTATCCTGCAGTGTAATAAGCAAACTTCACTAAAGTGCTTGGTTCAGCTGGCACTCATGGAACATCCCTGGAATACCCAGCTGCCAACAAAAACACCTCTTTGTTGGGTCATTAACTAGCCCTGGTGAGATAAAAGCCAATAGGCGCTCTTAAGAACAGTTGATAGTTCTGTATTTTATTATAACCTTCCTGGGTTTACAGAAAGTTAAGTGCAAGACACCAGGTTCTTGTTTTCTAAACAAACAAACAAAATAAGTTTATTTCCACATACTGAAATCACCCCCATAAATATTGCTTCGTTTTCCATTTCTGCAGTCTCAAGCTTAGTTTCTCCAAGTGCATTTGGAAAAGCAACTAATCCTGAAAATATGTTTGCCTCTGTAATCAGTTCCTCTGTCAAGAGGCATTGGGCAGAATTGCAGTTATGATTATTTTTATTTAAAGTGATTTATCAAAATCAGTAACCATATCCCTGTTAATCTTCCCCTTGACTGAAGCAAAAATGTGAGCTATGATTTTGAGTAATCCAGGAAAGTTTTAATGGAACAAATCTTTTTCTTCCAATACTGTCACCCTACTCCTTTAATGAAATGGAAAATATTCTGATTATAAAGATTTTGTCCTTTTTACAGGAGATGGAGATAGGTGCATGCAATGAATAATTGGGCTAGCTCTTCCTGTATGTTGCATTTGCAAGAGGAGAAATGAAAATGGCCTGCTAATTCTCTTGTAGGCGAAACTCAGTGTTTTTCCAGCAGTAGTTCTGAATAGTAAACATAAAGTCATGTAAATTAACTAGTGCTAGGTAAGTAATCACCAATGCATTTTTAATTTTGAAAGGATAAGTGTTACATTCAGCTAGCTCTAGCTATTTACTTACCTGTGAAGTTTTGAATAAATCGCAAACTTTCTGGAGAATTATGTGATTTCTTAGAATAGGATTTGGGGTAAAAGTAATATTTACATTGCTGCAAATTCTTTGAAATCCATGACAGTTTTGTATCCCTCTTTAAACGCATTTCATTTGCTTTTATTTTCCTCCACTGATTGGATAAACTAGGCTCAAGATTGCAGGAAACGAAGGCTTGCTTCAAAAGGTGAGGATAAAGGGCACAACCCAAAGTCCACTGAATATAATGGGCAGAATAATGTAGGATGCAATGGCAGCAACCAAAAGATCTCCAAAAGCAATGATGCCTTCATCCTTTAAAATTATGGATACCCTGTCCTGATGCTGAAAGCTACATAGAACTAACATGGCCAACCCTTTAGCAGGGTAAGAATTTGGCAGGATTAGCAGGGCAATTTTAATGAGGGTGAAAGAGGAGAGTGCAAAATATGGTCTGAAGCTCAACATCAAAAAAAGAAGATCATGGCCACTGGTCCCATCACCTCCTGGCAAATAGAAGGGGAAGAAATGGAGGCAGTGAGAGATTTTACTTTCTTGGGCTCCATGATCACTGCAGATGGTGACAGCAGCCACGAAATTAAAAGACGCCTGCTTCTTGGGAGAAGGGCAATGACAGGCCTAGACAGCATCTTGAGAAGTAGAGACATCACCTTGCCAACAAAGATCCGTATAGTTAAAGCCATGGTCTTCCCAGTAGTGATGTATGGAAGTGAGAGCTGGACCATAAAGAAGGCTGATCGCCGAAGAATTGGTGCTTTTGAATTATGGTGCTGGAGAAGACTCTTGAGAGTCCCATGGACTGCAAGAAGATCAAATGCATCCATTCTTAAGGAAATCAGCCCTGAGTGTTCACTGGAAGGACAGATTGTGAAGCTGAGGCTCCAGTACTTTGGCCACCTCATGAGAAGAGAAGACTCCCTGGAGAAGACACTGATGCTGGGAAAGATGGAGGGCACAAGGAGAAGGGGGCGACAGAGGACGAGATGGTTGGATAGTGTTTTCGAGGCTACCAGCATGCGTTTGACCAAACTGCGGGAGGTAGTGGAGGACAGAGGTGCCTGGCGTGCTCTGGTCCATGGGGTCACGAAGAGTCGGACACGACTAAATGACTAAACAACAACAAAGCAGGGCAAAATCTCCTTTGTGAATGAAGACTTTCTAATTATGTGTGTACCTGCTAATGCTAAGATAGTTTATATTTTTAGAACTTTTGTGTGTGTAGTATACACACCTATATCCAATAAAGTGGAATGAACAGAAACCTCAGGATTGTAACACACCATATGTTAGGTTGCCCTTGAAAAGTGTCAGAAAGCTTCAGGTGGTGCAAAATGTAGCTGCAAGGTTGTTGGCAGGAGTGCGGATATTTGACTGTACCATTCTGGCATCATATTGACTTCTAATTACCTTCTGAGACAAGTTCAGGGTGCTGGATAAACAGTTTGGGACAAGGGTATCTGAAAAGGTGTTTCCTCCAGCATGAACCTGCCCACACACTGCCATCAACAGGGAAGGTTTTGTTGCATTTCGACCAGTTTTGCGTGGATTGTCTATTGCAATGTTCAAACTTAAAATGCTAAGATATAAAAGATTTTGAAAATACAATAGAAATACTTTTGCTGTGATTCACCCTCTCTTCTTACAGTGCAATTGTACACATGTCTGCTCAGATATAAGACCTATCGAATTCCAAGGGATTTATTCCTAGGTAAGTGTTTATAGGATTTCCACATAATTATACAAGCACCACTCTGCAAAAGGTAACGGTTTTTGTTGCAGAGCTTGTTTCAATTGTGAGGAAGAGTTAGCTCTTCTAAAACTGGTCTTTTGTGTTTGGGGTGCGTGTGTGCTTTACCTTTTGAAGCTTCTCCTTGGTTAAACAATAGGCTTGGCTATGAATGTGGGAGGTAAGACCTTAAACAGTTCTCTCACTCATTCCTTATAATAGTACTGGTCTACCTTACAGGATAGTTGTAAGGAATAATGAGCTAGAGCTCCTTTAAGTGCTTGTATCATTCTAAAGACCTCTATACATGCTGAGTAGAATCATTTGCAGCCCAACTTTATCAATGCTTGGAACCAGAAGTTTAGCACTACTGAATTCCACACAGTAAATAATAGATCTGTACAGAGTTGCTGTGTCTCCCCCTCCCACCTCCTACAATTTCTCCTAAGAGCCCATGGCTCATAGGTGAAGGGTTTGAAAATCACGTGGTATTTTTTCCCTTCCTTCAGGACAAGGAGCTAGATAGTCTTTGCTTTGCTAGGAGGAATTAAATCACTCTCAGGCATTAATGTTGGGCATCCTTGAACATGGATTGGTAGCGGAGGTGAGATCCAACTTCTTGCTGTATTTGCAAATACAGTCCCCATGTTTTGGCACGGAAAGAGTTTGTGCAGGGATTAGACGAAAGGGGAGGGAACAGCACAGAGAGAGAGAGAGAGAGAGAGAGAGAGAGAGAGAGAGAGAGAGAGAGAGAGAGCTGATCATATGTCACTGTCTCATTTTTATCTTCCCCTCCCCCCGATTTAAGTATAACGGCGGGGTTTAAGTCTTTCGACATCATCAGAGCTCCCTCGGCGGCTCTATTAATCTCGGAGGGAAGCGTTCAGCACCTCGGCCAGCTCCTCCGCGGACGAGAGCCGCTGGGCGTGAGAGGCAGAGAGAGAGGGGGAAAAACTACAGGTGGGGAGAAACAGACGAGTCCAGACTCTCTCTCTAGACAGCATAGACAGCACCACTACACAGGTCAATCTGTGGGCGTCTGGCAGTTGAGGACAGTCAATCGAGGCAGTCGGCTGTTTCTTTTGTCTCTTTCTCCTTCCTCTCCAAGCAAACCTCAAGAGAGATTCCCTGTGTGTGGCAACGAGGCGTCCTTCGAGTCGACCCTGCCTTAGGTTTGTTAATGCTTCGTCCCGCTGACCTATGAAGGAAAGGTTGGGGAGCGAGGGATTCTCGGGTTTCAAAAGTTTTTGAAAGCCTTCCTGGCTCATCTGTGTTAGATGCTGTCGATGATGACCCAAACTAGTGCGCTTTGTCCTTTAGTTTGGGCAGTGGTGCGTGCAGACTCTTGCAGAAATGAGTGTGACCAGCTCAGTCCCCGGAAGGTCGCTGTTTAGTACAGCCCCTGACACATTGAGGCTGCTAAACAAACAGTAAGCAACTGAAAAATAAGCCTCATTTAACACAGCTCTGTTTATTTGTGCTTGTGTTTCCTTTCTCTTGTAGGTGTATCCTGAGATACTGGACTCCATATTTTCTGTCCAGATGAGTGAAGCCAGAAGCCAGCTTATATCACTTTATCTTTTCCCATTTGGCACCAGGAAGAGTTGTCTGGAAAATATCAATGACAAGTGGAAAGGGCAAATCTGCTTCTCTTCCAGGAACTATTCCTTGTTTTAGAATTTGGATTTAGAATGTGACACCATTGGATCCACATAGACAATCATGTGAAGTTTGAATGGCAAGTCGCTCTTGGACAGACTGATTTCTGTTTTTTTACCTGTAGGGATGGTTTACATATAGGGGGGGAAAGTGCATTGAGCTGCTCCCGGGTTTGTGAAAATCCATTTTCCTCCTTTGCCATTATGATCATTTGCAACATCAGTGCAATAAAAGATTGGAGCACATTTCTCTCCCAGATCCTCCCCAGTGTCAACAAGACTCTCAACTTGGTGCAGCAAGTGGAAGCCACCACCAGCTCTGTGGTGAGTGTTCTGCAGGATCCTGATCAAGGCAGCTATTTGTCCAACAGCCAGTCCATGAATTCCAGTAACTTTACCACTGGCCTGGACCACCTTTTCCAATACTCATATTCAGACAATGACCAGCTTTACAAGGAGTACAAACCTCTTCCTCGGGATGCAATCCCTTTGCCCAAAGCTGTGCTCTACCTTCTTATGGCAGCACTTGTGGTGGTGGCAGTAGCGTATGCCATTGTTGGGCATCTCATCAAGGATCTTGTCCATGATTTGATAGGTGAGTGTTGGAGGAACACGTTTTTATATACCGTGTGTAGCATTGGTGACAATGTCCATTTTCAAATGGAATGCTGGAATTGGTTTCTACTCTCTCCCCTCCCCCACCACCACATATCAGTAATTCCAATGTTGATGGGCAAAATAATCCTAACTGGGTTCTAGAGAGTGGCAGAGCCCACACCACTACTGCCAGTGATGCTCCTCTCTGCTGGTGGAGGATAAGTTCATATATGTCATCCTACCCGCCACCCCACTAATATCAGGAAGTTAGAATTGCAGCCTAACAGTACCTGTCTACTCATAAAGAAGCTCCATTCAATACTATTAGACTTACTCCCAAATAAGTGTGTGTAGAATTATAACCTAAGCATTCATTTGAGTTGTTTGTTGTTGTTTTACGTTGTGCCATTAATGTACATAGTATTTAACAAAGTGACTTAAAAATATGGGCAGGTCCCTGCCCTGATGTGCTAACAACCTTAAAACACTTATAATGTACAGTTTCAAAATTACTCTTTTCTTTTCTATCCCACATTAATTATGGGATAGATGCTCAAAGGTACTTTAGGTGTTACATGAGAAAACACCAGAAAAGAATCTAATTCAGAACAGGGTGGTGTTGATTCAAGTTTTTTATTTTGCTTTGTTTGGATTTGGATCTAATAAGCACTGCCTTATTAAATAAAACTACTACAGCAAAGTAATGTGGCTAAGTAATAATGATCCATAATGTTAGAAAGAATTAATGCTCCCTTTATTCAAAGGTAGATCATTTAAAACTTTGCATTGTTTTTATATCTCACCATGTACTCCCATGTAGCGTGCCCCATTCATCCCAGAACGGTTTCCATTATTATTTTTCCTGCTTTTCCTGCTGAATTTTTATCCCTGGCTTGCCATCTAGCTGAAAAAACCTTAACTTTTTTAATGGAGCAGCATACAGGTCTGAATTATGCAAATGAAGACCAGGTACTATAGTAATGTTCAGACTTTGAACAGCCACAGAGATTAATTGCTGAAACATTTGTAGAAGCAAAGTGGATCCTTCATAATTTGTGATTGAACTGACACACAACTTCTGGTCAACAGAGAATTCCGAAGCCTAATCAGGTTTCACCATCAGAATAATACTTTAGACAGCAGATCCTTGGGAGCAGGGACTTGGTTTCTTTGATCCATTGTAAAATATAGGACTACAATCTTTAACTGGGTTTCTTGCTTTCCTAGATGCTGATTAATTGACTTATGGGGTAATATAATGCATGGTAGCTATTCATATAGCCATTCATATCAGTAAGAGTGCGTGTGTGTGCTTGTTTGTTTACAATTAATATTCCAGAAAGGAGTATTAACATGAAACATTACCGCCATATGTGCTGGAGTTAGGGGAATCAAAATATCAAGATTCTGTTTTCAAAGGATCCAAAACATCTACTGTGCAGTGTAATCCTAAGCATGCTTACTTAAAAATACGTCCCCCTCTCTTCAGTGGGATTTACTCCCAGGGAAGTGTGTATAGGATTGCAGTGTTTATAATATGTTTTAAAAGAGCTTTCAATAATCTTGCTCCGTCCTGTCACATTTAAACTACATTAGTTCCTCAGTTTTCTTATTCTGAACATTTTAAGCTTTGACTAGTTAACATCTACAGTATGTATGGATTGTTGGACAGATATAAATCTGCTAAATCAGTAAAGAGGCAGAAATGAGCAGGACAAGTCAATGCACATTTACTCAGAAGTAATTTCCATTGAGTTCAGCAGTGCCTACTTCCAAGTAAGTATAGATAAGTTGTAGGTCAAATTGTATAAAGTGTGTTACAGCCATGTCTCATTTTATTATGAATGATTAACATGTACATATATGTGTACACATTTAAAAACACACACATTGTTTTCAGAATCAGATGGGCATAATATTCACTGTGCAAACACAGATGGACATCTGCAAGGCTTGTAGTGTAAGACACTAATTCTGCAAAAACACAAGCATATACTAGACTGGGAGCAATGCAAGGGGATCTTACCTGGCAGGATTCCAAGGAGACCTGCTGACATTGTGTGACCTTGATCAGGTGCCAAGATCTCTCTCCATTTTCCATATTAATTAAATGGGAATTTAGATTATTTCCAAATAAGCTATGCTATGTTGATGGTGATTATCATAATTATTGATGTAACTCTGGCAAAAGGCTTCAGAACATGCTTAATTTTAATGACATTCATCCGTATTATTAGGTGTAATCCACAACAGGAACAATCCACACAGATTTTATTTGATCTATAATGGAACCACTCAAAGTGTGTGTGCGTGTATATGAATGAGAGGGAGGGAGAGAGTGCTCTTGGTTTGTGCCATTTTTCTAGGTCTTCCCAGGTACTCCCTCATTGCTGGGAGATGGCAACTGTTCTCCAAATCTGATTCATTTCACTGGGCTCACAGATACATCCTTCATCTTGTCAGAAATAATAGCTCTGCTAAAGAGTGAGTTTTGGAACTCACAATCTTTTATTTATGATCAGAACAAAAATTTGTACCTGCTTTCACCTCATGCAAATAGAAAATGGAAATAAGTTTCAGGGGCACCTCAAGTCTGCTAAAGTGAAGCACACGCTCCTTAGCAGGCAGCACATGCATTACTCGTATTTATATGCTCCAAATTACTGAATTCTCCAAGGAGGGAGAGGGAGATGATGTTTGTTAACATTGTCAGGTGAGTCATCATTTTCCCTTCCTCCCAAGAGGGATCTTCATTTGAATGAGTTTGCATAAAATGACTTCTGGGATCAGACAGAAGGTGAAAGGGAAGTGGGAAGCAACTCTCGGTTTGATCTGAATTCTTTTCACACAGTTGCCATAGTTAGGTCGTTTTCAGTCATGCAGCCTTTCCCTATAATTAATTTCCATTTAATCAGTGTACTGATTATGAGATGGAAGGTAGAGGACCTACAAGTGCCAGCCCAAGCACCCCGCCCCTGCCTTTTAGCCAATTGATGCCTACCGTATATGAGCATATGAAGCTGCCTTATCAGAGTCAGACTATTCACCCATCTAACCCAGCGGTGGGGAACCTGTGGCCATTCAGATACTGTTGAACCCCACCATTGTCCATGCTTCCTGAGGCTAATGGGAGTTGGAATCCAACACCATCTGAATGGCTGCAGATTCCCCAACTCTGAGCAAATGCAACATTGTCTGTTATGACTGGCAGGAGTTCTCGACAGTATCAGGCTGGGGTCTTTTCCAAGTGTATTACCTGAAATCCTTTTAAGTGGATATGCTAAGGATTGAACCTGAGACCTTCTGCATCACAAAGGCCCTCTTAGAATTTGAGCTTTGCACCTAATGCTGTTTCTAAATTGTGTTGCTAAAGCATGCACCAATATCTAGAAGGCTACAACGTGTCTGGGTTTTTGTTTTGTTTTGGATTAAGGCATAAATAAATACATTGTGAGTTTATAGACTTTGCTAAATAAGTGTATTTCAGTCAGATGGCAGGTAATATACCTGTATGCACAGGTTCTTAGATAATGTTAAAACATACTGCTTTGCTCTTTACAGTGAACCTCTCTCAACAAATGAGGTGAACCAGCTTTTTTCCATTTTCAAGGTTACTCAATTTATTCAGATTGAAAATTCAAAGGGAGTCCAAGTGACATTGTAGCCTTGAGAAAAGTCTCTTTTGAGGGGATATAAAACCTTTTATAATGTGTCTCTGACTTATGGAAAGGGATGAAGGTTGAAAGTTGTATTTTTTTTATTTCGCCAACAGGGAGTGAGCAGAGTGAGATTGGATTCATTTTAAAAAATGAATGCAGAATAGGATAATATTCCCTGTGAGGTGGGCAAATAAAAGGACACCTCTCATTAAAAAGCATCAGGACATTTTGCTCAGCTCATTTCAAAAACACACCAGAAGGTGCCTAGAGTTGCCAGCAAACTCTGAAGCCCAACTGTTTGCTAGATTTGAGGAACCTGTCCCTCACAGATTAATTCTGGCTAAAGCTCTAGAGCAGGCATGGGCAAACTCCGGCCCTCCAGATGTTTGGGACTACAATTCCCATCATCCCTGACCACTGGTCCTGTTGGCTAGAGATGATGGGAATTGTAGTCCTAAACATCTGGAGGGCCGGAGTTTGCCTATGCCTGCTCTAGAGCGGAGACGAGGGCATTGTGGACCTCCAGGTGTTGTTGGGCTCCATCACCCATCAGTGTGGCCAATAGCCAGGGAATTGGAATCCAACATCTGGAGAGCCACAGATTCCCCATCTCTGCTCTAGGGACTGTTTGCTGTAAAATGGATCTGGACTGGGGCTCTGAATAGCATTGGCTTCTAGGCACTGGCATGAGGCAATTACATTATCATTACCATCCTAGTTGTGCCTACTAATACATCAGTCACTCTGTGTATAATGGGGCCTGCTTCCTAGTTGTGTATTTAGTATGGCAGCCTATATGTTACTCTCCAGTAACATTGATAAGAAGTCATGTGGTGGGATGACTTCCCACACCACTATTGTCTGCATCTGTCACCCATCCTTGTCTAGAGGAAGACAGGATGGAGCATCCCGAAACACATGCAAACTCTGAACAGCCATCAAAGGTGGTCCATTAGAGATCATGGTACAATGTTCTAGGTATGAACCACATGACGTATGGTTGCTCTGACTAAATCTGACCTCCCAGAATGTTCACAAACTTCTTGAAGCAAGCATAATTGGTGAAATGCAGTGCTGGCAGGAGCAGTGCTGGCAGGAGCAGTGATCTATGCAGAGGCTGCTAACCTACTCAGAGGCTGCTAACCTGAACAACCCTACCCTACACCCAGGTAGACAATTCACACATGGTCTGAACTGTTGATATGTTGACAGTCTGTTGCTCTGAGCCCTTCTTTCAGAAGCTTGTTTGGATTATCCATAAATTCCATGGGGGAAATATGAAAGCGATTTGCCTTATTTTTGAATGAACCTTGATTGAAAATATTCAAAATATTTGTGTTATGCTGAATAAATTCAAGCAATGTTGTTTCCGCACTTTGAGAAATCCTAAAGCGGTAGGGAGTTCATCACAGCATGGTTTCCTACCTTCCACAGATGACAGAGCTTTCAGAATGCATTTGCACCTGCAGACTGAAAACAAAAGTTTGTCTTGCAACAGTGAATTTGGATAACAATACAGCTGATCTAGGGAATATGACTGCGTACAAAAGAGAAAGCAGAACCATAAGCAGGAAATTCTGTCCAGCTGAATGAAGCACAAAGAATTTGTAAAGCAAATCAGGGGAACCATTACTGAAAAACTAATTTACCCTGTAAACACTGCCCCTGTCTTCTTCATCCAACAGCCAGTATAGACATGGCATTCAGTTTATATCCAGCTACAAATGCTCAAAAACTGGACCATGTTTGGTAAGAAATGTATAACTAAACGAACAACCACTCCTAATAGCAATAATAAATCCAGTTTCTCGTTGGCCTCCTTGCTGGATTGTTCTTTTTCTGCCTTATCTCCAAACACCATGTTTTAGGCTTCTCTTTTGCATAAGAAACATTTTCTTTAAGTGAGTGAAATTAGGACTGTATATAGAACTTCTGAAAGCAACTGATAACTGATTTAAATGGGGTATGAATGAATTTTCAGTCATTCTAATCTGGATTTATGAGAGAGGAAGAATGCTATAACACATCTCTAGCCACTTTTATTTATTTGTTTGTTTTAGTTATTACATTTATATACCGCTTTTATCTTCCAAGCTGGTGTACATGGTTCTCCTCCTCCCTATTTCATCTTCACAACAAGCCTGAGAGGTAGGTTAGACTAAAGGATGGTGACTGGCCCAAGGTCACCCAGTGAACTTCGTGGCTTAGCGAAGTTTTGAACCCTGCTCTCCCAAACATTCTAACCATGTATGGTTTTATTTTACACTGCCATTGATGCTGCAATTTCCCTTAAAATATCAACAACAGAGTGGGAGTCCAATTCAACACTGTGGACCATTCTTGAAGCGAACCATGAGCCAAGGAGGTAACAGAACCATTTTATTTCTCCATTTAGCATATCTGAATATTATTTATATGTGTGTAATAGATACAACTAGCGGCAATGCTGGAATTTTTTTGCAATGTCAATTTGTAGAAGTGGCTGGATAGTTTTGTGAATGGCTGCCAATTAAGTTAGGCCTCCATTAAGCCCCGATAATGTTAAGCAATTAAGCAATGAAAATGGATGCTTTCCAAAAGTATACACTAATTGAGGGACAAATGCTTTCCTGAGAAAATTCCCCTACATTTCAAAGAACTTGGATGACTTCTCTTTGATCAGATGAGCTTTCTTTTCTTAAGCAGTTTGATTATCACCCTGGGCCTTTCTTTCCTCACACCCTTTCCTGTGTGGATTTGAGGAGAACCTTGGTAAAGCACACATCAGTGAGAAGCCCTGCTCAGTGGGCTTACCTGGTGACAGCAGTGGGAGCAAATAGTCCAATGACACCACCATTTAAATTTTCTACAGTGATCCAGAGTGACACTACATCAGTGGCACTGTGGAAATTGCAAATGGTGCCTCCCCTAGGAACTGGGAGACCAAAATTCAAATCCCCACTCAATCCTAAAGCTCATTGGGTGACCTTCTGCCAGTCACAGTCTCATCTATTGTGGGGATAAGATGTGGAGCTGGAGAACCATGTACACAATATTGAACTCCTTGGAGGAAAGATGGAATACAAATTTAATAAATATAAATTAATAATTGCTACTAATAAATCAGTGTATCTGTTGAATAACTGACGAAACATGCCACATTGGCTTAGATCATCCCTGCATGACAAGCTGGAAAAGCAACTCTGCTTCTGCACAGCTGTGGATTGTATCCAATGCTAGTCCTACTCAGAGTAGATACATTGAAATTAATGGCCAAGACTAACTTGGGTTTCTTAAAAAAATAATTCAGCAGATCAGAATAAAACTCTGTGAAATGTACAGGAAGCCTGTCCTCCTCCTTGCCTCTCATGTTGGACTCACTCATTAGAACAGGGGTCAGTCCACCGTGGGCCAGTCCACCGTCCCTCAGACCATGTGGTGGGCCGGACTATATTTTGAAAAAAAATATTAACGAATTCCTGTGCCCCACAAATAACCCAGAGACGCATTTTAAATAAAAGCACATATTCTACTCATGTAAAAACACACTGATTCCGGGACCATCTGTGGGCCGGATTGAGAAGGCGATTGGGCTGCATCCAGCCCACGGGCCTTAGGTTGCCTACCCCTGCATTAGAACAAAGAAAAGTCTCAAATCTGAACTTTCCAGGATTTTCAGTATAGTTGAAGCCTTGAAGTTAGGTGAAGTCACATTCTTCAGATTCAATATTCAAAGTTAATGCCTGTCCTCACCTCTTTCAAAGTTCCAGCTAGGCCACTTTTTGTACAGTAAAATTCCTGACACCCACAAAGTTATTGAGCTTTCTTCCCCCTGGCATTTTGCAGATTTGACAAAATTCCCCCCAATGCCATTTTTACAGCTGGAAACCAGGACACATCAGGAAATTTTCCTGACATATGGCAAGCCTACTTTTCAGCTAAGGTTGTGACAATCCCTGCAAAAAGAAGTGGATTGCTTCCTTACCTGCCACTTTGATAAAGTCATTTGTTAAACAATTACAGGACTCCTGGCCTTGCTCCTCAGGAGGACATTTCCCGCATGAGCTGTCACAGCTGATTTTTAAAATGTGCTCTTCAAGAGCATAAGGGGCAGCTGCCATCAGTTTCGAGTCATGAAAGAAAGGACTCATAAAAGGAAAAAGGATTGCAAGCTGGGGGTTGTTTATTGAGTTGTTTGTATTTTGAGTTTATGCATGTGATCCTTTATGTGAACCACGCTGAGACCTTCGGGTATAGGGCGGTATAGAAACTAACTAACTAAATAATAATAACTGTTACCTTTTTATGTCTTGCTTTGGCCTTCGCTCAGTCAGCAATATGATCTGTACCTTAGTTTTTTCCAAATGTATATCCCAGACTTAATTTGAGGCAAATTAAGGTTAAGCAAATTACCAGGTGAAAAAAGTGGAGGTTTTCTCCTGATGTTAGAGCTCAGCTCACTCAAAAAGTGTCAGTTTGAGCATCTGAGGACTGTTTTCCCTCTTGCCCTTGAGGAACCACTATCAGCACCTACATACATTGGATCAAGGCCTGGGTATAACTCTGAGACAGGCTTCAGCCATGACCTCTCATATTTGTGAATTTATTAAGCTTTAAGCACACAGAAAGGTTTGCAGAAGAAGCATCAAGGCATTTAGAGGCAGCATTGGCAGTTTCAGCATTGGCAGAGGGTGTGCTGATCCTAAAAATCAGGTAGTATGGCATGTACTGGTGCATGGGTGTGGGTGTGGGTGTGTGTCAGTCAGTCAGTCAGTCAGTCAGCACAGCAGCCTCCTTGGGCACATGGTGTGGGTGTGTAGCTGTGTGGACTACCATGCAGTGGCACTCCCAAGTGTGCCACTACAAAAGCTCATTGCCCAGCATGCTCCCTCCCAAGGCCACCAGACAGGCTGCTTCTGGGAACCTCAAAAATAGAGTATGATTCCCTCTTCTTCGTTTTGCTACAGATGCTGACCATTGGGGCTGACAGACCAACTGCATATTTTCTTTCTTAAAAAAGCAATTGAAGCTTGTGGCAATTAATTTCACAGGTTGATTGTGCATTAAATGAAGAAGAATGTTCTTTTCTCTGTTTAGAACCAGTTTCACTGGATGACTCCTAATGTTTTGAAAGTGGATAATTTTATCTGCTCAACCTTACCATGCTTATTTATTTTGAACTTCCCTGCTGTTTTTCATCCTCCTGGGGCCTTCATCTATCATGACTGTAGGTTTGTTCACTCATTACAACTAAACAGAGGCACAAACACTATACCTGTAGAGGTGTTTATGTGAAAGAATCGACAGCTTGTTGATTTGTATAGCTCAGCTGTTGTGAACACAGACCATGTTGCATGTGAATGTTGCATGTGAATAACTGGATGAGTAATCAGCTCAACTATTGTGTACACAAGTACAGATTTTACACTGGTTGAATGTAATCTGTGAACACCCTGTGAACACCTCAAGAGGCCACAAAATACCAGCTGGTGGGGAGCAACCAAGGGAGAGGTCTATGGTGATGAGCTGTGTCTCAATTGCGGGCTTCCTGGGTTTGGCTGCTTGCTGCAGAAAGCAGGCTGCTTGACTAAATGGATCCTCTGGGTTCACCCAGCTGATCTTATAACATTCTTAATCTCATAGGAGGGTTATACAATTTTCTTTTTACAGATGCAGTGGTTTTTGACTCCTTTATACTGGAACAGGCAAAAACCCATAGGATTCATAACTGTTGAATCCTGCTTCCGCTGGCTGTTGTCAACTATTGCTCGGTTAAAATATTGTTTGTTTGTAACAAAGGCAAAGCATGGCAGAAACTCAAAAGCAATAGCCACCAAAGGTTACCATAGCAGGAGAGGGCAGTTAACATTTTTATTACTATTACAGCATCTAAGGTCCCTTTCAGACATCTGCATTTCTGCACCTATCTCTCCAATGTTTGGATAGATGCCAGTATACGGCCACTGCACAATAAGAGTGCACCTTCATTAGTCACTGCACAGAAAGTGGGTACATTGTGATAAATAGCAACAGCGAAATAGTGCAACGAATTGGCTTTCCAAAAAAATCAAGACTTGGGAAGGGGAAAGGAAAGTTATGGGAAGCTGCAGCGGCATATGCATGATAACAACCACTTGACAGTGGTGTTGTATAGCCTCCGCACTAAATTTGTAGAAATAGTTGAGGACAGTTGCCTAATATATGCTTTGTCTGGAAACCTAAGCTTCCCCAAAGGAAGAGCTTTCTCTGATCTCCCTAATAAAGACCTCAGCCCTGTGCCTGGATATAAGACCTTGGATGCTAACAAGTCTTAAGGGTACCTTTGCTCTCCTTGCTCATAGAGAAAAATCCTAACAGCATCTCCTTAAGTACTAGCTAGCAACATCCTAATTACCTCTCCCTGCGGATAAGTGACATATTAAATCTAGAAGGTCCCAAAATAATCCCCACGGAAACCATCTTGCAGATTAGCCTGTGAAGAAATAAGCCATCCTGTTATTTACTTTGGAATTAGAAAAGGCTTCCGTTATATAATTTCCCCCGGTCTGCTGTAGTGCGCTGTTTATACTGAAATCAGACTGAATTTCAGTTTGCAAGGGGTGCCCACAGTCTGCAAGGCTTACAAGGCAATTGCCGGAGCTTCTGTGCTGGCTCTTTTTTGCAAGCAAAATGGAAATCTCTTGAGCCAAAGTGCTATGGAAACATTTGGGAATGCAGAGGAATATGCTTCTGTCCTTGGCAACCACAGTAATAGCAATTCACATCCTTCTGTGGTCGACCATTCGCTGTATTCCTGCAGATGTTGTGCAAATTCAAATCCAATGAAATCAGACATGGTGTTGTTGTGATCTCCAGTCCACTATATGTTTCTAGCATGGAAACTGGCAAGACCCCAGGTCAACCAGTTTTGAACATGTGGCATTTTATTTGTTGAGACAAGTGACTGGGAAATTGTATTATTCTCTGTAGGGACTTTTTGGCTTCTGATCTAGTAACACTGATGTGTGGTCCTGCTTCTTGTTGTGCTACATTGTAAGCAACCCTCTAATGAGGTTTACCCAGGGCTGGCTTAAACCTATTCTGCAACCTCGTTCTCCACACAGGCCTAGTGCAATTGCTCCAGGAACAATGTGCAAAATGTTGTTATCAGCATATTTGAAATCCTTGCTGTTGCAGGAGGCTTAGACAATGAGTGTTGTATTTTAGACAAGGTCAGTTCAAAAATGTCACCCCCATAATTGCTCTCCAAATTTGATGAAAAAGATATTTCAATGGTCATCATGGTCAGGCCAGCTTGGACTTCACCGTAATGACTACAGCTATCCAAATAAATATGGCTGGGTCACCCTGCAGACATTGCTTGAGCAAGAGACTAAATTTACATTTGTGGTCCTATGCCTCTGTCTGTGATATCTTCCTGTTGCTTAGAAGATACCAAGACTCTTTCTTACACTGGAGATAGTCTGCCATTACTTTCCTCACTCATTAAACTCTCTTACCTTCTAAACCATAGCCTCCTGTTTAGTTAAAGGTAAGGGTAAAGGGACGACTCTGGGGTTGCGGTGCTCATCTCGCTTTATTGGCCAAGGGAGTCAGTGTACAGCTTCCGGGTCATGCGGCCAGCATGACTAAGCCGCTTCTGGTGAACCAGAGCAGCACACAGAAACGGCATTTACCTTCCCACCGGTAATTGCCTTAATGCAGGCACGGCCAAACTTGGCCCTCCAGCTGTTTTTGGGACTACAATTCCCATCATCCCTGACCACTGGTCCTGTTAGCTAGGGATGATGGGAGTTGTAGTCCCAAAACAGCTGGAGGGCCAAGTTTGGCCATGCCTGCCTTAATGAAATCTGTGAAACATTTTTATGTTTTGCATTAAAATGTACATACACTGAACATACAAAGAATGTTCAGTTCTGTTGACTTGTCTTCAACATGTGAAAATCCTCCTCCATTTAAAATAAAAAGTATACATTGTATGATGTGCATCTTATGCCAGAGTAGCACAAGGGCTTTGCAAATAGTCGCTGGGCATCTAGGTCAATTTTCTTCAACTGTAGGAAGGAAGAGCCTTACTGAAAAACTTGCACTGTGTTATCTTCACCCCATAAAGGTAGTTTGGGCAGCTGCACAGAATTACGTGATCTCCACTAACATTCTGGTCCCTCTGATTCTGAAAAATCCTTATGCAAGTTTCCATATTAAGAACTTTTGAATTAAACCTAGTCCAATGTCTTTATTACACACCTCTGGCCCTATCTTTGTGCCTTCTCAGGTCATGAATTATCTCCCATCACGGTATAACCCACCTGCTCCCAATGACATTTGGCCACTGACGTCAATGAACCTTAATAGTATCTGCAATCTCATTATGGTAACACTCATCCTCCCACATCACTTCCTGTTCCTTTTGGAAGAAAGAAACAGGGAGATATAACAGGTCAGAACAGTCTAAAGCCAAGAGGTTCTAGTGCAGACTGTTGCAGGGAAGGAGGCATAGATTAGCCAGTAAGAAAGTGTCTAACTAGCAGAGTATTTTTGCTGGCAATTTTAGTGGATTTAAGATTGCACCCAGGGCCAGAAAGTATCTAGCCCTCATGACTAGATAAAGGTTTGAAAGCATGACAGGGGAGCGCTAAAAATGCTCAGTATCGGTAAACAGAGCACAACTGCATGGTTGTTTGGGGTTTTTTCCAGACACCCTACCTTGTTAGTTTTGTCCAGTCAGGGTTAGAAACAGTGGCATACATATTTATTATTTATTAAATTAATTTCCCATCTTTCCTCCGAAAGGAGCCCAGGGTGCCACCAGCTTTATGTACAATAAACTGCATTTGTACAGTGCAATCCCAGTATATTTCCTGGGATTTCCTGTCCCACCACCTGAGTTCAGCAGGGCTTTCCTTTAGCCTGCATGCTTAAGATGCAGCCAATGCTAAAAGAGTCTTACGGAAAAGTCAGGAAGAAGTGTTGATATCTTGTTTAAAAGATTGACCAAATGCCATAGTGATCTCTTTTTAAGTGCACTGGGTCCAACAGGCTCACAGTTGCCCCCCTCCCCATGCCCATTTCCTGGAGTTCTTCCAGACATGAGGAGCTTTTAATCTTGAGCAGTGAGCTGAACGAGGTCAGCTGAGAGCAGCCACAGATGGGAGTTACTTCAATTGGCATTATATTTCAGGGCTTATTCATTCTCAGGATAACACTCTTCGACCCTAGATTAATTAATCCCAAAGAACTAGCAGCAGCCACCCTTTCAGTTCCACCCCCCCCCACACACACACACCTCAATTCCATCTATACTATAATTACAAACACAAACACTGATTAGAATCACCACTCCGCTCATCGGCTGGAATTGAAACAGTGGGGGGAATCCACCCTTTCCCCAGTTGGACTGTGCGTAAGAGAGGATGTTTGGAGGAGTGATAAAGAGTAACTAATCCGTTTTAGCAGGCTAATCCTATGAGCTGCTACACTGACACAGTGGCTCATAAGATCAAAACGCCTGCACAGGGATTCAGCCTCAACTTCACTGCCGAAGGAGCAACAGCCAATGTCATTGCAAAGGCTGCAGGGCTGGCAACGGCAGTTGGGCCATTTCACAGATTTGGTGGGGCAAAGTAGGAAGAAGCAGGGTGGACAGCACTCAGGGATGACTGAGAACGGCATCATCCTAAAGACTTTTTGAGCCGAAACCTTGGCATTAACATGCAACAGGTGATCATCCTTCCCTGAAGCAGAAACTGTGGTCCTCCAGGTGTTGTTGAACTACAGCTCCCGACACCCTGCAGCATTGGCCATGCTGGCTGGGGCTGATGGAGTCTAGTTCCCCATCCCTGCTGCAGCAGATGCTCTCTTTGCAAGTCAATATTTGAATACAATCAGTGATTGGGCCATCAACTTAAAACGGCATTTTTTACTTGGCAGCAGTTCTCCTGGACATCAGGCAGAGATCTTCCCTTGTCATGCTGCTAACCCTGCATGCACAAAACATTTTATTTTAGAATCAATGGCAACTGGTTACTTTAAATAATAATAATAAAAAGCATAGTCCATACCCACAACCTAGAGTTACTTCAATATATTTATTTTTTTAAGCTTTTCATGAGAAACTGGTTTCATTCCAAAAGTAAAAGCTCATTGCGCATTGATTCTCCATTACTCTTGAGTGTGTCCATTTGAAAACAGCTGAAAACAAATGAAGGCGGTCTCAGCAATGGAGTGTATATATCTAAGCCTGCCCAATGAGGTTGTGTGAGTCATATTGCAGTCTCTACTTCCTTCTTCCTTCTCTTGGGGCATGCAGGGAAGAAACTGTATGGATAACCAAATCAAGGGGAGGACATTCAAACGTGTATCACGTAACTAGAACTACTCTTGCTGACAGTAGGATCTAGAATCCATCTAGATTGAAAGCAGCATGTTGAGAATGAGCATGAATTATTCGAGATTGAGGGAAAAATACATTTTTGTGCTACAAACAAGTTGCTGTGTGTACAGCCTTACATCTTGAAAAAACAAACTAGAGGTGTCAATGATTGAACCCATATAACACACAAAGCATTATTTCACTGAACTATGTCCTCTACCCTAGGGCTGCCATTTTGCCCACCCTTTCCTGGGAGTAAGCCAAACTAAGTGGGATTTATCTTTGAGTAAATATGCAGAGAATTGTCTCCACAACACTCCACTTCAAAGGGCAAGACTTTTGCTACAATAAACCAATTGTTTGGAAGGCAGAAGCTAAACCAGACTCCCCAGAGGATTTCAGTTGTTGAACTGAAAGGTCTTCTGAAAACAGAGAAAAAAATACAAATGCCAGTGTTCCTTGATAGGACAGAGAGTGAAAATAATAAAATCTTGTTTAGAAGGAAAGAGTCCTTTTTTCAGTTTGGGAGATATGAGTCGGACGCAGTGGGAAACAGGGGTGCCAACTTGAATAATATATTTGGGGGGCCCAGGTAAGCCTGCCCCATCAATCACAAGACGTGGCTCACACACATCATGACAATTTCCATCAACTTGGCGGGCATGGCTCCCTCTAATATTTTATTGGGGGGGAGCAAAGGGAGCTCAGCCCCTAGGAGTAGGCTCCTATGGTGGGAAATCATGTTGCCAGTCTGTTTCTAACGACCACCACCCTCCACAGAGACACCTGTTCTCTTATTGTGGGCTGAGATTTAGTGGGTAAAATTTTTGTCATAATTTCATCTCCATGCCTGGCGGTGTGGAGGGCTTTACCTGCTAAATTTCTATGTGATATCTGCTAAAAGCATAGAAGCTTTTGCCAAAATAAATCTTGACAACCCTACCTCTACCCAATGCATTAACGGAAGTGATATCTATTAAATGATCTACTTAGAATATGTGTCTTTCTTAAACAGACAGGTTTCATTGTTTGTGGCCGCATGCTAATAATCTCAGCTCTACTTCATTAGCTGAGATTTTGCTTATCAGCCACGGTCTTCTATTTTCATAACTGCTGAGGTGCCCTGACTCTGCTATACTTCTACACAGACAATTGGAACCATACAGCCTTGCGATTGTGTTTTAATGAGCACTGAATATAAAACTGCCATACCACCCCCTATCTCTCTCTCTCTCTCTCTCTCTCTCTCTCTCTCCCTCCCTCCCTCCCCCTCCCTCCCTCTCTTGTACACAGGCTGTGCCCTGCTGTAGCCTTGGTGTTCATGCCATGTATATACATGCATTTGCACTAGATAAAACATGTGTGATATTTAACTTCTGGGGATTCTAGGGAGGGAGGCTGAATGCATAGCATTTTACACTAACAACATCTTAATAAAGTATCGCCAAAATTGGGGGGGGGGACATCTGTCAGAGTGGTTTACCTGAGGGCTTTTCCTGGGCAAAACTGCTCTTTAGTGCTCAGCCAGAGCAAACAGCAATTTGGGATTTCCCCAGATTGCCATTTGTTCCAATCTATCGCTAAAGAGCAGGTTTTCCCTTGGAAAGGAGTGGGGCAAGGGGAAAACCACCCAGACCCATGCGTTCTAGGCATGGTACAAGTGAATGTAAGGATGAACCCTGAGACCCTTCTGAAAAATAGAAACGGTCCCTGGTATATAGGGACCATTAGAGCATATGATTAATGTTGCATTCGTCTCCATATTCGCTTCAGAAATTAAGTAGAAATCTTCCTAGTGAATAAAGCCTCTGCAAGAAAGATTTAGTGTGGGAGGATGTGCGAGGATGGTTGCATATAAGCAGGGCTGGATTAAGACCTTTAGAGTCCCTAAACAGTTTTTTTAAAAATGGTGCCTCCATATATATCTAATTCAAAATATAAACAATAATAAACCATATATCATTAATCTCTGTTATTACTATTTCATTATTGCTGTGTCATGTGTGTGTGTGTGTGTGTGTGTGTGTGTGTGTGTGTGTGTAATTTTTCCATTTATTGTGGGAGCCTTTTTTGTGGAACCTAGATCAGCTGCACGATATGGTACAGTTTGCTAACAGGGTCTCCCAGAGTGAAGTGTCACTGAATGACATCTAGAGTGAAATGCAAACTACAAAGAGAAAAGCAACTTTTTTTACAGAGAGAGCTGTTTGGTTTGTGTGTGTGTGTGTTTTCAATCAGAGTGCATGGATATGGAATCCTTAATATGCCTGCCTTTGTGGCTGAGAGACATTCTGCATCTTGTCACTTAGAATCTATTACCAAGTCTACATTTCTGCCTCTCGGGAGCCTTTTCTAAATTGGTGCCTTATCTTCAATGAGCAGACTGAAATATTCCTGCTTTTGGCATTGGCACTTCAGGGCACTGGCTGGAGACCGTTTCCTTATTGGGAACTGCCATGCTCACTCCAGAGCTCTCTCCATCTCTTCTGTCTACATCCTGACAATAATTCAGCTGCTTTTTTTAGTGGTCATCAAATTTGACATTTTCAGTTTCTCTCCATTTCTCACATCCCTAGTCTTAAATTCAGTTCTCCTCATGTCCATATCTGTTTACTATTTGTTTGCTTCTTTTTTAAAAAAAGTTCTCATGAAAATTTGTCAGTATTTTGGTGCACATATAAACATTGCTGTATGCAATTTCACCTAATATACACCCACTTTCAAGCAATTCTCCCTAATATAATGCTTTTTTTGTATATTATTTTCACTGAGTTATGTCTTTTTATGCACACCATCCTTTAATACGACACTGGTTTTTTGTACACATTTGTCAGCTGAAGAACAGCATAATAAAATCTTGAGATTTGTGGATTTTGAAGGGTGGCTGTGTTTTGGTTCATGCATTATTTCGGGAAGTGCAAATTAAGTAGGTTCGTATTAAAATGCAAACTGAACTGAGATCCTTAACCATTTTCTCATCTCTTCCATGGGTTTTGTCTTTCTCAGTAGGCTGTTTGCCACCTGCTGTTCTGCAACAGTCACTTCCCTTTTATATATGTATTTTTGATTGGTCATTAACAACATCCTCTGGGCAATTTGCCCAAAATTCAGACAGTATCAACCAAGTTAGAACACTTACCTTCACTACAATACCCACATAAAAACCAGCCTATTCAACATAAATCTATTCTAAAAGCCACATCCCTAAAATAATGTCTCAAGAACTAAACATGGTACTAAAAGGCCTGGAGATATTAATGTATTGTGCTCTATTGTATATTGCTTAGTAACTATTGTAGCTAAGTGATATATAAATTGCTTAAATAAAAAAAATACAAAGTATCATCAAGGAAGGCATTCTGTGACTGAGGCACCACCACCAAAAAGGCCATCTCCCTAGTGGAGAACCTGGAGGTCCAGCTTAAGGTCCGGCTAAGTATATATGGAAGAAAACAGATAACGTAAGCTTTATATCAGTAATACATACGTTATCTTTGTTCCTGTTTACTCAACAGTCTTTCTTTTTTGGTACTTCTTGGTAAATCAATGCCTCTATTTTGCCTTTGGGGGAGATTCTGGAGATGCCTTTTCAAAAGATATTTTTTAATGTGCACAAATAACCTGTATTAGAGTTGGCAGTTTTCAGATTTCAGCTCCCTCCTCCAAAGTTAAAACTCTGCAACTGATGTGGCAGAGCCTAGTCCATGAAAGCTTATGCCATAAGTCTGTCAGTCTTTAAAGTACCACAAGACTCTTCGTTGGATTTGCTGTAGCTGGTTAAAGTTATTATATGGTGAGCAGCATCACAAGTCATTTTGTGATCAGGACCAGGATACTGTTTTCTCATTTTGACTGTTAATGTCCTTCCCTTCCTTATTGCCTACTCCAGCAGTGGATAGCATGGTGGGGCTAAATCGCTCACCAACCTCCATCTGGCTGAGTTGCTGCTGCAAGAGAGAGGGAGGGGCTCAGTGGTTTGGCTCCACCAGTGCTCCTTCCCCCTCTACATCTTGGTATGTTGCAGTGACTCAGCCGGATGGAGGTCAAGCGAGCAGCGCAGCCTTACTATGCTGTTGGCTGCTGGTCTACCCTTTTTCAATTCCAAATTTTAGCTCCTCATTGCCTTCTCAGCCTCTCTGGCTGAGTCACTCCTGACCAATGGGCACCAAGCAAGTTATATAGAAAGCAAACACCATAGTTCCATGTCTCCAGCATCATTTATTTCTGTTTGTGGTGTCAGTGGGCACAAATCCACTGGTCACAATGCTTTAAGGACATAAGAAACTCTATCTAGTCCAGCATCCTGTTCTCACTGTGGCCAATCCGATGCCCAGGGAGAGCCCACAAGTAGGACCTTAGTGCAGCCGCATGATCCCTCTCTGACTTCCGGCAATCACATAGGCTGCATTCCAGCACTGCTAAATATTAGGCTACTTCCCAGCAAGGAACACTTCAAGTGGCAAGTCTCTTCTGACAGACCTAATTTGGTTTTATTTCCCCTGGGAATTAACAGTTCCCTTTCATTTGCATTCCACAGTCTTTCCTTGTGAAGCTGAAGGGTAGATTTTCTCTTTCTCAGACAGCCGAGAAGTATCTGAGGGCTGACGGGCTGAATAAATGCTGAGTGATGGGAGATGCTTAGGGATCCGGGGATTCAAAATCCCCAGGGATGTTTAATTAGGGAAGAGATTCCAATACATTCTTGCTTGGGGAGATTACAGTAGCTGTAAGCCCCCTAGGAAAGTGGAGGGGGGATGGGTGAGCCCAGACAGGTAATTATCTCCAGAGTAGACTTGTCTTTGACCTACATATTTGAAACCAAGTGCCATGTCACCAGAGACCGCGGAACACTAGTGGGGCTATTTTTGTTCAATGGTCATACAAACACTTTCCTTCGGTAATGAAAGAGGGGAGTTATAAGAACTCCACTTAGTGCAGAGTAGTAAGACCTTTGTGGGTGCTATGCCACCACAAGCGGTACTCAGGGGCATTTTTGTGTGTGAACACCCTCCCTTACAGCTGCAATGTAACACCAGCTGTATCTGTTGCAATATCTAGTACTGTTGCTACAGTCACTAGTGATACAAAACTCCCTCACTGCATCTGAATATTTATGGCTGCTGACTATGACCACACTGCTTTGTGGTCTGAAATGCACTCCCAACAGAAGAAGCTGGCAACATCTTCTGTTAAAACTATGTGTATCTTATATTCCATGAACTGCATTAGGGATTGCAAAATGGTTGCTTATTTTTATGAGGCAAACACTGTGTGATAAAGGTCTCCATGTAGAAAGAAAACAGGAGTCCTGAGACAACCATGAGAAAGTGAACATTTGGGGACCAAACAATTCAGTGCTAGGTTACTAAAGTGTCTTTCTTTTCATTTAAAAAATATACCTATTAATTTCTTCCATTTCTCAGCATATCTATTTTGTTCAAGTTCCCTGTCCTCAGGCAAATTATTAAAAGACACCTCTTTGATGGATGGAAATTTATCCTTCCCTAGGTGTTTCTTAAAATAATAATAGCAATACCAAAATCATGACTGGAAGGCTGTTGACGGTGGCTGTGACCCAGAAAGCAACACCAGCAGCACCACAATAAACTCATCCTACTTCGTTGGATACAGATGCAGAAGAACTAATACAAGAAACTGTGTGACATTAGAATACCCGGGAAGCAATTAGCTATGTGAAACAGCTTCAGGACATATAGATATCCAATCTGGTATAAAATGCCACAGTTGAAGCAGAGATACACACTCAAATCCCTGTTCCATCATGAAGCTTCATTGGAGACTTTTAGGCCAGTCACGCTCTTAGCCTAACCTACCTATAAGGGAGGTTGTTGAGAAAATATAATTAGAAACACCACAGAGAGAGAGAGAGAAAGAAAGAGAGAGAGAGTCCTCCATCCAGACAATCAAGAGGCATTATTAGAGTTCAAGGACTGATTACAACCAGGCAAAAAGCACTTGGAACAGAGCCAGTTAAAGACATGGTCTGAGGAGAGGGGGTGTGGCTTAGGGGGGATTCCAAGGGCCAGATAGAAAGGCCTGCAGGGCCACATTCAGCCCCCAAGCTTAAGGTTCCCCACATAAATACCCTTTTTCAAGTAGATTGCTAAATAGAAAGCAAACCCTGAATAAGCTGCTCCTCCTACACATCAACCCTACCAGCCTCTCGCTCCCCTTCCCGTTTTCATTGCCAGCACTTACTCCTGCATTTTGTTGTTCTGATTGCAGACTGGATGTTTGGTCCCAACGCTGATGACAACAACAACAAGAGCGACGTGAACTGCATCAGCAATAACGTGAACGAGATGGGCGAGATTCGGGGGACGCACAATCACCAGGAGTCCCAGCCCCAGGATGTGGTGATTTCCATCACTGAACCTTCTTCTTGTCATCTACCCCAGCAGATATGAACAAGCTGGTCCCTGGATATATGTAGGGAGTGCTGAGAGGGTGACAGGTAGAAAGGGAAGGGCTCCCCTTTTTAAAAGGTACTTTCTCCCCACCCTCAAAATGACTTTGCCACTTTGATGAGGGCTACATTCTCAATTCTTGGCAACCTTGTACAAATACTGGAGTGTGCAATGTCCCTTCCTTTGGGAACATCCAATGACCAGCGCAACAAGCTAGCATGAAGCAGCTCTATGCCAACAAACACTGCAACTTTATATATAAACAGAGGGTCGCAGCTTTTTGGAACACTCCACACAGACTACCAGAAATCCCATGGGAAGCATAATAAGGAGCGAATCTGCAAGACAAGCCATGGTTTTTCTGATCCCATAGTGTTGTGTAAGATCTGCTTTCCCTTTTGGGTGGCATTCTCCTTGGGAAGAGGCTATGCAGAGTATTCAGCAGAAGTATTTGATCCTGAGGATAGCATTTCTTGCTACCACGGCACTGCAATGAGTGATCCTGCTTCTTTGGTTAATTCCTGCCACCGCCACTGCACAAATATTAAAGGCTCAGAAGCCTGCTCTGCCTCTGAAGCTGGCAACCTTCAGCACAAGGAGGCTTAGACGGAGATAAACATGAGGACTCTGAAACAAGCATGGGGACTCTGTTGCCAGGCAGAAAAGGAGACATTATCCACAGATGCGGAAAGCATTGCCAATTTCAAATGAAGCCTCACAAAGTGCAAAAGTGCAAAATATATGCACCACCTTTCTAATTTCTGCTGTTAATCCGCCTTCTGGTTAGTTTAATGTATGCCCTTTTTTTAGTGGAACAATGTGTGCCTGGACACACATATTAGCACCATCTTCTCTGTGGAACAATTTGGTTTTTTTCTTTGTTTCTATAGGTTTCCACTTCCTGTTTCATTTTTTTTAGTGCAATAGTAAAAAACAAGATTTTGAAAAGAGCTCAGCCTCAGAAATGATTGACTCTTCTGTCTTGTCTTGTAAAGATTAGAAGCAGCCGCCACCCTGCACACACTCCTTTTGCATTTTCAGCCTTTATTTTTCATTGCTGCTTCTCCCCGTCGTACAGATGTTTCTGTTTCCTGAAGCACTGAAGCAGGGAGGCACAAAACAAACGGGCAGGGGCGGAGCATCTGTTTCCACTGTGTTCTCCACCAGGATCAGTCTGGTGGTATAAGATGGGCACAGATGCAAGGAGGCCATGTCTCTGCTTGATTTTCCTAGCTGACCTCTCTCTGACTGCCTGCAAAGAGAGAATGGTAGCATTGCAAGCCAGCCTTGTATTACACTGGAACATAGGAAGTCAATACCATTGGTCCATTAAGCTCACTTCTGTCTACCAATAACTGGCAGTGGCTCTCCAGGGTCTCAGGCAGGAATCTCTCCAAGCCTTGCCTGGAGACACCAGGGATTGAACCTGGGACCTTCTGCATGCAAGGCAGATGTTCTACTGCTGAGCTAGGGCCCTTAACCATGGAGGAGAGTTTTTAATTATTTGCCCTGATAATTTGCCCAGATATTTAGGGGTATTATGCTTTTTTAAAAGTGTTGCTTGTAAGAATCATCAGGCCCAAGCAAAAACATGAAGAGCCTTTGCAGATTTATATTATGTGATAGTGCCCCATAATGCAAGTGGGAACCCAAACTTCCATGCCTCCAGCGGCGTAGCGTGGGTTGTCAGCACCCGGGGCAAGGCAAGTAATTTGCGCCCCCTAACCCGTGGATTTGCGCCCCCTAAACTGTGGATTTGCGCCCCCTAACCCATGGATTTGCCCTAACCCCAGATGTTGCGCCCGGTGCGGCCGGGCCCCCCTGCACCCCCCACGCTACGCCACTGCATGCCTCTCCTAAGCAACCTCTTCTAATTCCATTCTGCCTTGTCACTTGACACCCTTGCAGTACTTCAGGCTAAATTCTGTTTCTTATGCTGGTCAAGCTACCAGTTGGCCTGTGTCCTAGCTAGGCCTGCGTCCTGGCCAGGCCATAGCTCTCCCGACAGATGATTTGGTCTGGAGCCACAGTGTGGAAATAAAGGATGAGATTGCCCACCAGATACCAGGCACTCTACTATTCAATTTAGGCCCCAGTCTTTTTCTTACAATCCCCTTCTCAATGTGCCTCGTTTGAATTAATCAATTTCAATTTTGCATGTAAATTCTCGATTTTTTCTTATTTAAACATTCAACAACTTTTGTACAATCTTGTTTGTTTTCAGTAACCAAAATTATATCAACAGCATATACAAGCAGAAAATTTATTTTCCCATTTTGTAGTTTTCCCCATGAGACATCGGTTGAATTGGACCACATATATCAGGATTAATAAGTTACAAAGGCTCTGCTGAACTTTTCTGGCTTTGCTTGGGGGATAGAAGGTCTTGTTTCCTTCTCCAACAAACAATGACCTAAATTTAGGTCAAATTTACAAGGTTTAAGTCTTTCAAGGTGGGGTTTTTATCCTGAAGAACACAGCCATCCTGGGAGTTTCTGGAGATGATTTCTAAAAGCCCAGTGCATATACCTAATAAACAACCTTAATACATTTCACATTGGGGTGAGACAGAAAACTAAACTATAGTAGCTGAAGCCTGCTCTGTACAATACTTAGCAAAATGGTTAGCCCAGTCCCGACAGTAGTACACAAATATTTGCTAAGGAAGCCCACCAGCCAAGGAGGGGGTGTCTCTTTACGGGTAATACAAAAAGATTACTATCTGAAAAGGGAGGGAATATGTCAAAATGAAAGAAATGTGATACACCTTGCTCTTTTCCTTTGGTCAGAAGACCTGGATGAAAGACAATTAATAGTGCCCCATCTTTAATTCAAAGTTACTTTTGATTTCATAGAAATGAAATGCATTGGGACAGGGTTAGGAAACATAGCAAATTTAACCTACTTTTCAACTCCTACCTGATGTATTTTTAAACAAGGGAGGGGGTCTCACCTGTACACTGATGATTGATTGTTCCTGCTATTGCAGAAAAATATAGGGCCTGGTCTTTGTGAAAGGAAAGCCAAATAATGGACTGCTGTGAATGGTAGTCCCATAAGACTTCCACTGTCTCATCTCAGTTTTGTTCCTGGTCCTGTTCCACTGCCTCTGACAGGCAAAGGGATAAAATGATGAAGAATAGAGATGAAACTGCATTCCCTTCATTTTTATACATATGTCTGGCTGTAGTTAAACCAAAGGCGCAGGAAAACACAGAACAACAAACTTGACAGCCCTCATATAATTGGCTGCTATTGACCACTGAAGCCCTTAGCCTTTATATAGAGTAAGGCATGGATGGCTGTACAAATTAACAAAAAATATGTTTTACCATGGTGTGCATCTGGGACAGCAGATTTCTCTACACTTCATTCTGCTTGTTTTTTGTATTTCTCATGACGAAAGAAACCAAGTTCCCACTCATTTATTTTACTGCTGTCACTCTTAAAGAATGGTATTTCTTTTCTCTTGGAAGGGACTTAAAAATAGTAATTCTGCTCCAGTCCATGAATGAGTAAATGAACACTTGTTAGCATAGAAATGAGATCCAGCTCATTGTCAGCTAAATGTCTATAATTGCATGAATGAGAGCCATCCTCTTCCCCTTTTAAAAGCATTTCTGACAACTGAATAGGCAGTTAATACAAAAAAAGAGATTTCAATACATTGCACTGATATCCATCAAGGAACGATTTAGATCAAGTGCATTCTGCTGGAAGATAGAATGCTGGGAAAGTTACACCGATAGCCATAAGCTTGATTTGTTCCTTTGAGAAGGAGAGGAAAGTTTCAGCCAGGACAAGATCAAGCAAATTTGACACTTCTAAAATAATAGATCTTTTACTGTTCTATTCTTCAATTTATGGAAACATATAATTCAGCCAGGTGTAACAGGGGGTGTTGGTGGGAGTAGAATCATGAGCAGTGGCTGAAATCCTCTCCTGTACTTGACAAAGGGGCCCTAACCTTTTAGGGCCAAGGAGCACATTAATTTAAGTGTGGTCACAACTGCAGATCATCATTAATTCACCACTTGAAGTACATCCTCTGAGAGAATGGCCAGCTGTAGGTTAAGCAAAGCATATCGACCCATGACTGTCACTGAAGAGCAACCCATAAATGGCTAGAATAAATGTAGGGGTTCTGGCATGGTCTCTCCCATTGTACGCAGCATTAACACACCACCACTGCTTATTCCTGGGGCACTGGGGTGTATCAATGTGCTAACTCTTCTTGCTTTTTTCCCAACACATGGGGAAGAGAAATGAAACCGTTACCCACCCCCAAGCAACCACTGGAGGCAACAGTGGGAGGGGAGGTGTCCATTCGAATTGTCCCTAAGAGAAGTCAAGGAAGGAGAAAGGCAGGCTGCTGGCTAGCTGCAATTGCCCTATCAGCTAGGGAATATAGCAGGAGAGCCCCTAAGGCAGCGGTTCTCAACCTGTGGGTCCCCATATGTTGTTGGACTACAACTCCCATCATCCCTGAGCTCTGGCTTTGCTAGCTAGGGATGATGGGAGTTGTAGTCCAACAACATCTGGGGACCCACAGGTTGAGAACCGCTGCCCTAAGGGATTAATCTAGGGTGAGAGGTTGGGAAGTGGTAGCTGTTTCAAAGGGAACATTGTCTGAATAGAGAGAGAGAAATGGTTTTTAACAACTAACTGATGCTCCCTTGCTGTGTTCGTTTCATTGGCTGCCTCACAGCACCTTCAAATGGCAGGGGATGCATTTCTGAAAAGCCCATCAGCTGTGATGTGACGGATGCTGCAGGGAAGGATTCCAGCAGAGCCCAGTGGCAGCAAAAGAAATAGCGCTAAAGGGAAGGCTGCTTGCATAAGCCAAATGGCTGTGAAATTGGCAGCCTGAAGTTCAAACCTACCCTCAAGACATGAGTTTAAAAGCTTTGGGACCAAAAAAATTACATGGTTTGTTCCCGAATCTATGGTATGTGTAGTGCTATTAGACAAAGCCTCTGGGTGTTTTACATCATACTTGGGCATGGAGAATTTATTTTTGTCCTTGGTGATTAATTAGGATCATGCATGGCTGTCTTTCCAAACAAACCTCATGAGATCAGCAGAGAATACCCTGGACAGCTCCAGGCAGGACTTGGGCTGAATACTTCATGCAAGCAAACTTTGAGTGTTGCTCCAGCAGCAGTTAAACAAGCCTTAAACAGGAGTTTGAGTGGGTAGCTGTGCCTTCACTGAGAAGAGCCTTTCATTCAAAGGAGTCCAACCTTCGTTGCCAGTTATTGTTGTTGTTTATGTGTACACCGCCCATCTGACTGGATTGCTCCAGCTGAGTGGGAGAGACTCTAGTAGTTGCATTTAGGCTTTTGAACTGGGTTCCTCAGAGTCAGAAGAAAGGGATGAGATGTCCTTGACCCAGAGGGATACCAGCAGCATATGATCTTCTTGCAGAAGTACTTCCTGTCGGTTAGATGCTTCTGGGGCTGCCCCTGACGGCAATTCCTTCTCACACCACAAATCCCCAGCCTCATCCCCTGAAAAAGGGGAGTCTGACCCCAGGGTCAAGACACTTAAAGGTCATCAAGTTCACTGTTCACTTACCAGTTTTTCAAGAAGGGGGTCTTTGGAATGGATAGCTAAAGGCCTGTCTCAGCTGCCTGATTCAATGTCCCTCAAATTCCTATTCCATATGTCAGCAGCATTCTCTTCTCAGGTGCGCTGACTCAACACATTCCCAAGGATTTCTCTTCCAGGTGTTTGTAAAAGCATTCTGTCCAGCTAGAATCTGAGTTATGAAGGCTTGATCTCAGTCTGTGCTAATTTTTCACTCACAAACGTGTGCGTAAAAGGAAGTCTTTGAGGGGTGGGCAGTGTTGGGGAGATGTAAAAGGTTTCCAGGCAAGGAAGCAATCTTCTAATGCTCTGCGGGGTGGGGGGGAGGTTTTAGTTGACTGACTGCACAAATTTATGGTGTGACTTTCAGATGCCTCATTGCATGGATTGTTTCTGTCACTGCCACAGGAAAAAAGGCAATGCTCAAGGATCTATGCATTCAATGTTTGAAAGAATAGGGTAAATAGGAAGTAGACCAGCCAGGAGAATAATGTTTGAGTAATTACTGAGTACTGGGATTAGGAAATTGGGATAGGTTCTTAGCTGTAGTTAAGAGCTTTGAAACCAAGCTGCTAGCATGGGGCTTTATGCTCACAAACCTTCCTGCATATTAATAGCATTTCCAAGCCTATCGTGAAACTGCTGCTCTCCCACAGTTCACAGATACTAGTGGAGCAGCGTGAGCCAGGCTGCTAGAGAGTGACAGAGCCAGCACAAGCTCCATTGGGTCAGCTCTGATAAGGAGCTGGATTTACTAAGGCTACCCTGTATAAAAGCGAGAGGCGGTTCAGGAGGAGAGGCACCAAAAAGAAAAGCATGTGTTGAACAGTAACAGCTGTGCTGAGGAGTCTTTTCCCCAGAGCCAATTGACAGAACCAAGTTCACATCAAATCCCTGTTAAAAGAGCTTAGAGAGCACAAATCCGCCATCCTGCCTGTTTAATGATTAGTAGGGCAGTCTTCCCAAGTGTCCTCAGTTGGGCATCATGCCTGGGACCAAATCTTAGGCAGATGTAAAGTCAACAGAAGCACATTCAATCTATTGCTGGTGTACCTCAGGCACGTGCTGGCTCTAGCACATATTCCCTTAGAAAGATGTGTGCTGAGCTAGGAGCTCCTGTTATTCATTTATTTAAGAGAAGGGTAATTCAAATTAAGACAAGAGTGTTTAGGTGGAGGAGTAGCCCTTTCCTATATGCCAGACTTTGCCAACCTGCTGCCTTCCTGGTGCTCTCCAAATACTGGGTGCATGTGCTGATGGGGGCTGGTTAAAGTTGCAGCACAAAGCATCTGCAGGTCACCAGTCTGGAGAAGGCTGGCATGTGTCATTTTCCCAATGGGAACTACCACCTACCCAACCAGCTGTTATAGAATAAAACATAACAGTGCATTCGAGGTACCATTCTGCTTTGTCTCATGGTGAATCTACTGTTTCTGCATGCTTCTCTCTAAGGTGCTAGCAGAAATTTCAGGAAGAGGACAATGTAGAGAGTAGATCAGCATTTTGTTGGAGATGTAATAAGGATAATGCTTCTTTAAGATATGTTTGTACAATGTTAAGTTTTGGGAGAAAGTAGTGAATTATATAAATATGACTGTACGAAAAGAGCTAAAATTTTCAGAGGATAATAATTTTTTTCAACTACATACTTACTATATGGAGTTAGGCAACTGGCCTAAGTGCATGCTATGTTAAATACACAATGTGTGAAGCAGAATAACAACACCAACAACAACAACAACAACAACAACAACAACAACAATAATAATACCACCCTGCCCATCTGCCTGGGTCTCCCCAGCCACTCTGGGTGGCTCCCAACAGAATATCAAAAACACAATAAAACTTCAAACGTTAAAAACTTCCCTAAACAAGGTTGCCCTCAGATGTCTTCTAAAAGTCAGATAGTTGTTTATTTCCTTGACATTTGATGGGAGGGTGTTCCACAGGGTAGGCGCCACTACCGAGAAGGCCCTCTGCATCTTAATCCAATACTTAAGCACAAGGAGCCCTGACTTTCGTCATAATTGTATCATGAGGGAAGGCGAAATTTAATCCTCCCGCGCCCAGCCAAGATCATGACAAAAATATGGCTATGAGGCTTAGGGGGAGAATTTTCCACTGGTGCCAATGGAAGCTTCTTCTTAGTCCCATAGCAGCACCAAGGGCATGACTGGAAAGAGAAGGATGAGACATCTTTGCAACCATCAGTCTTAATGCAAATGTCCTCCCTCCATGTAAGCATTAACTTTTCTCTTAAGAAAATAGTATTAATTTTTCTTTTTTAAAAATAGAGAGGATAATGCATAATACAGAAATATCCAACCACCTGCTAGTAATTAGCTGCCAAAAAGAGTCATGAACAGCCATTCTGAACTATTATCTAGCAAACAAAAATGTTCCTCAACCAGTCGCTGTAAAAGTATATAGTATTTATTTCCCCCAAATATTTGCCATGTAGTCAGGTTTTTTGAAGAAAGTCTTGTTTTGCCAGAAAATGTATTATTACTTACAGATTCTAATTTTGAAGAAACCTTTGAACTTTGGAAGTTTATATTTTCCCAAACCCAGAATCATATATACCGGTAATTAAGAATACTAACATACAAATATTTTATCATTTGTTGACTGAATTCTGCAAAAAGCACATCCGCCATTCTAATATAAAGTTACAATGACAAATACCCTGCAAAATCTGCTTCATAAGCAAACAAATCCCGAATGTATTCCTGAATTCTTCAGTCGCAGCTGCTGTGAGAATAACTTGGATGAGGCTGTTCTTAAAAACTGATCCTCTCTTAATTACTGTAAGATGAGAAGCAAAACCCTGAGGATGCTGGGTAAGAATATGCAAATCAGGTTAGACTGCTGCTGTGGAACCAAGATTCAGTTTTGGCATTACTTTCAAAAATGACTATGAAGTGCTGCCACTGACGCTTTAGCATGACAAATTATTCATATCCTCACAAAGCAGCTGGATTCTGGATAGGTAAAACCAGGTAGCTATGCTTAAGTCTCAGGCTGTGCAGAGCAAAGAAACCTTCATTTTAATGCCATTTCAGAGGATTAAAATCAGGGCTTTTTTTCAGCCATTGCCATTCTAAGAGGGGTTGATGGTGAGTTCCGGTACCTCTTTTTCTAGAAAAATAGCACTGATAATAAGAAAGCACTGATTAAAACCTTTGAAAATTCCATACCCCCATCGTCACCATTTTCCCTAATGAAATGGGTGAGCAAATGGTTCATCTTTAAGACTTGAAACCTTACAGCAAAAAGAACCAACCATTCATTCCTTCTATGGCAAATAGTATATTTTATGAAGTTGCCACTTCATTGTAAATCTTAAAGCAGGGTGGCGAACCTTAGGCTTTTCTATTTGGCCCTTAGAGCAGGCTTCCTCAACCTCGGCCCTCCAGATGTTTTGGACTACCATTCCCATCATCCCTGCCCACTGGTCCTGCTAGCTAGGGATCATGGGAGTTGTAGGCCAAAAACATCTGGAGGGCCAAGGTTGAGGAAGCCTGCCTTAGAGCTTTCTCCAGGCCACATACCTTCTTCCCCTTCTTCCACATCTCACTATCCCAGCATCACACCCCATATGTTATTCCTGCCTAGAACATGTCCTTGAACTCTGATCACACCTCTTGCTTGTCTGGATGGAGAACAGAGAGGGCTGTGTGAGTGTGCAAAGAAACCAGCCTACAAGGCAAATTTTACATTTGTTGCTCACTTTTGCCACTGGCCTTGACCACTACTGGGTATGTAGCCCTCAGTTTAGTGCTTTTTCCCCCTGGGGGTACTCAAGGGTACACAGTACAGGCACCTTTTTTTTTTCTTGAAGAAAAGCACTGCCTCAGATGGTTACCCAGAAGGGAAGAAAGTCCTCAGGCTGAAAATGGTTTCTCATTCCTGGATTAAAGCCTGCTCAACAGAGGGTGCTTCTCAGAGCACACATCAATTGTCCAGTCTATCAATTTGATGAAGGTGAGACTGAATGCTCAAACCATTCTCAAAAGCCAAACTAGGCAATACTGGAAAGGCATGATCTTTTTATAATAATAAAAAATAGCAGGCATTATTAACAGAGAGCTGTATATCAACAGTTGTGTTTGAATTATGTGGAATGCAAGTTTACTGTTTTCTAAGTCCACGTCTGCAAGGCTCTGTAATTACAGATTGTGTCTGGAATATGTGAAGTCGGTCCCTTGTGGCCATTTCGTATCACTACAGGCATTCTTTGTGCAGCCCATTAATCAAAACACTTGTGGATCGCTAGATATTGGTGGCTTCATAGTGACGTTCAGAACCAGTCCTACAATTAAGCAAAGCAAGGCCACAGATTTTGGGTGCTAAAATGGTGACATGTTGCCAGTTTCAGCAGTGTTGTAACTTCACCCAAAGCAATCAAAGAGACACCTAAAGGTATCATGGGCGTAACCAGGATTTTTTTTAGGGGAGGCAGTTAGCTATGTATTTTTATTTATTTTTATTGACTTGGGGAGCAGCTGCCCCCCACCTTGGCTATGCCCATGAAAGGTATAGAACCTAAACGCAGCAAGTCCTGAAACAACATATTAGAGCAGGGGCTGTCCCTGATAGGGCTGTAAACTCTGTCTCCACTGATGTTCATGGCTAGAGGTTTGCTTTTCTCTATTTCGTTTAGTATTTCATATGTATTCATATTTTAAATGTGTTGTCACCTACTTGGAACTATTGAGATCAGGTTGGGTAAAGATATGAATGAACGGGGGGAAAGATATGCAGCAAAGCATGCTTCCAAGCGCTGTGTGAATCAACCCACATTTGCTGCTGGCAATTATTATTAGAATTGATGGGCCTCTTTCTGGTCCAGTGTAACAGTGATCATGTTCTAGATGCAGCTGCTATCATAACCTCAGGTAGCAAAGCAAAAATCTCCTCTCTGCACCAGGTATGTTGAATCCCTGCTTCTCACCAAGGGCTACTCCGCATCACATTTCCCCCCTGTGCATAGTAGGTCTGCCTGACTGGTATTCTGTCTGTGTACCGTATACCTGATAAGACAAGCTGAAAGGCTAGTGTTCTCCAGAAGGTGGCAGGCCAGCACTAGAAATAAGTCATCAGCTTCAGAGAAAACACATATTCCAGATGCCAAACAAATAGACCGAGCTTAGAGGCTCAAAATATGCACACAGGGGTGAGCTTTACCCATTCCAGTTACCAATGGTCTATTGCCATCCATATAACTTTTGTCTGTGTTCATTCTTAAGTCCATTCCATTATGTTTCTGCATTAATAATCTGAAAATATTTTTTAATTCATATTTAAAGTTTTTTTAAAAAATATATCTCAAAATGCATTTCTCAGTGTTTTTTCTCTCATTTTAAAAAGTTTTCCTTTTTTTAAGTTGATAATGACACTAGAATGTTCAAGAAGAGCAAACCTAGTCCAAACGTTAGTTTGTGAGGTGCAGCTCGTGTTTGTTCAAATCAGAATCCACAAAGATCAAATTCCTCAAACACTCTGACCTGGTTCACACATGATACTAAGCCAAACCATGGCTAAGTGTAAATGACTAAGGTTGCTGGTATGCAGTTTGAAAATCAAGGCTGCCTTATTCTTCCCCGACTCTTGTACCTACAGCATTACAGGGACCCATGGTTTGGATTAGTATTGTGTGCCAATCTGGGCTTGTGGTTTGTCTCACTCCAAACAAGCAACCAATTGTAAACAAGGTTTGTTTTGGGCTTATTTATCATGGCTTGTTTGGGGAAGACAAACCATATGCTTGAGTTTACACATAACACCAAGCCGAACTTTGTTTTAGCTCTGGGTAGTGCATCAAGAGCATGGGAGGAGCACAATGTCCACATTTTTCTAGTTGCACCAGCAGATTTACTCATACATGCTCAACCATGGTTTTGTTTTATGTGCGAACAAAGCCAGTGCATAGTTACTAATAGAGCTTGTTTCCACAAGATGAGGGCCATCAACTTAAGGTGAGGGCCATCAACTTAAATGGTTTTAAAAGGGATTAGACGAAGTCATGGGGCAAAAAGGTTACAAATGGCTACTGATCACAATGACTATATGATATCTCCAGATACAGGGGCAGGATGCCTCTGAATACCAGTTGTTGGAGATTAGACATGGGGATAGTGCAGTTGGCCTTACATCCTGCTTGTGGATTTCTTATAGACATCTGGTTGGCAAGTGTGGGGAACAAGATGCTGGATTAGATAGGCCTTTGGCTGATCAGCAGGCTCTTCTTATGTTCAAATCCATATCTCCAACTCTAGAGCTCAACACTATTGTTGTGTGATTGGGATTGGGCTAAATGGGTTGGGGGTGTCTTCAGCCCTGTGACTCTGTTTGCAAAAAGAGACTGCTTAAGCGGTCAAACTGCCCAACAGGTCCTGTGATTTGTTGCCATAGGAGCTAATGAATGGGGGTTCTTCTTCGAAAGGGCATGTCTGTCTCCCCTACCCCCTAGCTTGGTCAGAAGTAATGTCTCCTGAAACCGAGACGAACTTTCAGATGGTAATATTATCATAGTACGTGGGGTTTATTGGAGGGAGTTTGTGAGCACAGAGCTGACCTTAACAGCTGTCTTAGAGGCATGCATTTTCAAATGGGAATGATTTCCCATAAACGTTGGATGCCTGAGTCTTATTTCCCCATCCATGGTTTGATCTCAGGGGGAAAGTCCTGTGAAGTTATAAAACTTCCTCCCACTGCCTGTCTCATGCCCCGATGACATCTTCACAATCTAAGCGAGGTCACAAGCACAAAGACGCAAGGTTCATAAAACTTCATGGGAACCAAAGCCAAGGAGGAATCTTGCCATCCCAACTCTCAGCCGTAAATCGTTCACCAGTGCCCCCGCCTTCCCCATGCAGTGGTTATTAAATGCAAGGGATTGGTTTCTAAGTCTGCTTTTCCTGTCCTAAGCATCTTACAGGAATGTGGGGAGAGAGAAATGCAAGGTTATTTTTAACAGCCTAATCCAGACTCACTGCTCTGTTTGCTGCTTCTTTCCAAATCCCAAATGGGCTGAGCTGCCTGTGACAAATAAACAGGGAGCTTTTAATTGAGGTGATGGATGAAGGAAAAGTTTTTTCCTCCCCCTTAATGTTTGGGGTGAGACTTCTTGAATTTATCCCAGTGTTTTGCATTAGGAGCCCCAGGAAGCTCCTCATAAATGCATGCTTGTAGGGACGTGTGGGTCAGGAGGTTGTACTTGGCATCCTTAAAAGGCTCCTGTTTCTTCCCAATATCCATGAAGTTAAAAAAGAAAAAACTCCATGACAGCCCTTCTCTCTCCAGGTCTGTGATCCAGGCCATTAACCTATGGAGTGCTGGCATGTACCTCTCTATGGAACCAAGAGAAGGAGCAAATTGCTAACTCACACTTCATTAATGACTGCAAATTTCAGGAGGTGACAAATAATTACCTTCAACAAGTTGTGGCACATTCACAACTCAGAGGTAGATCTTATGAAATGAAGAGGAATTGTAATGTTTCTAAAACCGACTAAAAGCCCTTTGAGGACCCATTAACTGCTTGGATTGTTGAAGGATCTTTGATGATTATACAATAGAAGAATTTTCCCTAGCTAAAGCCATCATTACTTGAAGACCCAGGCCTGTGAAAAAAACTTCTGGGCTGATTGCCCTTCAGAGATATGCACTGTAATTAACCTTAAAAATTAATAATATAAAAGCGCCTACACCTTGAAAGAGCCTCCTGCCTTGCTGAGCTACTACATTGTCTCAGACAGACATAATGGCAGTGCATTTTCATTTGCAAAATGAAAATTGTAATGAAAATGAATGCTATTTGGGGGGGGGGACAAATTATATGGTGTACACTGGGGGGAAGTAGCTGACTGTACAGAGGGATATATCAGTGCTTTTTTTTCTGGGGGGACACAGGGGGACGCATACCCCTAAACATTATGTGAATCCTTGTACTTTTGTCCATTTACTGTATTTATTTTTCCTGATTTGAACTATAAAATGGTGATTTTCATGAGTCAGAATGAGAGTACCCCTAAACATTTTTTAAGAAAAAAAAAGTACTGGATATACTGATAGACATACCCTGGATTATCACGCCTCCTGGGTTTCCTTACAAATCAATTGCAACATAACCATCTGATTGTAAGTAACAAGGCAGGCAGGTGGAAGCCATCTGGCCAACAGACTGAGCTTGCTGGGGCAGTGTTCCATTTGCCCTAATTGGTCAGCTTGCACTGCCCTAAACTCACTTTCTCCTAAACAAAAAAAATTCCTTCCAGTAGCACCTTAAAGACCAACTAAGTTAGTTCTTGGTATGAGCTTTCGTGTGCATGCACACTTCTTCAGATACTTCAGAGGTATCTGAAGAAGTGTGCATGCACACAAAAGCTCATACCAAGAACTAACTTAGTTGGTCTTTAAGGTGCTACTGGAAGGAATTTTTTTTGTTTTGACTATGGCAGACCAACACGGCTACCCATCTGTCACTTTCTCCTGTCACCTATCCCTTTTGTCTCAGTAGTTTCTTCATCCTCAACTCATCCTTCCTGGCTTCCCCCTCCCCTACTGCCCATTTACTTTGAAACTGCCTCCCTGGAGAGCTCCATGAGCAGGATCACATGACTGAAGGGTGTCATTTTAAAGAGAGAGAGCGAGAGAGAGCTGCTTTGCAGTTCCTGCATGCTGCACATGTACAATAATACCATACCCTCCAACATTTCTCCGATGAAAATAGCGACGTCCCATTCCATAATGATAATTTTACTATTTAAACCCCACACATCTTACTGGGTTGCCCCAGCCACTCTGGGCAGCTTCCAACATATATAAAAACATAAGAAAACATTAAACATTAAAAAAAAACCTATACAGGATTGCCTTATGGTTTGTGGGTTGGATAACTCCATACCCCCCCCAACATTTCTCCAACGGAAATCAATACATCCTAATGAAAAGTGGGACATTCTCGGATCAAATCAGAATCCAGGATGGCTTCTCTAAATCAGGGACATCCCTGGAAAATAGGGACACTTGGAGGGTCTGTAATACATACATATATCACCACCCACATCCAGACCCCAATGTATTACAAGGAAACCATGTATAGTTTCCTTCATGTCCATGTGCAAGCTGGGTGAGTCACAATTGGTTGCAGCTTCCCAGCATGTGTGCAAACTAGCACAAAGTTAAATACACACAGATGGCATGAATTTCCTACTCCAAAATGATTTCCATAAAGGATTAATATTAGACAGGCGCCTTCACTGTATTTTTTCTGGTGCCTGCTATAAATTCTTTTGTTTAGGCAAGTTTACAGAAACATGTAATGTTGTACTGTACGTTTCTAAAACTATTGCTTTTATGTATAGCTTGATAAAATATATGTTTTCTTTTTTTGGAAATTTGGTTTTATCAGTTTTTTATTATGAACATTTCTTATTGGTTTATGAAAAGGGCTTAGAGCGTTTGTTCTTGATTAAGTGGAATATAAATCTGATTAAATAAAAAAAAATGTTCATGTTAGAATGGCCTGTTCATTTGGAATACCTGCCCCAAACCATGACAGTTTGACAATGTCAGTGAGCCCAGGAAAAGGCGTGCCTGGAGACCTCCCCCAGCTGCACTCGATTTTCAAAAAATGTAAAGAAAATCCTAAGGGAAATTCCATTCCTGCCACTTTGGCTTGTTCTGTTTCTGGTGTCTCACCTGGTAATTAATTCTTGTTGAAATCATGTTCTCAGAACATGTATCTGGACTGCAGGGTCAGCACAAGACATTGTGCTCCCAAGGCAAAGAACAAGATGGCGGCCCCCAGCCCACCCTCACCTTCACCATCCCATGTACACAAGTCAACTTTCAATTGGATCCTGTTTCAGTACTGGCAATGGAAAAGTGTCCTCTGCTACATCTGAGAGCAGCAGGTTCCTTAGACGTAGGGGACACTTTGTGCCACGCACAACTTTGTAGTCCTACCTGGTCCCCAGTATCTACCACATGAGGTTGTTGTCTCACCTTCCTATAGGGCTGGCCCGGGCAGGTTGCATGTTAGAAAGCACTGTGTGGTCAAAATAAGACCACAAATGGATTTGCAAAGGAGTCCTTAGATTTGCTGGAGGAAGTAATGGGATATAATATCGATTTAATAGTTAATAAATCAGCCCAGAAGATAAGCACCAACAAGCAATGGAGGTCACAGCCACACCATTTCTTTAAAGCTCTTATACCACATTAAGAGTTGGGAGGAGACCCCTCACTGAGCTACAATTCCCAGCACCCTTGACAAACTACAGTTCCCAGGCTTCTTTGGGTTTAAAGTGGTATAAGAGTGTTTTTTAATGGGTGGTGTTGATGTGATCACCATTGCTACTACTGTTTTCACACACAGAGGGCTTACCCATTGTCCCACTGCTTTCTCATGGGGAAAACCGCTCTTTAGCACTCAGTCAGAACAAACGGCAAATTGGGTTTTCTCTAGATTGTCGTTTGCTCTGATTTGGCACTAAAGAATGGGCTTTCAATGGGGCAAGGGGGAAACTGGCCGGGCTCATGCCTAGAAAGCACAGATCAAGCAGAAAAACAGCTCAGACCAGTGCTTTCTAGGCACAGGAGGAGCAGAAGTGTGAACAAGCCACCTCTCTCTCTCTCCCCCTCTCTCCCAACTTACTAATGAGGTTTGTTAGGTCCCTGCTGATCATCTTCTTAAAGCATCCTGGTTCAGCAATCTAATCTTATAATTTTATTTCCACAATCTGGGATTACTGCAGCATCAGGTTAGTGACATGTGAAGTGGCTTAATTACTAGCAAAAGGGGAGAAAAGAGAGTGGAAAGCTGAAGAACAATGGCCTGGACCGAAACATCTGAAGCAAAATACAAACTCCATCCAATCATGCCATGCAATTAAGATAACCCAACAGTGCCCTCCAACCAAGCATCAGACCCCTGCCACATCCTGCAAGTTTCATTACTCATGCAATTAAAATATTGCATAGATACACCTCTTTTACTTGAGTCGGTGCCAGCCCTTAGCCCAGCTTGAAAGTTTAAATGGTCCAAGGTAACCAAGAAGGCTGCAGCTTCCTGCATCTCTCACCCCATTCCTCAACTAGTCCAGTGTGGTGTAGTTAAGAGCGGTAGTCTCGTAATCTGGGGAACCGGGTTCGCGTCTCCGCTCCTCCACATGCAGCTGCTGGGTGACCTTGGGCTAGTCACACTTCTCTGAAGTCTCTCAGCCCCACTCACCTTACAGTATTTGTTGTGGGGGAGGAAGGGAAAGGTGAATGTTAGCTGCTTTTAGACTCCTTCAGGTAGTGATAAAGTGGGATATCAAATCCAAACTCTTCTTCTTCTTCTTCTTTTATCCATTGTTCTTCCCCACTTGCTGTAGACACCAGAAAGACCTAACCTTTGCTCCAAAGTAAGGGTGGAAGGAAGGTAGCCCATGGAAGATCAGCGTAGGAGGTGCAATGGTTGCATCATTTCCTATTGCTGTAGAACATTTAGGTATTGTATGAAGTTCTACTTAGAGCAGACCCATTGAAATGAATGGAGAAGTCACTTAAGTTCATAGGTTTCAATGGGTCTACTCTGAAGATAGGTACGGTTTCTGGGTACGGAAGATAGGTACGGTTTCTGGGTGAAACCCTTACTGTAATCACTGGATTTTTTCGAGAGCAAGGAATACTAAGATGCGAAGAAGTTTTCATATTAAACTAAACAAAGCCAGGAAGCAATGTAAAGATCCCCTCGTTCTAGCTAAAGGGTGGAAATGGCTTCCATATGAAGGATGGACCTTCTGCTGTCAGTCTGGAAAGTTGCCACCAAGAGGACTTGACCTCCCTGCTGGATACAATTTGCTGATATAAACACTTCCTGCTTCTTGCTGTAGCCAAGCCAAGTTTCATATAGGGAATCAGGGAGGAGAGACACCCAATCGTGTGGGACTTTCATTGGGAACTCCCCCAAGCATTTGGAGATTGTGTTCCAAGAATCTGGAAGTGGTTTCATTCATTAACTCCCCTCACCAACGAGTGTGTGCACACATGCAGGCAAGCAGACTCATGCACGAGCACATAAACAACACTCCTTCCTCCCACAATCTCTGCTGTCCAGAGCCCAGTTGCTTTAAAATGGCCTAGGCTCAGCCTGGCCAGGGGCAAGAAGCTTTGTGCACCATTTAATGGAAAAATTAATGCAACAATTAAGGGAAAGGGAAATTCCAGCAAACCAAAAAGGGCAACTTATTTTATACAAAATGATTTTGTTTTGCCGGATGCTTCTCAAACAAAGAACATGACTGGGACCCTCCAACAGCATACACATCTTTATGTAAACGTATCCTAAGCTAAATATGTTATATGGCTATTCCCCTGCGTTATTTCATTTAATTGTGCAACATACCTTTACTTTTGACATGTCCATTCAACATGATGTATAATAACATTTTTTTATTGACATACCCTCTTTTATTATTATTATTATTATTATTATTTATTTCATAAAATTTATATACCTCTTGACTGTAAAGAAAAACCTCGAAACAGTTTATGTTTCTAATCCAAATGGTTGGCTTGGCATAATTATGCCTACACCTTTATGTAATGCTCCTTACATATAATTTTTTCTTTTGCGTTATTTCTTTATATTACTACTGTATATCCATTTATTATATTCAACATTTTTCTGTGTGTGCTGCATAGGCTTTGATGTAACCCATGATGCTTTATCCTGGATGACTTGCTGTCATCTGTGTTATATCTTACTATACTGTTCTATCCCCAAGTGTTTCCTCTGTCCCTGATTAACTTAGATGTATCACTTTGTTTCCAGGAGTAGGAGGTCTCTGATTAAAATTACACACAATGTTTCTTTTACAAGCACCTTTTATTTGGGAAGTTTGTTTTTTCTTGGTGCTTTGTTTCCATATATAAAATGGGAGCAATGTCTTTGGACCTGGTACTCCAGTCCCAAATACAAGAGAGGCTGTTAGGATATATTTGCAGCGAAGAAAGAGCACTCTAGTCTTCACATAGTCAGACACATTCACTTTTAATTATCACTTCACGTATTCCAAGTCACGGGCCTGGCATGTTCTGCAGCTAAGCACTGGCTCAGATTAAGCCCCATGCTCTTCTAGGTCTCTCTTTGGCAGGGATTCATCTATGGAGAAGACTGCAGTGCTCGCTTATCCCATAAGCACGCAAAATGAATTTGGAACTCCATTTTTCTTGGCACGCTGTTGCCGGGATGAACCCTCCCCACTTCATAGTCTCCTTTTCCCAGCCCATTTCCCAGAAGCTCACCATCTGAATACATGGAGCAAAAGGAGGAGACGGAAAGTCAGAAAGAAAAAGAGAGAGGCTCAAACCTATCCAGGGAAGCAGTGGCTGGTCTGGCAACAGATCCTGCTGAGCCCATAAACACTTTATTGACAGCAGATTATGTGATGCACATCTCCTTCCTCCTTTGCTTTGTTAACCATTTCCTTTTCCACGCACTCCCCTTTTTCCTACCGAGGCCAAACCCTGAAGCCACGAAGTATTTCAAAGAGCTGGGGATGTTGTACACAAAAGCAAACTCATGGACTAATTAGCTGATTTTGAACTGTCTCTGCTGCCTCATTCAGCAGCTGCCTGCTCCTTTGCCAAAGTCCTGGGTGACGGTGCCAAGTTGGGCAGGCAAGCAGCTGCTGTGCCAACAAAGCAGCAAAAGAAAGGGGGAAAAGAAAAACCCAAGAGAGCAGCCGAGGCTGATGCCGGGGATCCCAGAAAAATCCCTTGAGATTTCCCACATTGCACTTCCGGTGTCTGTTCCACCAATGATGAGTACATGCACTCTATACACTTGGAAGGAAGAGAAGGCTCCAGTTATATTTTGGTGCCTGTATCCCAAAACACCTTCCAGTCATGCCTCAGGCAGAGCGTTGCATTGCTCTGCTTATAAAGCCCACTGGGGATTGCTAAGAAAACTTCTACTTACCATGCTGAAGAGACGCTAAGGAGGTAGACAAGAAACTGCTCATTCTTAATTAATCCCTGGGAGACAGTGAGCAGAAACAGGCTGCTTTTGTGAAGCTCTTGCAAAGGAAGAAGAAGATGTTGAAGTTGTGAAGGACAATGACATCTCACCCCAGCTCCAACCCAGTAGAGTAGCTCACTAGCAATGGGTGGCCTGTCCTACTTATCTCCTCTTGCCACAACTTGCTTATCTGTGACCAAGGGCAAGGGGTGCAGGATTCCCCACTGCCTTACAGTGGTCTGCTCAGGTATAGCAGGGCTGCCAGCAAGGTCCAAGTCTCCTAACTGGCAACTTCAGCCTATCAAATCTCCTGATCTCCCAGGTACTTTAAGCCAAGGGCATAGCACTAACAGCCCTCAAGTGTATACAGAAATCAGTGCAGTCATTTAAGAGGTGTATAAAATGGGAGGGGGAGGGGAAACAGGAATTATTCATAATCAGAAGGAAAATAAAACACAAAACCAGATTATTGGTCTAACTAGTCATGTTTTGGGCAAACTGACATAGCAAAACTAATTCTTATGGTCACCTCTGACACTGGTATACCTCCCAGCTGCCCTTACTCCTGGCTGACGTTCGCCCCCACTTCCCTCCCTCTGCATTCCAGCTAGAGCCCCCACCCCACACACCCATGTCCTCAGGCTCGTCTGCTGTCCCCCTCACAACTGCTGTCACCATCCACCTCACCCACTTGCCCATTTACCCACTGCCATCACTGTTCACTGTGCAGCCTGTCATAGGACTCCCCACCCACAGACTTCCATGGTAACCATAGAGAGAGGGAAAGTGGCAGGCGAGCACCTGGGCACTGCCATGTTGATGGATTCAGGGTGGGGAAAGTCATTGTTGCCATTGGCAATGGCTTGTGAAAGATCCCTGGGCAAGGAGCATCTTTCGGTTCATGTGAGAGTGTGGGACCAAAAAATGGGACATTCCAGGAGCCAATCAGAAACAGGGATGGTTTCTGTAATTCCACCGTTTCCCGCTCAAATTGGGATGGTTGCAGGGTATGTGTAAGACTGTGTACACAGCTTTAAAGGACACTTTGCCCCTCAAATAATTCTGGGCAGAATATTGTAGTTTACCCTCACAGACTTACAGTTCACAGCAACCCTTAGCAAACTACAGTGCCCATAAATATTTGAGGGGGGAAATGCTTTGAATGTGCTTTAAGGGAATAGTGTGTGAACAGTAGCCTGTTCATCTCAAGGAAATGGAAGCTGAGTGAGTAATATGGTATTTAAAGGGGCAGTCTGAGGATAGGCCAGAGATGCAGCACAGAAGCTGCTGCGTTGAGGAGAAAATGAGCATTGCTAGCCAAGGCTTTTATCTTATTGGCTCCTGTGGAGAAAGGTGAGGTGGCTCAAACAGATTATTATATTGACTCTGGGAAGCTTACCAAGACAAAGTTTGAGAGCCTGCTCTCACTTAATCACACAGGCAGGGAGGAAATGGAGCAATTCAAGATGGATTTCAGGCCTAGAAACTGCACTGAGGCTATTTAATGCTAGCACCAGAAGCAGAACTAGTAAATTACATGTGTAAGCCATCAATACTTCCATTATTTTCATTTTATGGTGTTCACCAGGACAGCTCTGTGATGAAGCCTCAAGGGGGTAGGAATGTATAACCCCCCTGACCCCCCTGCTTGTTTGCTTCACTAGTCCAGGCACCCATCGAGTTGTTACTCACCTGGCTCCTGTACAGAGGTGTCTGCTAACCTTAGGGGTACTGAGATAGTGCTGCCCCTTGATGACAGCACCTATCTCAGTGCTAATCAGCTCTTCAGAGGGACAGCCCTGCTGCCTGTGAGACCAGGAATGCTGAATGAGCACACCTGACACTCCAATTGCTATGTGTCTCTCCAACACCCCAGAACATTTCCAGGACATCCCAAGGAATACTAATTCCTTCCAGTGAGTAATTCTGTCAACCAACTCTAGGTTGGTCTGTTCTAAAGGTACAATCTCGTCTAGCATGTAATGGTGGCATGAAACAAGGGCCCTCCCCTAATAACTGGTTTTCAAATGTACATGGTGGGTCTATTTAGATATGGTGGTTAATAGCCCCAAGAGGCCTAAACTTCCATGCAGTTTCCATGCATTCATTCTAAGCGTTAAAGTAGTTTTAAAGAAAAATCCGCTGCAGTGCTAGACCGTGAGAAATGTTAACTGAACAAAATGTTTAATTGAATATAATGTGAGTATGAGAGCCTTGAGACAAATGCAGCGCTGGGATGGATGCTTTGGAAGGGGAGATAATCCCAGCAGCCCTGTGAACTGTCCCAAGGCTTTTAAAAAACGCCTTGACTCTGATAGAACAATTAGGAAGGGTTGGCTGGTCCCTTGCTATATACTGCTTGAGTTCCCCCCATGCCACAGAGAGCAGGAGGTGCCTTTGCTTGTTTTGAGAGTCGCTGCATTCTTCATTGCTATACGAGACCTCATCTCAACCCATCATAGTAAGGAGGGACAGTATCTATGTGGGTCAGGAAGATTAAATGGAACAGGCAGTTGTGAGCTCACTGGAAGGGAATTCAAGTCAAGAGACCTGCGGGGGGGGGGCCCTCCGTTTTCCTGCTGCCAAGGTTCATGCACACACCCTGGACTAGAGAAGTGGGTGAGGTGGCAAAGATATGACCCATATGGTGAGCTGTTTAAAAAAACAACAACCAACAACCTCACTGAATCCTGTCCCTGACAACTAGCATTTATTAAACACATGTTAGTCTTCAACTCGAACATTGTGCTCTCATCTCAATAAAAGGGATAGGGGAGAAATTTGGCTCAGGTTACATTGTTATGTGAAGCTGCCTAATCTGTGGTTCACAAAACAATGAGCGACCCAAAACACAGCTCTCTGAATTTTGCAATGCTAAGTAATGTGTGCCAAAAATAGGTATATTAAAGAAAAGTGTGTATAAACATTTGTTATACCAGTGAAAATATAACAGAGAAACTCATTACGTTCAGGAAATTGCTTGAAAAAAAATGTGTATAATGGGATAAATTGCATACAAAGATATGCATACTGGGAGAAATGTACAGTAAAATGCTGACAAATTCTCACGATTTACAAATAATAATACTAACTGCAAACTAATCCCCAAAAGTGGACCATTGAATTTAGGTTGGGGGGAAATGATAAGCCAAAATTGACAGATTTGTCCAGCCTTACTCAGTAATCTTGGTTGTAATCCTGTTATCTGAGGCTGTACCTGAGTGATAGTAGCTTGCCTAAAGTGACCTAATGAACTTGTGGCTGAGGTGAGATTTCAGCTGGGATTTTTCTGGTTCACAGCTTACTCTAGCCCTCTGCAGGTGTTCGGCTTGGATACGCAAGGGCGAAAATGTGCAGAGGGATACGGTATGTGCATGAGCCCCATTTCCAACGTCACCAGGCACGCCCCCTCCACTTCCATCCTTAGTTGGTGTAAGTTGGTGTCCCACAACAGGAACTTACAAGAATCCCCTTGCAACTGGAAACTTTTCTCTGAGCAAGAATTAATGGGATAGTATTGTAAAAGTAGCCCACTTCAGGTTTTTACTGCAGGGGTATCTAATATTGTGCCCTCCAGCTGTTGGACTGCAACTCACATCAGCCCCAGCCAGCATGATGGGAGTTGTAGTCCAGAAACATCTGAAGGACACAGCATTGGCTACCCCTGCTGTCATCTCTTCTTACAGGAATGCTAGAAAATCCACATCAAGGGACAAAACCGAATTGTTTCCTCAAACTCTGAATTTATGCAGCTGATTCCCAGACTTAGGGGCCAAAGATCAGGGAGTTGTTTTGGTTATGTATTCTTTAATTAAGCAGAATGATGAGTGTTTGTTTTAGAAATGAGACCTGATGTTCTCATTGATGTAATAAAGGATTGGTAATGTCACAAACACAGTTTAACGATCCTGGACCCGATTCCTAGATAACCATTGGGACATTGCTCTGTCCTTGAAAGTCCCCTGAGCATAAGGCCTACAATAACCTCGTAGTCCTTTCTTTTAAGCATTTAGACATATTTGATTGATAGGTGCTGTTGGAAAAGATGAGAACTGCCAAGGCACTAGGATGAGAAAATTATGTTTTCTGTTGGGGTGGCAGCGGAGGCTAGGAAACTGGAGATCATAATCTGTAGAGGGCAGGCTCTATCGCTGCTCCTTGCAACTATATTTTAAGGATTTCAAAGTGGATTAAGATTCTGCTCGCTTAAAAAATAATGAGGCAGCTGGGGACTTTAACCACAGCATGCAAGCAATAAGCTCTGTTGGTGCTGCTAGATCAACATTTAAAATAAAAGGAAGAAGTGGAACCTGCAACAAAATGTTGCAATGTATTGTCACCTCTAAATCAAGTGCTCCTGTTCAGTGTCTGAGCTAGATTTTCCTTCCAACCAGGGCTCATTTTCAATGGATTCTCAGCTTTCCACAGCTACTGAGCATGCTCAGCCTTATTTGGTTTGGGGGGATTTTTATGCCCTTTGGGGTTGTTGTTGTTGTTTTCAGTTGGCTAGTGCCAGTCCCTAATCTGGCCACCACATTCCACATCTGATTTCTAAATGTGTATCCCTTCTAATTGCTCCCACCCTTCCCAACATGATATAAATTGACTGATATCCCATAGCTGTGCAGGGGTGTGTGTGTGTGTGTGTGTGTGTGTGTGTGTGTGTGTGTGTATACTGGCTTGGATTGCTGGAGCCTAGGAATCCATTCTCTGCATCAAGGATAATAAATCTGCAAAGCAGAAAGCCAAACAAATGCAGAGGTGATGGGCTGGAATGCTGCTAGGCAACTGCAAGGAACAGGCTTATGCTAGGTTTGGTTTACATTGGTTGCCACGGGCATCCCTGCTGTAGGCCTCTGCTGTGCCAGCCTCTTTTGACCTATATTGATGTCTTGTCACAGATAAGCAAAGTGTGTTGGAGCCTAGGGAGAGACTGGGAGCTGCCAGAGTTGCACTTTGGTTGTAACGAAGACATATCTCACACCAAGCACCCTGGCTGTGGCCTGCTAGATGCTGCCAGTTAGTAATTCTTTGGGTAGTCTAGGAGCAACTGCATCCATCCATTGCCTTGAGATTTCCTGGGGTGGCGAGGCAAGGAGAGGAGCCCCAAGGATGTTGCACAGCCCAAATAGAGAAGACCCTGAGAAGAGCCTGGAGCCATGCTCAGCCTCAGGCTTTGGTGGGTCCTCAGGGAAACAGTGTCTTACAAATGTGGGTCAGCTACAGAATATGCCTCTCTGCTTTCCCACTGCTCACACCCAAGCCCCTGCTGTCTTCTAGTTGTCTGGTTGGGTGTCTTTCCTCACAGTCTCTCTTTCCTCTATTAGGGCTCTGTTTATAAGCACACTTGCTCCACTGACCTAAGCCCCAGGAGCACAGCCAAGAAGAGAACGGATGTATTCAAACACAAGACAATTGTCTCTTTTTTTCTTCTACTGGTTAACTCATGAGACAGGTGCCGAGGCACGGGTGGCACAGATCCACGGGTGTGTGGGTGGCCACATATAATGCAATGCACACCACTGCTTATCGCAAATGCCGATTGGACAATCTGTAGCAAGAAAAAAAAAAAGAAATTTGAACTATTTGAGTGAGCAGGGGCGGATTAGATGGAATATTGGAGGAAGGAGGGAGGACAGTGTGGGTGTGTTTAGCATGCCAGCCTCTGCTTTTCTTTTGCTGAAAAGAGTTCTTTCAATTGCTTTTCATCCAATTAGCCAGAGACAAGGGGCTTCTGTACAGCAGCTAGGCTAATGCCCACACTGTCAGCACATTAAGGAGAGACTTGCTTCCAAATGTGCCCCCCTCCATTAATATCCTAGACAATTGTCCCTTTTTTATACACCCTGGCACCAGCTTGGACCCAATCATGCAAATGGGACCTTGTCTCATGGGAGGGGGAGACTGCATGCTCAAGAGAGTCACGGTCGGAGGTTGCTTGCCCTGCCCGGGTCTTGTCTCTTCCTTCCTCCCTGGCCAAGTAACAAACCCCTTAATGTTCCCCTGAGACAGAGATGGCTACAAATGGAAGCAGAATGTGAAACACTCGGGCTGTGCCCACTTTGCTGGCTCAAAACGCAGCTAATTGTTCTTTTTCTCAGTTTGGATGAAAGCAGGTTTGGCGGAAAACACACCATAAGAAACAACAGATACAGGATAGATAGGGATTGTGGCTAATGTCGTGTACACAGCTCTTCCCAAACCAGTATTGGAGCACAGTGGCTGCAGAGTAACAGCCTCAGAGTCAATCACTGGGAGGAAGGTCCTTTCTCCCAGACTGCTTGTGACTCTGAGGTTTCTGTGCCTTTGTACCTTCTCATTTGCTTGGGCTCTTTGGCCATGAAACAATTTAGCAGCAGGTAAGATTTTGTTGAAATACATCTTAGACTGCTTGAATGCTTTTATTTTTGTTCAATAATGCAGGTTCCCTACCACCACCAGCATGACAGTATGTCCCTGGAAGCATGAGCTGCTGGGCACTGTACTCTGCCAAATATATTCCTCCTTTTGCTTTACTGGCCTCTCCTTATTTAAAACATTTTTTTTTAAAAAAACAACTTTTTTTTACAGAAGGTAATAGTGAAAGGACTTCCGTCTGCATAACGGGACTTCTCCCTCTCCTCTCCTGGTGTGCACACCCACCAAACCTGCTCTGTGGAGTTTGGGGAACTCCAGAACAGATTTGGGGGTACAGAGGAGAGGAGGTCCTATTGCACAGGCAGAAGTCCAGATGGGGTGTCTTTATTGAATGGCTGTGCTGTAAAGCACAGTGCTAGCAAGATCCAACCCACCACACACATCCTTTCGGGCCATGGGCCTGTGTCCCGAGACTTCTAGGTACCTAGTAACAGGCTGATGGCTTACACCAAGTCAAGCCATTGGCCCATCTAACTCAGTATTGTCAACACTGACTGACAGCAGCTCTTTAGGGTTTCAGGCAGGAATTCTTCCCAGTCTAGCAATGCTCCTGAATGTTGCCATTATTTTCAGGAAACTGGACTGTTTCTCTCCATGCTGATCAGCTGGCAAACCATTATGTGGTCTCCCAGTCATCCCATATCTATGGTCCCATGTCCAGCTGCAGTAGTAATTTAGCATGCCGGGAGGTGGGAAGGCTTATTTGTCCCCATCAGTAATGTAACTGACAGTCATAGGCCCACAAGCAGCATTGCCTCTTTTTTATTATTAAAAAAATCTTTTTATTAAATTTCCAAAAATAAAGAAAAACATTGCATCTTGCTCCCCTCAGCTAAGCCCTGAGAACGTTTCCCTCTACTCTGAGGCTCCAGCTGTTTAGGGATAGGGCTCTGAGAGGAATATCCTGCCCTGTTCTGTATAGAAAAACATCTGAGGCTACCTCAGTGTTCATTTAACCATGAATACATTTCAGTTCCCCAAGGATATGTGGGCGGAATTATTTTTAGCTCCAAAGATAGTGAAGCAAGGCCCCCCAAAAAGGAAAAAATAGAGCGAGGAATTGACTGCTTGAACGGATATTATGCTTTTGAAGAATAGATTCCACAAGGCTACACATCCAAGGAATGCGCTTGCCTGTGGTTAATGTGAATCTCCACCAGGCACCTTGAAGGCATTCCTTTTTCTGGTCAGCCCCCGTTATTATAGTGCACATGCTAGGAGCATATGAATGATCTGGAGCATGTGGTCAATTGCTATAGTCTCCTTACTGTTACTTACTAGGGGTGTGCATTTGTTTTGGAGGAATCCTTAGCCAAATCAGGCACATATGTATGGGACAGCTACATATTCCTGCATTGCAGGGGTTGGACTAGATGATCCTTAGGGTCACTTTCAGCTCTACAATTCTATGATTTAGAGAGATTCAGCAGGGTGGGTATCCTCTGATGTGCCTGCACACCAAACTGAATGGCTCTCTAACTTTAGGGATGTCTTGTTTCTCCTGAAATCCCAGAGCACTCAGACTGTCTCTTTAAAATCATTACATTTCCCCAAGTTCTCCATACAAGGGCAAGTCTATAGCCCAGAAGCTGACCTGTATACAGTGGTACCTCGGGTTAAGAACTTAATTCGTTCTGGAGGTCCGTTCTTAACTTGAAACTGTTCTTAACCTGAAGCACTACTTTAGCTAATGGGGCCTCCTGCTGCTGCTGCACTGCCGGAGCACGATTTCTGTTCTCATCCTGAAGCAAAGTTCTTAACCCGAGGTACTATTTATGCGTTAGTGGAGTCTGTAACCTGAAGCATCTGAAACCTGAAGCATCTGTAACCCAAGGTACCACTGTATATGAGGCAACTGGTTGTTTTTATATTTGCCTGTCTTGCTTTTAACTTTGTATTTTGTTGCTATTTTATTGTATTTTATTATATGTTACCATATTTGCATGGTTGCTGTTAGCCACCTTGAGCTCCATTTGTTGGAAAGGTGGAATACAAATTTAACAAAATAAACAGTCTTCCATCTCCGATCCCTGCTTGGGAGAAAGAACCCAAAAGAGTGCTCTGAGCCAAGCCCTCACTGATGCAACAGGCACAGCTATAAAACCTCTCTCTGCCTTGCTGTCTGTATGTTGCTAGTACAACACTGTCTCCTGCCCAGTTCTTAGTCTTGTGGTCTAGCTCTGACTCAATGGCTGGACAGCTCCCCTGATGTTGTAGAAATATTGCTCCTTACTGTGCTGCACTCCTCACTGGTAAGTTGAGGAGCCCAAGGCACACAGCTCAGAGTTGGTGGGAACTGAATTAGGGAGGGGTGAAAACACAATTAAATACATTAGCAATTCAGAGTTTACTTAACATTTTATGGAGTAGTTGTCTTTGCATCCAAAAGGAAGTGGCAATCACAGCTAATTCCACAAAATTTAATATGCTGGGCTCCATCTGCAAGTGATTGTGTCTATATAAGAAAGCAAAGAGACATCACCGAAGGGAAGACTGGAAATTTTTATTTGATAATATGATTTGCATTATCCCCTGGAATGCGCTGGGATTTGTTTTTCTCATGCACAATTGTGGTTTTAAGAATCAAACTCAAGAGGCCATCTTTCCCAGCTATGCAAGAGAAATTTTCATGAGTTATAAAATGCTTTGCTCCCTGCAAACAGCACAATGAATTCTCCTAGGTGAGAACACTGGAAAATCCCATCAATTTCGTTATGGGAATGAAAATATTTCAAAAAGGGTCAACATCCTTAAGCTCCACCTAGTGATGTGTGCTGTAACCAGATGAACAATACATTAATATTCAAGGCAATTTACTCTGCATTCTAGCAATTTGGAGAGAAGCTTCCTTCTGGTCATATTGCCTAGAGAACCTGCATTTCTTTATTTGCCTTATTCTGCAGCATATAGCTTTGTTCTCTGTTTTGAATCATTTGAGGCCTTTTCCTGTGCTGGGTTTGGTTTTTTCCCAGCCGTGCACCTGCTTGGGACATTCTGTGATCTGGATTGGGTATGTTGAAGCAGCTGCTTGGGCTGTCCAGTCTCTGGGCAGGAAGTTGGACCAGATGAACATTGTTCCCACCCAGTTTTCGAATTCTCAATTTCTGGGCATATTGTCCAAGTTTTGCAGCAAGTAGGAGTGAACTATATATTTTAAGCAAACTCATCCCAAATGTGAAGCGTTCACATTGTAAGCATCTGTTTGTTCTTTAGTTGCTTTGAAAGCAAATGTTAATCTGCTACATTTGTGTGCACTGATTTTGATTGCACATTTATTTGGATGAACTCAAATATGTATGAATTTGTTTTCGAAATGTCATTTTCAGGCTCTGAAGTCAAAGTTTGCTGATATGAATTGTGATGTAGACTTTATACTGGGCTCTGATTTCAAGTGACAGCTGAAATTGGCCACAGGCTGCCTATAAGTTTAACCAACATAGCCTGATAAAGGTGGAACTTATCACATAACCAAAGTGGTGAATCCAATGAACTTTGAAAGTTCATTGGAATATTGGTTGTTTGTAGTACAATATTTGTTGTTGTGTCACCATTGTAAAATGAATATGGCAGCAAATTAAACAAACCGAAACAATTCCTGATTTCCAAGCAAGCCATTGTTGAAACTTGGGGAAAGAAGCATAAAGGATTTTATTGTTCTTGGGGTTGGAAACATGGGCAGAGGCATTAGACAACGTTGCTTGTGGAATCTATTCATAATCTTCACATCATTCACTGACCCACACTACTGCTGAAAGCTGGCTTTTTGTCCTTTCAAGCCAAGATGTTGGTATACTGACATGCATACAAAAAGCTTTAAGGGTGGATATAACTGACAGATGAAGCAATATAGGTCTCTTCACAGAGGGCAGCCACTGCTGCTGCTGCTGCTGCTGCTCTCATTTCTGAGTTTGGATTCTTCATGTTTTTAAGACCAGATAGTTTGTACCAACCCACAGCAGCTCAGAAGAGGATAATGGGGCGGGGGGAGGCATTGGGGGTCAAATTAGATTGGCCATCATCAATTGCATGATTGAAATAAATGTGTCTTGTTCTTAAAATGCATGTACTGTAGTTTATCTTTAAACATGCTGTTTCAATTGCACACACACACACCCGGTGGTGCAATCAGGATCAGGACTCAAGCATGTGGGGAAGGGACTAACCCTTTTCCAGCCCCGTGTCACAGTTTGAATGAAAAAGGCCTTCCTCTCTAAATTTTGCTCCCCACCCCCAAAAGTAGCAGTTTGGGAAGGAATAGTATCAGGGTGATAACATAGGAGGAAAGGATTAAAGTCCCCCTCCCCATCATTCAAAGTCGAATCCTTTTTTTTTTAAAAAAAGCGACAGTTGCTGTTATACAATTCAGGGTTCTGTGTAATTTCACCCTTTGCAATTCAGCATTACATGGGAAATCTGTGTGTTTTCCTAGCGGCCTGAGAAAACAACAAGTCCTTAAGGTTGTTGATGCAACACTTTGAGGTGTTGTGTGTGTGTGTGTGTATTTTTTCCTCATTAGAATTATGTTGAAACCTTCAGGAGAGGACCGTTGTGACTTTGTTGTCAAAACCAGAATTCAAATGCATAGTGAACTCTGTCATATGCTGGACACATCTACTTTCATCACACGGCATGCATAGCTGAGTGCTGAACGTTGTATTGCAGCTGAGGAACTGGCGCCTTTAAGAATGATGAGCATAACAGACACGGAAAATTTAAGTGAGCCTTCACAGAAAAGATGGTAAGACCAGATTGGCCGATGTCATTTTGGCACGCAAGGTTCTGAAAGAAAATCTAGGGAGAAGATGGATGCTCCTCAAATACAAAGCCATGTTTAAAAGGATTTCAAAGAAAATACCATGAGGATTCAGAATGTAGCATGCTGTGCTGTGAAAAATGGTTTTGAAACTTGCAGGATGAAAGTGCACAGTGGCTCAACAGAAGCACTGCAAAATTATGTAAGGCTGACAGATATCTGGCGTTACTGACAGCACCTGTCCACCCTGCTTTTATGAATTTGACATTGTCTACAATGCTGGCAGGTCAAAAATTGCAGCAATGTGGGGCATGGTGCAGCGAGGAGGAGGGAATAGCAAATGAATTGTCAAACCTTACAGGAAAGAGACTGAAGGATTTGCATCAGAGAGAGTCCAAAATTGGTCCTGTTTCAGTCTTAGCCAAAGTGGGTTAAAGGGACCATTAATTTAAACAAAGCCGAAACTACTTCTGCCTGCTCCTTTATTCCCTTTCTAAAAAAAGAGGAAGATTAGATTTTTGCTTTAGCAGGAGTCAAACGTTGGCTTTATGACATCCCCACAAAATCAGGTAATTCCATCTCCCTCTTACTACAGGGTAAATTGCATGGGAGAAAAGCTAGTCAACTTCTTTGAATCCACACCAGAAACAAAGCACATGGGGTTGAGGAAAACCCAGGTCCCTGGCTATCAGCCTGCAGATAGTGACAAAAGCATATCTGTCTGTGTCCCTCTGTGGAGCTGACACCAGAAAATATGCTGGCTCCCGAACATTTGAGCACACCCTCAGGATTTTCATTGATCAACTTCCCCCAATCTGGTGCCCTTCAAATGTTTCCAGAACAACAACCCTGTTTGCTCAAGCCAGCATGTAGCAAGGGTCAGGGATGATGGGTGCTATAGTTCAGAAACATCTGAAGGGTACCAGGCTGATGAAGGCTGGCCTTGTAAAATGTGTAAACATCAGAGGGAAGCAGTGTCCTGTCTCCAAGCATGATTCCTGCCCCCCCTTTAAGCTTGGAAAGAGATCTGGGGCTTGTTTGTGTACCTCCAAGGTACTTGGGCTCCCTCAAAGCATGGAACTGGGGACAGGGAAATAATCCCCAGAAACATGCTACATTTGGAACACCTTCAGTGCAACAGAGGCACTTCTAGACAAACTTCTGGGGGCCACATCTCAGTGGAGGGAAGAGCCAGGGGTAGAAGTGGGCAGAGCAATAAATGTAAATGTTACCATTGTACAGAGTAGGCACAAATACACACACCTCTATCCTCCATCCAAGCAACCAAGAAGCATTTTCAGAGTTCAAGGACACATTCCAGCCAGACAAAAACACCCAAGGAGGATGCAAAGTAGGACTGGTGAGGGCTGTGGCCACAGAGGAGTGTAGCTGGGGGAAAGCAGTCTGTAGGGGATCCCTACAGGCCAGACAGAGAAGTCTGGAGGTCTGTGCTTGTCCCCTGGATCTGAGTGTCCCCATTCCTGCTCTAGCCCTTCTCAAAGTGCCTTTGATGCCCATCAGAACTGTAGGAATGGTTACTGCCCCCCCCCCCAATTTCTGCTCCAGCTCAGGTGGAGGCAGCGAGGAGCAGAGAGGAATGCTCATCATGGTGAGTGCTGCAAACAAACCAGAATTTGTTTTCCCCATTCCTTTCTCAAACCTGGGACTTTGCTGAGCAAAGGAGGGATAATCTCCCCATCAAAGTGCATAATAATGAAACAGATGAGAAGGGGAAGTGGTGTCAAAGGCGTGACTCTGCTTCCCATCTGAAACCCACGAACAACTCTCTGTTAACATGAACAGGAAGAATAGGGGGCAGAGTTCTCCCAAGGAAAGCCACATGGGTTGCATCAAGGTATGTGCGCCTCGTTGCTCTTAAGATGAAGATGTTTCTCCAACCCTCATGGATGCGTGGAAGCAGTGATGTGCCACACATGACAACACAGCATCTCTCTCAGAGACTAGAAACATTATTGCACAAGACTGAAGGATGCCGTGATGGAAGGCCAAGAACCCCTCCAACAGGTATCGCTCAACCCAAGAGCTGTTCCTAGAGGTGGTTAATGACAAGGGAAAACCATGCAACTCTGTGTTGTGTCCACCAGCAAATGCAGCAAACAGAAGCAACCATTTTGGCAAGGAAGACAGATGGTCCAATCCAAAGTGCAAACTACTGTAGCTGCATGAGGCCCTGAGCCCATAACCTGCTAGCCCAGGCAGCAAGTCTGGGATGCTACAAGAACGTCACATCATCTTGAGACTGAACCCACTGCCAATGGGCATCATACTCCAAGTGCCTCCTGCTATTCAACTTGCAGTTCTCCAAGTCAACTTTGCTGCTCCTCAAGGCCTTTGCTGCTGGGCTGCTCAACTGCTCGGCAGCTACCAAGGGTAACTTAACCTCAGTGCTTTGCTCCAGCCCTGGGACATTTCTGCCCAATATCCCATTGGCCATTGGTGGTGACTGCCCAGCAGCTCTGTTTGGCTCACTTGAACACTGGCTTTTAACGGGGACCCTCTCGAGGCACATTTTGCTTTTCTCCGGCTCTTTCTCACCCTTGGCAGGAAAAGCCCTCTCTAGGTCAGTCTTTGATCTTTCCAGCTCGGCTCTGGCCAGTGGCCTGCCCGGGGTGGAGGACATTATGGGTTCCATGGAAGAGCTTTGCCCATACTCATCCATATCATCAGCAAGTGTGTCCAAATAGCTGCCAATGGAGATGCTGTCCAACTTGTCATTGGGGTCTTGAAGGCTGTTCCAGCTGCCCCGCCGGGATGTCTCCTGACTCTCCACCAGGCTGTACTGGCTGCTGGTGAGGCTGCTGCAGCGGCTGGTCAGCGTCCCTTTCTCCTCCAGGAGCCACTTCACCGCCTCTATGCCCTCGTGCACTGCTACTAGCTGCTGTAGGATCTTGATGTCTATTGCTCTCAGGTAGGCCTGTGGGATAGGAAAGAAAACACAGTATGAAACTATTAGCTGCAGGAGATATGGAATGGAGGACCTTCTGGAAGGTATATATGCATAGCACAGGAACATGGGAATCTAGCTCAGTCTTGTCTGCATTGACTGGTGGTGAGATTCAGGAAGGGGTTTCTCCTAGCATGATCCTAAGTGGAAATGCTGGGAACTGAAATTGTAGCATTCTGCATGCTATAGCCTTTCCCCTTGGTCACTCAGTGCAACGGCCCTGCTTTCATGAAGAACCACCAAAGTGTTCTGATGATGCAAATATAAATAAATACAGTAACAATGCCAACTGGCAAGGGGTGGTTCTTGGCACTGGACTTCTCGCAGTTGGGCCAGGAGCTTCTCATGTGCTCCATGTGGCAGGCAACAACGAAAACAAGGAAAAAACACCAGGTGGCTGAAATGAAATGCAGCAACAACAGAGGTCTCACCAGAATGCCCCATGTATTGCATGAGAATTTACTGCCCCTCAGGAAGACAATTCCCCCCCCCAAAAAAAAACCCCTGTTGGTCCTGAAATAAATTTCACTTAAGCTACCTAGAATCCCCCCTTAAAAACAAAAACAAAACAGCCATTACATCTTTCCTGGTTTTGTGATTGGGTTTTTCCACAGAAACCATTTTTTCCTGTAGCTACCTCATTTCCACAAGCTACCTCAAACCTTTCCCCCTCCCAATGCAGTGGCATGGTGAAGATCAGAGGCCTTTGTATATAAACCAGGGGCAAACAGCTCCTAACAAAAAGCATAATCCAGCATTCTTCGATTTAAAAAACACAGTTTATGAATCAGTCCCCAGGTTTCACATGGAGAAGCTGAGTTCCGTCAAAGTTCTCCCAGTTGTACACAGCATTTGCTCTTGAGTGCAGCCAGCACAAAACTCCACGATGCTGTCACAAACTCGGAAGAGAGGCAAGGATCTTGAAAAGCTAGCAAATGATTTGTTTAGGGAAGTTTTGATTTATTAGGCTAGATTCAAAGGCAGTGGTATTGGTAAATGATTCCAGCTGGACAAGATGCCATTGAACTAGCTGATGAGGCATGTGAGCACCATGGACAGAGGAGAAACAGTTCCAACAGCACATAGCGAAACGGGAAAACAAACAGCAGGCCTGTCTTCACCTAGAGACCAAGTGCACCACCAAAGGCCAGTGAAGACCAACCCACAGAAAGAATGAAAGCCATCAACTAAGGGCAGCTTGAGACATTATGATTTCTGCAGGCAACACCAGCATTACATTAGTGCTTCCCACAGCGGATGTCAAAAGTCCAGGTATAATGTTGACCTGCATCTTTGTGTACAGATGTCTAATCCAATCGGGGTGCATAGCATTTGAAATGTACATAGTTACTGCAAGAAGCACCAGTGTGATACTTGTGTAGCCTGCAGCAACTCCAACATGAAGAGCTGCTCTGAAATGTATGTATAAACATTGAAACCCTCCTTTTCTTCTTCTAAAAGAAAAAGAACTTTAACTAACTAATTGATACCAAAAATCAGTACTGGCGATGACTGTTAGAGTGCCAGATTCCAATGTATTCAGTGGAGAATAATTAGTACTAGACCAGATCTGTTTCAGGTACAGATGACTTGAATAGATGTAGATATATTCTCACAGTTTCTGCTCATGAGCTCAGACATGGAATAACTCCTCCTTTTTTGGAGAGCAGAGTTACCGGTAGTTGGCCAGGGCTCTCAGTTGAGCACTTAACAGGGAATGGCGAAGCGTTAATCATGTCCACTTTTCCTTCGATAATACCCCATAGCTAGTTTTGGGTTACAGGTTTCAAGCCATTTTACATGGGCTTGAGGTGGCAAAATAATATTTACATACCAGCAGGTTTGCACTTCCATTGCAGCTGGTCTTGGAAAGGGGAAGTCTGAATGAACAGATGGAGGAACTGTGACTAAGGAAATACTTGTCCAGGAAGTGCTTTTTAAAAACCAGGAAAAGACCAGAGAACAAATGGCAGGTCTGCAGGACATGGATCCTATTGCACAAATGTATAGTTCTATTTTTGAATAAAGGCAAATAAACAGAACAGCAGCTGTTCTTTAAAGAGATGTGACTGCTTTGTAGTGGCAATTCCCAGTGGGCGGAATGAATGTGTTCAGTCTGAAATTGGATGGATGCAGGCAGTGAGCATAGGCTTCTGAATTGTTTTCCAGAGTCTCTGCTTCCATTGCATCTTTTAAAACATGTTAAGACCTAAATTGCTATAGGTTTAAAGAAAATACAGTGGCAATACAGCCTACATCTCTGGGCTGCACACTTAAATAAAAATGGCTCTGACTGTGATGCAGATTGTTAGGGGAACAGTCTAAATATTCTACTGCAAGTGGACCACAGGGATACTCTGGATATGTCCCCCTGGACCTTATAAAAACGTCTGTGCTGATGTTCCCATAGGGCAGCCTTCGTCAACCTGGTGCCCTTCAGTTGTTCTTAGGCTACACTTCCCAGCAGTCCCAACCTGGATGGACAACAGTCAGGGTCAGGGATGATGGGAACTGGAGTCCACTAGGACCTGGAGGGCACCACAATGCCTACCCTAATGTGCTAGGAGCTAGCAACATATCTCCATGGTATATCTTCTCTGCCCAGGGATGGTAAAATATGTAAGAATTCAATTTGCTTGATTAATAAGGGACAGAAAACCACCACAAACTAAGAAGGAAGACAAATTCCTTTGTGGGCCAATAATTATGTAAACACACCCAGTTTGATGCTGGGAGAAATGTATAGGATGTTCCACTGGATCTTAACTGTGCAGCAGCTGAATTCTTTGAAGTCCCTTTCCAGGATTGTGTCAAACCAATTCACAAAACAGAAAAAAACACTTGTTTATTTTTAGTGTAGGGTGTTTAAGGCCACAATTCATTTCAGTGGTATATTACTGAAAAATACCTGCCTCTTAATGACTGCCAAGTGAATGATCAGTCGAAGTATAAGCTCACAGCATGTTTCTTAAACTTATTTGTTTCCATTCATAACGCACCTATCTTTCATCTAGAACCCAAGCAGGCAGGCATGTGATTCCCAGCCAGTCACCCATCTAGGCATGGACCAGACCCAGACCTGTTTCATTTCAGCAAGGAGGTGGCCTCACGTGCCTTCGGAGTACAATGAGACATTGTAGGATTAAGGACGCTAGGCATTGCAGCAAGTACAGGATTCACTAAGGCCAGTATTCTAAATACCTTACTCTTAAGTGACTTACTTTTGAATAAACAGAGTAAGGTCTGGGCTCAAAGACTGCAGTGAAGTTATCTGATAGTGGTGGAGCCAGGGCTGTACAAAAAGCAAGTTTTAACAACCAGCCGCCAAGCATGAAGAGGCTCCTTGAAATTGCTAAAACCATTGGGACCTGCAGCTTCTTGTACCAATCATGTACAGATGACAAACTCCCGCCCCCTCTCTAAGAACTGCATTAATCCACATTTGGGTACATCTGTGTAACATATTTGCATGGCAAGCACAACATGGGTGGGGATACCATTGCCCTGAGCAAGCTTCCACCCACATATCCAAAGACAGATAAGGAGTCTCATGTGGAAACATGTGCTTCACACATGATTCCCTTCTGCCGCTTTCTCTTACACACACACAATTTAGGCTGAGTGGGAATTTGAACCCTGGTCTCACAGGTCCTGCACTCTAAGCACTACACCACACTGGCACCAAACATGCAGAACCACGTTATGTAAAGGTCCCTGACAGTCAAGTCCAGTCGCAGACGACTCTGGGACTGTGGCGCTCATCTCGCTTTACTGGCTGAGGGAGCCGACGTTTGTCCGCAGACAGTTTTTCCGGGTCATGTGGCCAGCATGACTAAGCCGTTTCTGGCGAAACCAGGGCAGCGCACGGAAATGCTGTTTACCTTCCCGCCGGAGTGGTACCTATTTATCTACTTGCACTTTGACATGCAACCTGCTAGGTTGGCAGGAGACATGTTATGTAGGACATATTATTTTTTGTCCTAAAAACAAGCACCTGTCTATCCCCCCACGTATTAAACCAGGGCAACAGTAAAAAGGAAGAGGCTAACCCTCCTCCACCAGTATATTATTATTATTATTATTATTATTATTATTATTATTATTATTCCACTCAAACACCCACCAGTCATTGTCCCTTATGGTCATTTCCAATTCCTGCCTGTAGGGTGTGTGTGATTCAAATCTCTGCACAACCATGAACTTACAAGTTGGCTTTGAGCCTCACATTTCAATGTAGGACACACCGTCCAACATTCCTGTAAAGCAGGGGAGGGAAAACTGTGGCCTTCCAAATATTGCTGGACTACAGCTATGACTGATGGAAGTTGGAGTCCAGCCACTTGTGGAGGACCCAGGTTCCCCATCCCTGCGCTAAGTACATTGAATACCCAAAAGGTACCATATATATAAGTATAAGGTTAAGTGCAAACAGTTACATTGTGTTGCTTCAGATCTTGGGCCTATATATATAGGCCCAAGATCTAAAGCAATGCAGCATAACTGTTTACACTTAACCTTAGCCTGAGAAAGAAAGGAAGAATACAGAAATTGAGACAACCTGGTGACTCTGAGTTCTGTGCGCCAAGGCCTCTCAGTTGTCATATTTATGGGCATGCTAAGTTCCCCGGCTCTCTTACACTGACAAGTACCATATCTGCCTGCTTATCTGTTCAAAAGCAAGATGCTAAGGAGAGCTTTAGCAAAATGGGCCATGATTTGCAAATAATGTTGAGTAGTACAAAGAATTGGTTGGGTGTTTTTTTAAAAAAAAGATACTGGGATTTCATTCCTCCCTGCTTGATATCTCTCAAGTGCTGCTGCAGTGGCACAGTGTTCGCCCCAAAGGCACTTGGTATTAATATTAATTAGTGATTAATGGGGATCAAGCAGCACATTTTCTGGTTTGATCCAAATCCCAACTTTCCCAGGGATTAAGAACAGACACAAACTTCCCCTTTGTGCTTGCCGCTAGTAAAATCAGGTCCCTCTGTCTTTTAGGATTGTAACCAAATTGAGAAATCAGTTGTGCAAAGTACAATTAGAATCCAGCTGCACTGGCTGCCAATTAGTTTCTGAGCCCAAGTCAAAGTGTTGGTTTTGACCTATAAAGCTTTAAATGGCTCAGGACCACAAGAACTGCCTCTGCCCATATGAACTGACCAAACCCTGCGATCATCATCTGAGGCTCTTCTTCATGTTCCTCCTCTACATGAGATGTGGAGGATGGCAACATGAGAACGGGCCTTTTCTGCAGTGGCTTCCTGTTTGTGGAATGCTCTCCCCAGGGAGGTTTGGCTGGAGCCTTCATTAAACACCTTTAGGCACTAGGCAAAAAAAATATTCCTCTTAAACAGACCTTTGGCTGATTAGCATTCAATGCCCTTTTAAATGTATTAAGGGAGGGGAGATTATTGGTTTGCTTTGGTTCCTACTTATTATGTATTTTGTGCTTTTCATGTTGTAATTTTGTGTTTTGACTCGCCCTGAGATCTGTGGATGAAGGGCAGTATACAAATTTAATAAAATGAATGAATGAATGAAAATTTTAGCCTCATCAGCGTATGTGCAACAAACCCCTGACTTCAGTCTAAATAGAAAATATCCCACTTGTTTCAAAAAGACTTGATCCAATCCAGCAACTGGTCTAATTTAAGGGTGAAGAGCAGGAGTTTTGATGAGACAAGAAGTTCCCAGTGCAAGTTATATCTCAGCTATAGCTCACTAAGTGACCACAGGTTACTGTCATTCTCTAGCTCCATCTCAGTTAGAGGATAGTGAAACTGGGCCATCCACAAATCTTTGCAAAATTCACTACTGCAATTACAGCTAGCTACCCTCTCACATTCCTGAGGTTAGTAATTGCCCTTTGGGGCAAGTAGCTTACCAGACCCACTGCTTATTCAACTAAGAAACATCTAGGTATGTGCAAATGGATACAGGCAGGCTACACTGATATTTTATTTTATTTGCATTCATATGGAAGGGTGTGTCCCAAGGCAGTGGGACTCGCCATATTTGGAAATCAGTCTCCAAAGTTAGCATTAGCTCTGAGCTAATGTATCCCAACTGTTTTCTTCCCCCATTTCTCAGCATCCTTGCAAATAAAAAAACCTCAGCATTTGAAACTGAATGGATGATAAATAAAGCTGGATGCCGCCTTCAACCTCCTCCCCGCAGCCTTTCTGCCAGTTCAGAGACCTCAAGAGCATCTTTCTCATGCTGTGGAGCAGATGTATCCCTTAGGCAAAGAGCCAGCCAATCTGTGGAGGACAAGAGGCTGTACCCTTGTATACTATTTTCTCCCTGAGGAAGCAATCTAACAATAAACCACATTTCTTATTGTTCTCTTTTTTTATGCTGATGTCTGGGAAAGGATCACTTCCATGCCAAGATCTAAGTGGAAGATAATAAAAGGCTCAGAATAATTTCATCAGCAATATCTATGGATTAGATTGATATTCCTGCCGTTTATTGCATTTTTGTCACATTAACAGGCAAGTTGGAAAAGGCTCCCGGCAGTGGTTTGGGTTCAGTTGTATTTGAACTCACCTGGAAGTAAGCTCCATTGAAGACAATGAGACTCACTTCTCAGTAGGCATGTATATTGGATTGCATCAAAAGTTTGCAGACAACAACATTTAGCATTTGTACTGTGGATTTAAAGTGTTTGAAGCATTTCATAGTCATTATTTTTTAGCAATTCTTAAAACATTCCTGTAAGGTGGACCACTGTTAGGATCCCCAGTTGCAGAAGAGAGGCTGAGGCTAAGACTGAGTGACCTTAGTAAGCCCATGACTGAGATGAGATTTGAGCCATGAGCTTCTCTGTTCATAGTTCACAATCTTAGCAACAACACTTTGCCACACACATTATATTTATATAGCATGTGTCTGTATATGTGTATATGTATATAGTGCAAACTGCAATCCTACGCATGCTTACTTGGGAGTATGTCCCACTGCATCCAATGGTGCTTTACTTACTCTATGTATCCTTAGCTCTTCAGCATCAGTCCATCATCAAATATCCCGTTCTAGCCAATATCTCAAAAACAGACATTATAGAAAGAGTATGTGCTTAATCAGTCCAGATTCCCAATGAAATCACATTTCCACTGAAATACTGGCTGAATTGACACCATGGGTCCCAAGACCCTCAGTTGGTCTGTGAAACAGGGACATGGGACTTGAAACACCTTCCTGCCTCCAGCATCTGAAATGCAGGGAATCACTCCGGTTGTTGCTCAAACCCCATCGCTCCCAACCAGCCAGTGGCCAGTGGTTGGGGGTTATAGGAGTTGTAGACCAACAACATCTGGAGGGCCACAATCCCACAGCCACTCTCTCATGGCAGGAGATGGCAGGAAAAACATAGAAAGGGAAAGACTGGTTGATTATTGCTAGAAGCACCGTTCCAGCAGAGTCACTTATGACAGGCAAAACATGGTTTGTGTGCATTAGAACTGGTTTGCTGTGACCTGAGGTTCAAGTGGAAGCAGCCACTTATCACAGATGCTGCAATACTGGAGTTCCTGCATAAGTAGGGGGTTGAGCTGGATGACTTCTGAGACCCCTTCCTATGATTCTAATGATCAGCTACTGCATGAATTGGAATGAAAAGATGCACGTATAAATGGTTGGGGTGCAGTTAGCAAATGTAATGTGATGCAAATGTAAAGTAACAGATCCTCTGGATAAATGGACCTCCCTCCCCAGCAAAGAAATGATGCACGCTTATTGTCTCCAAACATTTAGGTTTAGAAAACGCAGATTCTCAATCCCACACTGGAAGGCACAGTAGAGGCGGAACTTGGACAGAGTTGCCCAGCACTTCTCTCACACAGGAAAGGAGGACTGTATGAAGAAGTGGATGGTGGCAAATCCTAGCAGTAAGGATGGGGAGGCACTGTCCACCTACCCCCGAACGGCCATGTAGCCCAGTGGGTACAGCATGCGTTTAGAAGGTCCCAGGATCTCTGCCAGAGCTGGGAGGAGACCTCTGCCAATCAGAGCAGGCATGCAGGGCTGGAAGGACCAATGGTCTGAGTTCATGGGAAGGCTTTTTTTATACACCACTGAGCTGTTAGGATGGGAATGAATCGTTACCCCGTTCCACGGGAGCAGGGAGGGCGTGCTTCTAGCTCCATCGATAAAAAGAAAAGAGGGAGTTTCGAGTCGTGCTTTTTCCCTGTCACCCCACAGGTAACCCCAAAAATGGGGGCAGCAGAACTCACCAGCTCCAGCTTCAGTGCCTTGATCTTCTCTCCCAGGCCGTGGCGCAGACCCCGGCTGGGGCTGCTCCGGAGCAGATGAGCGGCGGGATCCTCCCTGAGCCAGCGGAGCAGCCCGTCGGGGGCCTTCTGCCCTACTTTGCTCTCCAAATCCTTCAGGTCGTGGGGCAGCGGGAGCTCGGCGCAACTCCCCGGGACCTCCATGCCCAGGAGACTGGAGCCGCCTTCCGATTGGGGAAAGGGGCCCTGCCTGGAGCAGTAGGAAGCCAAGGACCCCCCTCCCCAACTCCTTCCCAAAGTCAAAGCGGGCGGGCTCTACATGCGCTCGCAAGTAGCAACGCGCCTCGCTGCTTAATCAAGAAATTGGCAGCCAGCGCCTCGGCCTGCACCCCAGCGCACCCCAAAGATCTGGGGCGGGGCTGGGGTGGTTCAGCAGGCAGCAAAGCCTCCCGCCCCAAGGATCCGGGGTGGGCCTCACTCTGCAAACCTCTCGGCTCCCAACTCTCCCCACTTTCCGATCTCTCTTTTATCACTGCTCCCCATCTGGGATTTGGCCAGTTATGAAACCCCCTTTGCTTCGCTCCCGCCTTCTCTAGGAGAGGCGGAGGGCAGCGGCCGCCCTTGCTTTCTCCTTCCAGGACCTTCGGGAGAGGAGGACACCCACTTCTGGCATGAGTTGACAGGGGGCTCCCTGCAAAAGTTGCCGCCCCACGCAGCAGCAGCGGGAGAGCGGGGAAAGGGCTGCCGCCGGAGCTGCGGAGCTGTCTGTTTTCCAGGCAGCCCCGAAGGACAAAAGAGATCCCTCGTCCCTTTAGAGAGTCTCCTCCCGCGCGGGGCCGTCCGGCAAAGGCAGGTCACCCAGTGACGTCCCACGCGGCTCCTGCTGCTGCTGCTGCTGCTGCTGCTGCTGCTGTTTCAGCCTCTCCCACCTGCCCGAGCAGGGATAGGAAAGCACAATGCAGAGAAACAAACTGCTACAAGCCCGGCTACCGTAATGCACCTCGGATAAGCGCATCATGACGCTGCTGCCTTATTTCCCCGCGTGGGGAGCCATGCTAATAAAACACACTGGTAGGCAGAACGGTTTAAAAGCTGAACATCCCGTTTAGCCTCCTCGCTTTTCCGTGCTTCTCCGTTGCGCGCTCGCCCCCCACTCTGGTCTGTCTTTCTTTTATTATTACATTGATATCCTGACTTTCTTCCAAAGTTGAAGGCAAGGTGGCTTGATCTCCCTGCCAAGCACTGACCAAATCTGCTTAGGGTCCTCAAAGTTGATGTTGCGTCATGCGTTGGTCGGGCTATGTCCAAGATGTCCACAAAACCCATCTACTATGGTTTGGACAGAGACCGTGGCTGCAGACAGACATCAGTTTCCAACAGGGAGTTTAGTGTTGCGTTGTGCACTTTCCATCCCATCCTTTGCGCAAACGGAAGAGCGCTGAGTGGGAGGCAGTGGAGCCTGGTGCCCATAGGGCAAAAGACAGGGAGGCCAACAGCAGGGGGAGCCAATGACTGGTGGAACTGGAGCCAATGACAAGCGGAGTCAGCTTCTCCTTTTGTCCACACCATTCTCTCTGCTGTGTTCTATTAATTAGGGCAACCCAAGGAGACAGAAGCCTCTGTCTAGACTGGACTTCTCTGTTGGCATGACTATCACCACCCTCAGTTGCTGCAAGGAGGCAGAACCCCACTGACCATTCTATGGTCCTGAGGGCCTTAGTTATTCTCAGTCCAAAGCCCATCAGCAGATTCTGCCTCACTGACTTATATGCAAGAAAGAGAAGGGAAGAGGCTGAAGGTCTCTTTGTGATATTACTTTTCTCCATGACAGCTGGAGACATTAATAATAAATCCGGGCAGAGCAGATAGGCTTACTCCAATGGTTTTCAGCCAATGTGCTGTGGCACCCTGGGGTGCCTTGAATAATGGTCAGGGGTGCCGCAGGCAACACCGACCTCCTTCCCTCTTTCTTTCTTTCTTTCTTTCTTTCTTTCTTTCTTTCTTTCTTTCTCTCCCTCCTCGGATGCCCTCTCGTGTCTCTGCCTCTGCATGCAAGGCTGCTTGCTGCAGCAGCCCTGCCTACAAGTTCCCTTGGCAAATGATGCCTCTGGGGCTGGCCAGGGGGTGCTGGTTGCCAGGAGCTGAGGTGGCCTCGGAGTAAGCAAGCAAGTGGACAAGGGAGCCCAGCCAGCCAGTCCACCAACCCTTGCAGTTGGGAATGGACGGACAAGTGGGAGGCTGGGCGGGCAGACAGGTGCTGTGCTGGCCTTTTTTGTGCCTGCTGTGTTCAATGCCTGCCTGGGAGCTGAGTGCCAGGTGCTGAAGGGGTGCTCTTCTGCAATGCAGGCCTGGCAGCACCCACTGCTGCCTCTTTGGGGCAGGGCAGGAAGCCCAGAGGAACCCCAAGGATAGCGGAGGCTGAGGGAACACTCCACAAGAGAGGGTGTTCGAAAAAGGCTTGAGAGGCAAGGGGTGACATAACTGGGCTCCTGAGCCCCACAGGGGTGCCGCAGAAAGAATGTAGTTGGTCAAGGGAGCCGTTGACTCAAGGGCCATATTTCCTCTTTGGCAACCTTCCGAGGGCCGCATTCATGTGGTGGGTGGAGCTAGAGGCAAAAGTAGGCAAAGCAAGAGGTATGCCTTTTCCCTTTGTACAGCAGGCTGCACACAAGTTATGGCTTTCTGTACACACACCTATTCACAAGTACCTGCCTATCCTCCACCCTAGCAATGCAGAGGCATGTTCACCACTCAAGGACATATTGCGCCCTGGCAGAAGCACTCAAGTGCAGCAAAGTGGCCTCCCAATGGCCAAACAGAGAGGCATGGAGGGCCACATTCAGCTGCTGAATGTACCCCACTCCTGCTCTAATGAATCTTATGGAATCTGCATGGGGCCAAACTGCATGTGATGATGACAGCAGCCTCATCTCCTTAAATGCAGGGCCTGCCCCAGTCAGGTGTGCCGTAAAGGAGACAGAGGTGTAATCTGAGGGGTGCAGAGGCAAGGTGGATGACATCTCCACTGCTTTCCTCTCCCTGCCCCACCCTGCTCTGCCCCTGCAGTCTGTGCCCCCAAGGTAAGTTTTCTTCCACCTGGACTTGAATACTAGAAGTCAACCTAAATAGGAGGAAAGTGACTGTCGGGGGGAACAGTGGCTGGGAAAGTGTTACACTCCCCTGACTCACATCTTTTTGAGCATTAAATTGCAGTTCACCCCTGCTTTATTCACGATTAGGGAAGCATAGTGTTTAAAGCCACTGCCCCTTGTACGTACATAGAATAAAGGTGGTTATTTGGACAATAAGAGGTTTCTTTGAAACTTGTTGGAATATTTCCCAATAAGCATTGTTTTGCACCATTTTGCACCATTCTTTGTGATTGTGACACGACCCTCCAACACTGGGGGCCCCTTTGGGGATTGATCAACGTTGCCCTTGCAGGGAAATTGATTCAGTTTAGAATCTAGACCAGCAGGGGATTTCAGATCAATGAACCAAATCAGCTATCCCCTTTCATCATCCCTAAGCCAACTCCTTTGACAAGTTAAATAACAAGATTGAGCCATCAAGTGGGGAGTAAGGGGAAGGAGGCGTTCTTACTTCTGCATAATTCTGTGCCTCCCAACACAGGAAGAATATAAAGCATTAAATTGGCAGCTTTCCCATAATGGATCGCTTTCTGCTCGCTGCACTCTGTGGCTTCATGCTCTGATGAAACCAGCTGGCACATGGCAAGGCACTGCAGCGCTAGCACATGGTTGCAATATCTCATTGATGCAATTTCTGTGGGAAGACATCTAAGCAGCCATGGATCGCCTTCTATCATGCAAACATCCCAGCACCGTTTAAGGCTCCAATTGTATCTGGCACCTTTTCCTGGAAAAATAGTAGTGTGTGTGTGTGTGTGTGTGTGTGTGTGTGTGTAATCTTCTGAACTGCCCTGAGATCTTTTGATGTAGTATCATGTAGGTAGGTAGGTAGGTAGGTAGATAGATAGATGATAGATGGATTGCGCTTTAAGTTTGTTATTTCTCTCTTTGGAAGAAAGCAAAGCAGTTTTCCTCTGCATACCATTGCTGAGAATCACAGATGGGCAGAATGTTGTCTCAAGACTCAAGTCACCTCCTAATATTCTGCCGGAATACCTCTAAGGGCATTCAAAGTCTTGACATTCTCATTTGTTTGTTTGTACAGTATGGTAGGTAAAGGTAAAGGTACCCCTGCCCGTGCGGGCCAGTCGTGTCCGACTCTAAGGTTGCGTGCTCATCTCGCTCTAGAGGCCGTGAGCCGGCGCCGTCCGAAGACACTTCCGGGTCACGTGGCCAGCGTGATGAAGCTGCAGCTGGCGAGCCAGCACTAGCGCAGCACACGGAAGCGCCGTTTACCTTCCAACTATATAGCGGTACCTATTTATCTACTTGCACTTAAGAGTGCTTTCGAACTGCTAGGTGGGCAGGAGCTGAGACCGAACAACGGGAGCTCACCCCGCCGCGGGGATTCGAACTGCCGACCATACGATCGGCAAGTCCTAGGCACTGAGGTTTTACCCACAGCGCCACCCGCGTCCCCATACAGTATGGTAGGCACTTTCAAAATGCTGGTGCCATGATAGGTGTTATTTCAGGGCAGCTTGTGTAGTGCAGACTTCAAAGCCTGGGCTGGTCTCACTCCAGGTACAACAAAAGAGCCTGCATACACTGGAGAAAGTGGGTGTTCGCTAGATGGAGATCCTTCATTCTTCAATATAACTGTTCCAATAAAGGAGAGGTATGGCACTGGAATCACATGAGCAGCTACTTAGGACCCCTTCAGACATCCTTTATACTGTGCACTCATGATGACTTGTATTGAGGCAGCTATACACTGTCTTGCTTTTAATTCTGTTAGTGCTTGCAAGAGTTCTGGGGCAGACGTACTGCTTCGTTTCCAACGAGTGCATGTCCCATAACATCCTGCTGAAATCCTATAACAAATCCTGTAACATTTATAGCACAAATGTTGCAAGGTGTCCCAATTTTGTTGCAATGCCGTGATAACATTGGAGAAGCAGCTAATAAAGCAGCATGGTGTGTGAACAGTCCACTATAAGTCTACAACTAATGCACTATTATTGTATCAATGACATGTTGCAGAATATACAAAAAGCAAACCAAGAAATGCAGCCCCCGCCAGTCTGGAGGGACCCTCAACCACATTGCATCCTACTCCTTTTTCATCACATATTGCTGTAGAAGCATCAAGCATGCAATTTCCTCCCCAGAGGAATGGGTGGTTACTAATCCTAAGAAGTGTCTAGGCACCTAGTACCAAGATGGGATACTTAGTTGGATGGGAGGACGTGCTTGACCTGGTGAACCTGTTCATACTTTTTGACAGCTGTGGCCTCTTCTTTGTCCTGGAGTTTCTATTTCTCAATTACACCAGTCTGAATGGCTAGTAATTAGCAGAGCGATCTGGCTTCCCTTCTGGGAAATCACCCTGCTTAATACAGCCAGACACTACAGGGCGATGCCTGGAGGAGCCAGCCAACCATTAAATTGTTAATCTGCTTCAGGGGGCCTAGCAGACTCCAGCCCACCCATGCACAGAGGAGGGGGGTCAGAAAGGACAGAGGAAGGTGATAAGACGCAAAGGAGGCCAAGGATCTCCTGTGTTTAGAGGTTGTGTGGAGGCAGCAATTTCAGCAGCAGCAGCTGCACCAGCCAAAATTCTATATACTGCCCCAAATGGGCAGGGGAAGAAGAAGAAGAAGAAGAAGAAGAAGAAGAAGAAGAAGAAGAAGAAGAAGAAGAAGAAGAAATTAGAGCCCCAGTCTGCCTTGCCATGTGCTCACCCTGGAAAAGAATGCAGTTATGACCCTGTGCCAAGCCTGGCCAGATGCAAAGGATGGTAAGGTGCCTCTACTTTTAATTTCTCCACCCTTGTATTAACTGTTTCCCTCTTCTCAAGGGCTCAGGAGCAGCTGGCCACCCTACCTGTTCTCTGACACTGCTTGGAAACAGAAGGAAGTATTCTGACCCCACACTCTGTAAGAGAGACTCTCGTACATGGGCAGCGTTCTAGTTACAGACAACTAAATAATGAAGCAGCTTCTCTGTGAACTAACGTAAAGGTCAGATTGAATGTTTAGCCATACCAATAAACTATACCTAAGATCAAATTCATTTTCATGTCTTGATAAGCACTACAGAGGATAATTCAACAGAGAGTCATTGTGCTTCATTCATGCACTCATATACAGTACTGCCTTTCTGCTAAGGCACCAAAAAGTGATTCACAATTTTTAAATATAAAAACAAGCAAAAGTTCTCTCTGGCTGGCTGGTCAGGAGCCAATTAAACTTTTTTTTCTGGTATCTTGGATGAAGCAGAGAACAGACACAGACACTCAAACCTAACAGGGGGAAACGATTTCCATGCATCTGTAAATAAGCTGTAAGACACCAAAACAAAAACTAATGAAACTATTTAACCTTACCTCTGAAGATTTTTTTCCTTGAACAAGGCTGCTTAGCTTCTGTCCATGTTATTATGCCGCCACCCAGTGGTGTAATGATGCAATCTCCCCCTAATTGAAATTAGGACTGAATCCATATAGGCTCAACATGTGAAAGCAAGAGGAATGTGTCTGCTTTCCTTGCATCCCACCTCCACCAGCTGCAGTAGCCATGGGTGCACAGAGCCTATAGCCCAATGCATGCATTATGTGCAGGGTATAGTTGCACAGAGAATGGAGCAGGGCTGCACTTTCAACCTACTTCTAATGCTGGTTCTTCCTTCTCCAACAACTAGGTGTGCACAGTTAGCTGCAAGGAAAGCCCAGCATGGGAGCTCCAGCTTAATGGGACTTCTCTAAGTAAACTTGCGTAGGATTGGACAGTAGTGGTTTTTTGACTGCTCCAACATGGGACTTCTTCTGTTATTTGTTTCACTCTAAAAATGTCGGTACGACTATCATATTCTCAGGGTTAGCATTTTTCTTTCAGTAATGACTTAATAACTATTGAGTTCAATATTTTATTTTAGGAAATTCTAAAAGCTGAAATTATATATTGTGTTTCTCCGGAAGCCTCAATGGGGCTTGCTTCTCAGGAGGCACTTGTAGGACTGTGCTAAGAACCACCTGTAGCTGAAAAGGGCTCCAATGAGCAGAAGTTTAAACCATCACTGCTCCTTGATGGAGCAAGGCAAGGGAGCCTGTGGTGCTCCAAATATTGCTAGACTAAAAAACCCATTATCCCTGCCTATTGGCCATGCTGGCTGAAGCTGGTGAAGTCTAACAACAGTTACAGGACCATGGGTTCCACATCCCTGGATTACGTAAATTGGGTGGGACTTTTGTGTTGTCTAGATGAAAAAAACTAGATGGGGAAAAAAGAAACAGGAAGGGCACTGTGTGAGAGAGGCAATTGGGTAGGATTCCCCCCCCCCCCTTTGCATCTCCTTTCCTAATGTCATTTTAAAATAAGGTTACCAGACATCCCCGTTTCCTGGGGACAGTCCCCGGATTTACAAATCAGTTCCCTGACGAAATCCATCTATTTAGTAGGAAGTTGAAAAGTGTCCCCGGATTCATTGAAAAAAATCTGGTAACCTTATTTTAAAAGTTCTACCCTTGAGGCAAGAGCATTCATACTTTTAATCCCTCTCCAACCTTATTCCTCTCTTTGAGCTCTTGGAATAGGACATCCTTAAAGCACTGGATAAACCTATGACATACTAAACACTCGCCTGATAGTTTAGTGTGTCATGGGTTTTTTGTGTGTGAGAGAGAGAGAGCAGAGAACCTAAAAGTGCCACCTTACCATTCTTGAAGAATGCTCTAAGGGTGTAAGTAGCCTTCTGGCCAGCAGAAATGGCTGTGGTCATCTCTCCCCCCCCCCCCGCGCGCGCCACATTCATCCAGAAATGTAGCGCAATCGAGGCTCCCCTTCTAGCTGGGGGCGACTAACGATCCTATGGTGCGCGGTTTTGAAGTCGCACTAGCCTCTGAAACTAACGTGTCGCGTTTCTCGGGATTTGCACCCACCCAGCAAAAGTCGATTCAGGAAATCTGTCGCTGCCTTTTAGGTAACTCCTTAGTGTACCAACTTGTTACACGTGTGTGTGTGTGTGTGTGTGTGCGCGCGCGCGCGCCCTCCTTCCCTCTCTCTCTCTTTATACACGTGTCCTGGCGAATATGCTGCAGAAGAAGCAGCTTGGCTTCGGATCGAGGTTTTTCGTTTTTAGCCAACCTTTGGGAGAACAGATCTTGGCACGCCTGCCTGCCCTCACCTGCTCGGGGCTCCAGCCTGCGGCTTGGAAAGAAGACTCCTCGTCCTCCTCGCCTGTTGCGCTCCTTCGAGGAGGGGCCGGCGCTTGGATCGGCGGCCAAGGGGGCCAATGGCACTGCTGCGTCCCTGCCATGCGGCGCCTTCTTCCGCCCATCGACAGCCAAGCCGATATCTCTGCGGCTGCTCCGCCCCTTCTCTCCGCCCGCTGGCTCGTCTCCTTCTTCTGCCGGAGCCACCGCCGCCGCCGTCTCCTTTAAGAGCAGCCTGCGAGCTATATATCCCGCGCCGGAAGCGGAGGAGCGCGTCGGGTTCATCCTCGCCGAGAAGGTCCCTGTGCCTGGTTCGCGACGGAGAGGAAAAGGAAGAGGAGACCAGCAGCTGCCGCCGCCGCCGCACACTGTGAGCGGCTCCTGCTTATGGGGAGAGCGCCGGGTTCGACCCGATGTCAAGGCCGTGAGTAGATCCACATTCCCTTGGAACTGCATGCAGCGTGCTGGAACGAGAGATCCCTTCTGGCAATCCCCTGACCCCCCCCCCTTATCCCCAGGCGCTGTGATCCATTTTGCACCATCACCATCCACGCGCCGCCTTTCGGTATGCTTCTTGTTTTGTGGAATCTGTCGTCGACCCCCTTCCGACGTTTACTGGGCCTGCCCTTCCTAGTAATGGTGGCGGTGAAATGTGGGGGAACCTCGGTATTCCCAGAGTTTACTGCTTGAGGCTTATTTTTAAGTCCCTTTCCCAGGATAGCCAACACAGACACCCCGCCCCCTCCAAATGTGTTGCACTCTGTTCATTTCAGGACACGCAATGCCGATTCGGGTTTGCTTTCCGTTGAGGGAGCTGAACATGGATCGTGGTGTTATAAAAGCGAACTAAAAATATCCTTTGTTTTGATGTAGTATGCCATAAACGTTACCCTCTGTGTGAAAAGGAGTAGTCAATAGTGCCCTCCCTTATTCTTTTAATACTTGCCTGGAAGCCAGTATTGCTGTTTTTTATTTATTTTCAAACACATGTAGCCTTTGCCACTGAAATACAGGTAAAAGGTTACTCGCTGCTCCCACTCCAACAGCAAGCATTCCTTAAAGAAGGCAAAGATAAGTAAGTATATAATCTGTAGTGACAGGCTTCCATCTTCCCAGAGGAACAGGAAGCTGGCTTATCTGGAATCAGGTCATCCAGATCAGCACACTAGTAGTTTCTTTCCAGAGTCTTGGAGTGGAGTCTCTCGCAACCCTATCTGGAGCCCCCAGGAACAGAAGCTGGGACCTTCTGAATGCAAAGCATGTGGGAGCTACAGCCCCTCCCCGCTCCTTACTAGCATTGGGAAAGTTGTGCACAGATTCTGGTTTTAGGCATATCATAGAGTTCAATTGTTGTTGTTGTTGTTTAGTCGTTTAGTCGTGTCCGACTCTTCGTGACCCCATGGACCAGAGCACGCCAGGCACCTCTGTCCTCCACTACCTCCCGCAGTTTGGTCAACCTCATGCTGGTAACCTCGAAAACACTATCCAACCATCTCGTCCTCTGTCGCCCCCTTCTCCTTGTGCCCTCCATCTTTCCCAGCATCAGTGTCTTCTCCAGGGAGTCAAAGAGTTCAAAGAGGACCTCAAAATTCATCTAGTCAGGCCTTCTGCTAATACAGGAAATCTGCTGCTCATGGGTGGCTGTCCAGCCTCTAACAAAGGAGAGTGTACCACTTTCTTAGGTGGTGTCTTCTGGTGTTGAAGAACTTGTGCAGCTGGGAAGTTTCCCCTAAGAGTCAGAATCCGCTTATGTGTTATCTGTAACAGCTTTCATGTACAGTTGTACCTCAGGTTACAGACGCTTCAGGTTACAGACTCCGCTAACCCAGAAATAGTACCTCGGGTTAAGAACTTTGCTTCAGGATGAATTAAGTTCTTAACTCGATGTACCACTGTATTTGATTAATCCACTGGTCAATGTAGTGAGGAGATGTTGCAAGGACCTAGAGGTGTCAAGATGGTCAAGTGTGAGAAACTATGTCACCTCTAACACACCCTTGCTATCCTTAGATGTTGTGCCATCCAAGTCTCTGTCCTGTCCACCTGCAGAAAGTGTTAAGGATCTCTGGTGATAATTGTTTTTTTCTGCATCCTATTATCTTGCCGTGACCAAAACTGTGCCCCATGAGCTGGTTCACATGTAGCGCTAAGCCAAATCACGACTTGGCATAAATCGGAGGGTCCCTGGAGAGGGGATTGCTGCAAACAAAGCCAAGGTTTAGCTTAGGGTGTTGCCCTCACCTGTGTTCATGCATCGTCTTGCTCCTGGCAAACCTTGGCTTGTGGTTCGTCTTAAGTGAAACAAACCATGATCCCAGGTTTGGACAACACGCTAGGCCAAACCACAGTTTGGCTCACACCAGTGCAGCAACAGCAGAATGGGAGGAAGAGCAAAGCAGCAATAATATACTCTCTGGGAAAACCCCCCCCCCCATTCTAAACACAGTTTGACTTAGTGTTAAGTGGCAACCAGCTCACTGCAGCTCTAAAGACCATCTAAGTGGGGCTTGGTCCTGGAATAGGACCACTGGTCCTCCCCTTGGCCCTTTCCTTCCAGTGGCCCCTCATTCCTCTACCCCACAGCTTCCCAACAAAGGAAGACTTCCTTCTATCCTGTTCCTTGCCAAACTCTGACATTTTGACAACTTTCAAGTGATGTAACAGAATAAATTATGTCAATGAAACACTTAACGCACACTTGCATTTTCTTTTCGTTAATGGAGCAGATATTGTGCTGCCTTGACATAGAGCTGGACCTTCAGACCTTTGGAGCAATATTGCATTTGACTCATCCAATTTCAGTCCTTCAACTTCTTCTGCTTTCTTTGCCCTACCAGGTCTTGTTGGTGGTAGAATGCAACTCAGGGAGGCCAGATGCTGAGCGCTGCCTCATGTAGGTGTCCAGTTCCATCCGTTTTGCCCTACTATGATGGATGAGTGGAAGCCCAACCCAGTAGCCAATCCACGGAAGAAACGCAGCTGGTACCTGGCCTGGAAGTACAAGCTGACAAATCAGAGGGCTCTGAGGAGGCTCTGTCAGGTGAGAGAGCAGGTCCCTTGGACTCTTGGTTCTGCTCTGCTTGCTGGAGGAATGTGCTGCATCAGGTGCAATTAGGGTTGGCGTTATTATTAATAGAAGACTGTTGACTTTAAATGCTTTTGGGTGATGCGGTCTGCGTACGAGTGGAGTGAATAAGATAAAGTGATTCTTTATAGGTACCAAAGGATATCTCTCCATTGTTTCTATTAAAAGGGCAGGATCCTGTGGCATTTTGAAAGCTAGCTGATTTTATTGTAGCGTGAGGTCTTGCTTACAAAAGCCCTGGCCTGTGAAAGCTCATATTACGATAAGTATTGGTCAAGAAGGTGCCATGGGATATCTCTGTTGCTTAGCTTGCAGCAGACGAGTGCAATTACCCTTGCCCACCTTTCAGCAAATGGAAAGGGAGTTGCGCTTTCTCCCTCCCTCCCGCATCTAGTTATATCTCTACCTATAAACCAGTGGATTTACAGTGATGTTGAGAAAGGTTTTTTTCAGACTGTCAATTCTGCCTTTTTACTAGCGGCACTGAATGGGTTTCAGTTAAATGCTGCAAAAGAAGGAGGAATGGAAAGAGTAGCTTCCAGAGACAGATCTTCATCCTGGATCATGTCTCTTTGCAATGTTTCTATCTTATTTCTTCCCCCACATATTTTTTTAGATGCACTGATTTGCTCCTTGTTCTCTGTAGTGCAGTTTTTTTCAAGAGATCTGTTTATGCAACAGAAGGTTGCTACTAAGTTGCCCCCCCCCCCCCCCGGGACAATCTTGCAAATATTTTTGCAAATTTTTATATACTAAGACGTAGAAGCTGAAGCAAAAGGTGGCAAGAGTTACGGCAAGGACAGTAAACAAAGGTGGGGGGATAAGCCTGAAGGAAAGTAGCTGATAACTTCTAGAGAGATGCTGAGGCTCAAGGCTACCTGAAAGAGGTTTGTGGTGCATATGGAATTTTTGAAAGTCTCTTCAGTGCTACTTCTTTATATGTTGTTGTTAAGCATTGAAAGCACAGTCCTTGCTTCCTAATTGCAGGTGACTAAGGATGGGTTGGGGTTGAATGGTGAAAGAAATGCATTCTGTTGAGAACTGCAACGAAATATTGCAGCATGGAATACTCCAGCCATAGTTGCTTCCATGATATTCCACTCCATTCCCCACCCAGAAGTCAGTCAGCATTCTGTAGCCACTGAACATGGTCAATCCTAACTGGACTTTTTTGCAGGGCTCCCCCTTAATTTTTCTTTCTAAATAATTTTTGAACTTCTGCAAACTGCAGGCTGTCCTCAAACCTGTTCATACCTCCCCTCTTGTGCACAGAGAGTGCAGTTTTGCATATCTAGGGATCCACACTTGGAGAATGAGCTCAGTATTATAAGCTTATAATAATCAATGTCTATGGCATCTTGTAATGCTTCATAAGCAAGAGAGAAGTGCCTGCCCCAAAGGAGCTTACAATCTAAATTTGAAAAGGGGGGAGAGGACTGGAGAAAATAGTGTGGAGGGGGATATAAATTTGGGCAAATGGAGGTCACCCATATTTTCAGGAAAAATTTCCAGTGTTACTACTTTTCCTCAGAAAATGTTTCCTGAATTCATTTGTTTACTAAATACAAGTAAAATGTTTACTAAATACAAGTAAAATAAGCATGCTCAAATAGATGACCCTCTAGGGTCCTACGCATAATTCACCGAGGAATTGTTTTTTGGAAGATGCACATCATAAAATGTGCTAAAATTGGGGATGAGGATTAAGGGGGCCACATGGGAAGTGTGGACTTTGAGGAGGCATTTGAAGGGAGAGAGTGAGTTAGCACTGCATGCAAGTTCAGCAATGGAGAGCAATGACCTCAAAACACTTACCGAAATTTTCAAGTGTTCTTGTTTCAAGAATTGTGCAACCTTCCAGCAGCCTTCAAGAAACGTGACATTTCAATAGACAGAGAGGCATAGCAAATGTGTTCCAATATCTTGTCTGGATCCCATGTCTCCAAACAGCAAGCTTAATACAAAGCTGTCAGTGTTGAGGGGAAAGCTGACACCTTAATTGCACACAGACAGGGCTCTTCAAGTTCGGGTTCCCATAGAAACCCATGTTGCCCTGTATTCCTGCATCATCGGGGGATTGTTCATCATGGCACCTGCTGTGGCAATAGGCAATACTCTGTCAACCACAGTTCCATAACAACGTAATGGAGGCAGTAGCGTTGGGCCTCCTCAAAGGGATATCTAAAACTTGAAGGACCTGTCACTGACTGTTGAACAATCTGAGTCTTGATATGGGAAAGTTGCTCTGTTCTGAAAACCTTTTGCTGTGTCCTACAGGAGATTAGCAGAGATAGAGGCTATGAAAGCATCTGAATTATGGGTCTTGTGGATAGTGTGTCTTCTGGGATGTTTTCATCTGTAAGGAAAGAGACAGCTTAAATTCTGCACTTCTAGGAGACACTAAAACTTGCAGCTATGGCAACCTCAGTTTTCATAAGTTAAATAATATTTGCAAATGAGGCTGTACTGAATACACTTAAATCTTCCTGCCAGCCATGTGCTACAGAGGATCCCCGGAGCAGATTGGGGTGGTGGTGCAGAGACTGCAGAAGAGGGGAGAGGAATGGGAAGTCCCATTCATACAAGCTAACATCCATTGCACAAGCAGTCTGCTTCAGCTGGATATGGCACAGCAAATTGAAGCGAAGTTTATTTGCAAAAACTTGTGTGGCAAATGCTGCATAGCTCTGAGAACCTTTTCCTGTCCTCTCCCTTTGGAGAGTTGGAATCCTACAGCATCTGGAGGTTCCCCATTCTTGATTTGGGGCTTTATCTTTGTGAATATAGGGTGGCATAATTGTTAACCATTTCTTACGGATATATCCCATATTATTGCATAAATCAGCTTTCCAAGTTGTGCAGCCTTTTGTTTCAGGGGCAATAGGTGAGCAGGGGCTACACGTTTTATTTTTAAAAAATAATTAGTATTTCTTGAATATTTTCTTGAGTTACAAGACAAATAAAAAAGGAAAAGTACATATAGCACCTCCACTTTCAATTCATAGTATTTTTTACAGTTCATTTACATTCGGTATGAGACACTAATGTCATAGACATCTTGCGGTTGCGGGAATAGAAAGGGGGGAGATTATTTTTTCATTCTATTGCATGGTGTTAGTGTAGGCATTTGTGACATCATCACATGAGTAGGTCCTTTATTTTACACATTTATTCATATTCCTTGGCATTGCAACCACTTTGCAACAATTTGTGGAGACACAGTGGGTCTAGATTCCTTCCAAGCAGCTGGTTTTCACTGACCTGAAATCTGATGTCACTTATGTCAATCTAATGTCAACAGCAAGTCAACTTGATATTGGAGAATGGCCATTGATATTAACTACAGATCGTTGTACGACAGTGCTGCTACACCCTGTGCTAGAAAGCTAAAAACTGCCTGTAATGACAATGGATAGTTTTCAACAACACCCATTTAAGAGGTGCCAGATGTTGGGGGTTGGGAGTGTTTGTTTTTTAATTCTGCTTGAATGCCTTGCAAAGAGAATGTTCGTTCATAATGATCTAGCAATTCATTGTTACTTGGTGCCCTCTGGCTTATCTTCCTAGTATCGTGGGCTAAACCAAGATTGAGAATTGTAGTAACAATAGCTATTTTTCTTGGATCAGAGTGAAGAGACCGGCAATTGCTAAGGAAGCTTCTGTTTGGAATACAAGGCTAGCAGACAAATGTTTCTGCAACAATCAAAATGTCAGAACAGGGTTTTGTTTTTCTGCTACACATTTTGTAGGTAACATTTGAAATCCTCCTTGCGGCATGCCACTTGGCCTTGGTCTCTGCTGAGTGCAGTTTATTTAAAGAATTGTGTGCCACTTGACAATATTGCCATTATCAAATGTTGGAAGGCATGCAGCATCTGTCACATGACCCCAAACTGATTTCCATCTCCAAATGCCAGCAACTCAGTTCTGAGGAATTTAAATAATGTCTGGTTACTTTTGGGAGAAAACCGAATATATTTGCACCTTTATGCATGGGAAAGGGAATTTGTGGTTATGGGTGACAAGCTTTAAGAAGGTAGGAGGCCCCCATTGCCATATAAGACACTGTAAATTTTTTCTGGGGAAAACAACTCCTTTTAGATGTGAATGGAAGTAGCAAGTAGAGGTATAGGTAAAAGGTACGTCAAAATAATTCAAGAGCTATGGTTCTGCTCTTTAGCCCAACACTACATCTTTGCCTTCATGTCCTGCTATGCAGGAGATGCTTTTCAAGACAGAAGGACTTCTAAGGCATCAGATTAGTAATACTTATGGTCTAATGTTAATTGCTTTGCAGATGGGGGCTGTTCTCTTTTTGCTAGTGACTGTGATTGTGAATATAAAGCTGATATTGGACACTAGAAGAGCAGCCAATGAAGAGGAGGAATCTTCTCAGGATTATGGTGGGTATGGAGTGTTGTGTCTAGGTGACAGCAGTAGAATGTCCTTTACAGCAGAGGTCAAGCTGGTATCTCCCCTGCTCAGCATGCCCTAGCATGTTAAATCTCCTGTCTAATGGGTAGCATGCAACATTCCTAGATACAATAGTGTTGTTCACGGTCTGCTGCGGCTTTGCATGAAAAGTCCTTTAAAGTGTATTCTTCAGCTGGCTTGGAGAGAGAGAAGAAATTCCTTAGAGAAAGATGTATGGATGTAACTGCTTAATGACACCTTCCAGTTATTCAGATCCATCCAAGGAGACCTCTAAGAACCTCAAACACATGGTCAAAGCATCCACTTGGAGCATTTCTGTTAGATAATCAAACCTTTAAATGGAAGGAGAGAAATATTCAAGGGACATCAAGTGGGAGGCTGCCACTAAATATCTAGTTTCCCTGAACTTGGGGGTGAAAACATATGTTGTATTATGCTCCTTTTGGAATCTAGATCTTTGGATTATATTTTCTGGGAGTGAGTTGATTGTGGGGGTTTTTAAACCAGAGTTTATCAGTAGCTTGAAGTAAATGGTTTGTTCCCCTCCCTAGATGAAGGCTTGCAGAACCCAGAGATCCCTCGACGACCAGTCAACAGCAGGAAGGTTCTGGATATTGAGGTGTACTCCAGCCGCTCCAAAGTCTACGTGGCAGTGGATGGGACGACGGTGAGGGACTCCGCTGCAGCTATAAGGGGAGATGCAATAACTGGGGAAACTGGAAGTTCTCATATGCATGGCTTCAGAGCAAAGCACAGCACCTTTTGAAACAGAGAGGCTCGTTACGCTTTGCAGCACAATCCCACATGTTGAAGATGGGGAACCTGTGCTCCTCCAGATGTTGGTGGGCTATAAATTCCATCACCCCTAACCATTGGCCATGGTGGATGCAGCTGATGGGAGCCGCAATCCAGCAGCACCTGGAGAGCTGAATGTTCCCCCATCCCTGCTGTATGTGTTTACTTGGAAGTAAATGCCACCGTGTTTAAGAGGGCTTATTCCTTGGTCCGTGGATTTGAGATTAAGGTGCTTACTTAGTATTTCTTTCTACCAGGGACAGGGAACTAATGGCTGATGTTGGACTCAAACGTCCTTCAGCCCCAGCCAGCATGGTCAATAGTGAAGCATGGTGGAAGTTGTAGTCCAAAATCTGGATTAGGGGAGGTGCAGTCCAGCATTAAGTTAACCATCTCTGTTTTTATAACTGTATTTCACCAACCACTGTCATCTGATGGGGCTTTTGCACCTCAGCTTTCAAGTTCTTCAGTGTAAAGCAGGCTTCCTCAAACTCGGTCCTCCAGATGTTTTGAGACTACAATTCCCACCATCCCTGACCACTGGTCCTGCTAGCTAGGGATCATGGGAGTTGTAGGCCAAAAACATCTGGAGAGCTGAGTTTGAGGAAGCCTGGTGTAAAGCTTACTGTATCTCTTGTCTACACTTTGGGTGGTTTTCCTTAAGCAAGAAATGCGGTGGTAAACAGTCAATTCTGTGGGGCCACAGGACTTCAGCAACAAGTGGGGGACGTTCCTGCAAGAAAGCTTATTTCTGCCAAAAGGGTGTGGTGGCAGCTAGAGGGATGGAGTATTATTATAATTTCTTTTATCATAGTACAGGTTTTGGAAGATGAAGCCCGGGAGCAAGGCAGAGGCATCCACGTGATTGTGTTGAATCAGGCTACAGTAAGTGATTAAGCCATAGATTGACTTGCTGAAAGAAGCTACTTTGCATCTCAGAAGCCAGATGTATTTACAATTGTGTGGAAGTGACTGGTTAACTGTAGGGAAGTCGCTGAAACTAGAAATAGCTCTGATTGCATCATTGATTCTGAAGCCTGCTCTTCTAGAGTTGGGACCCAAATCGCACCCATTCTTCCTATCACTGGTGGCATCCTAGCAGGCAACAGCATGATGGCAATCTGCAACAGAGCCCTGCAAGCCACCTGTCTCTTTAACAACCCCACAGTGCCCCGTGTGGTGCTACATTGGGGCACCATGGGGATATCCAGAATGGCAGCTTCCTCTCCACCCTCTGCCGCTGCTTGGCAGACTTTAAGCCAAGAAGCAGGGGTTGCTGGGAAAGCCAGGCTCAGTTGCCAATGAGCCTTCCCAGATGCCCAGCCCTTGTTAGCCCCTTGACCATGCCAGGTGCTGCTTCCTGTGGCTTGCTGTAAAAAAAAAAATGGTGCATGAAGATACAGCACTCATGTTGGTGTGAGATAAAGACCAGCCTGTTTGCTCAGACACTAGAGGATGCCAACATTAATCTGCTGCTGCAATGGGAAGCTGCAAGTGGCTCTGTAGAAGGCTTGTTCTACTTGCTTTTTCTTTTTAACCAACATAATTTTAACAGAATAGCAACCCACCCTGGAATCCTATGATGAAACGTGTGTGAAAAAATATACTTTAAAGCGTGCGTAGAAGTCCCACCATGTGCTTATATAGAACATGAGGAAGATGCACATTGGCTTCAGTTTTTGGCTGACTCTTTTCCAAAGAAGCAGCTGGTTGCGTTTAAAACTCTTGTTGTCATTAGTGGATCTCAGCAGTTGAGCAGGACTCATCCATCCACTGAGGCCACCATCTAATCTGCTTCTGTGTATGAATGCTTAATAGGGTCATGTGATGGCGAAGAGAGTCTTCGACACCTACTCTCCACATGAAGACGAAGCCATGGTCCTCTTCCTTAACATGATAGCTAGAGGCCGCATTCTTATCTTCACAATTAAGGTAGGTGGGGAGGCTGGAGTTTTTGTTCTTTCTTTTTTCCCCTGCTCCGTAAAGATAAAAAGTGCAGATGTGCTCAGTAGCTTATTTTCTTTCAAAGTCATGTAAAATGAAATGCTTCAAAATATTCGGAGTAGGCAGACTTGGACTAACCTTAGCTTTGCAGCTACTAATTTATTTAATTTCCTGTGGCTATAACATACTATGGACTTCTATTTTATGCAGTTGCTGTACACAGTGGTGCCTCGCAAGACGAAATTAATTCGTTCCGCAAGTTTTTTCTTCTTGCGAGTTTTTCGTCTTGCGAAGCACGGTTTCCCATAGGAATGCATTGAAAATCAATTAATGCGTTCCTAGGGAAACCGACTTCAGACCAGGTCCGGGGACAGTCTGTCCCCCGACCTCTTCTGAAGGCTGGGGGGGGGGACGAAGGGCTTTTCTTCCCACCCCCAGCATTTTAAAAAACCCCGGGACAGCGGAGGACTTCTCCGCTGTCCCGGGGCGATTTAAAAGCCCCCGGGAAGGCAGGCAGGGGGGAGCAAAGACTTTCGCCCCCTGCCCGCCTTCAGAAGAGGTCCTGGACCTCTTCTGAAGGCCGGCGGGGGGCAAAAGGCTTTGCTCTCCCCTGCCTGCCTTCCCGGGAGAGCGGAGAAACGCTCTTCTGGACCTCTTCTGAAGGCCGGCGGGGGGCAAAAGTCTTTGCTCCCCCCCGCCTGCCTTCAAAAGCCGCCGGGGACAGCGGAGAAACGCGCCGCCCGGGGCGATTTTAAACCCGCTGTCCCGGGTTTTTTTAAATGCTGCCGAGCGTCAGCGCTGCCGCCCGGCAGCATTTTAAAATCGCCCCGGACAGCGGAGAAGTCGGGAGCGGGAGGAGGTCCGAGGACAGTGGGGAAGAGGCGCTGCGCTTCCCCGCTGTCCCGGAGATTTCCCTATGGGCTTTCGTCTTGCGAAGGAAGCCCATAGGGAAATTCGTTTTGCGAAGCGCCTCCACGACGGAAAACCCTTTCGTCTAGCGGGTTTTCCGTCTTGCGAGGCGTTCGTCTTGCGGGGCACCACTGCATTTACTATTGTGAATGGTATTGTTTTGTATTCTGTTTACTTAATGAATGATATGCTGGGTGGTTCACCCAGAGCGGCAAAAAACTAAAGAAAGTCTAATGCTTAAATATACTTCTTGATGAAATAATTAGGATTGTATCCTAATCAGAGTACACCCACTGAAAATAATGGACCTAAGATAGTTATGCCCATTAATTTCAGTGGGCCTTCTCTGAGTAGGACTAGTGTTTGATGCAACCTCTTATTCGCAAGACAGTGCTCTGCAGATGTTCTTGAGCCAAACGATTAAGTGACTGTGGTGGTACCTACTAACTTGTTCTCAGCCGAGACAACAAATGCTGTCATAAGCAATGGGCTGCTGGAGTTGGCTTCACCTTATGGTTGCATCCCTGTTGCTCCTTAGAAATCAGGATGCAACAAAGGGGGAAAGGAGATAACACTAAAGGGTTGGCCTAGCTGCCAACATCTGTCTTGGGTGGCTGAACTAACTAGTTCCAATTGCAGAACCCATCCTTATTGACATTCTTGTCTGGAGAAAGCTGAGTACCGCTGTTATTCTTGCAGCACCCATTTATGGATGCTCTTTAGCTAGAGGAGCCAGTATGGTGTAGTGGTTAAGAGCAATAGACTCCTAATCTGGGTAACCGGGTTCGCGTCTCCGCTCCTCCACATGCAGCTGCTGGGTGACCTTGGGCCAGTCGCACTTCTCTGAAGTCTTTCAGCCCCACTCACCTCACAGAGTGGTTGTTGTGGGGGAGGAAGGGAAAGGAGAATGTTAGCCGCTTTGAGACTCCTTAAAGGGAGTGAAAGGCGGGATATCAAATCCAAACTCCTCTTCTTCTTCTTCTTCTTCTTCTTCTTCTTCTTCTTCTTCTTCTTTATGCTTTTATCTTCCTGTATAAATAATACACTGTTTTTAACGAAAATGGTAAAGTGGTGCTGAGAAAAGGCTCTAAAACTCTGGAAATTTATCAAGCACAGATTTTTGACCTTAACTTTTTTTTTAAAGTGACATTAGTTGTGCCTCTGTGACAAACTCAGAAGCAAAAATATTGATGGTTATTACAAAAAATAGAGGGGAAATTCTGTATAATTACAGCCTGGCTTTTCTTCCATTTTTCAGGATGAGGGCTCCTTCCACCTTAAAGACACAGCGAAGAATCTCCTGAAGAGTTTAGGGAGTCAGATTGCGGCTTCCCTCAACTGGAGGGACATGTGGACGTTTGTGGGGAAGAAAGGAGGTCAGGATCTGTGGTTTTTTTTCCCCTGACCCAAATCTACATGGGAGAATGTGGGAAAGGAGTTCCTTCTTCTACACCACAATAAAAGCAGAGGTGTCTCCATTCCTCCAGTGCCACTTGGTCACCCTAGATGGGTGTTTAGCTAATCCTGCCTTGAGCAGCGGTCCCAATGGGGCACAGAAAGAGAGCAGGCTTGGCTTGATTTCCTTGCTGAGGGTCATGGATCTTGCATAGAAATGGGGGACGTGTGTCCTTCCGGACCTTGCTGGGCTCCGTCCCACCATCTCTGACCATTAGCCATGCTAGCTACAGCTTTGGGGAGCTGGGAGTTGAACAGCATGTGGAGGCCCAAAGGTTCCCTACCTGTTCTACAAGATGCATGTTGTTGCAGCAGCAGCAGCCTAGTGCCAGGCTTGTGCAAGTGGTAATTATATCCTGCAGACCCTGACATGCATTCTTCTCTCTAGGTGAGGTTTATGGTGAAAAATACGCCAAGTCCCCAGTGCTTTCCTCTTGGGGAGAGCCTGTCTTGCTGAAGACTGAAGTCCAGCTAACTTCTGTGGAAGGTATGGCCTGCTGGTTCTTCATCGCTGTTCCCTGAGCATCTTCTTAAGGGGGGAGTTGCAGAGGCAAGGGTTGGGATGACCCAGTGACATCATCCATTTAAAGGGTTCTTTGCCCCTCCTCTAAAGCATCTGTAGTGAGAACCTGGTGGAGGCTTGTCTAGCTCATAATTGCCTTGGGATACTGCCAGGGAGACAAAGGCCATCATGCCCCCACGCCGTCTCCGGACGATCCATCAACCTACCGTAGAAACGCAGTATCAGTCAATTAGTGACACAAGCCTCAGAAACAACTGTCCACATTCCAAGGACTGGTGCACGCCCTTTGCAGAGTTCGCACAACGAAAGATGCACTCAGGAGAGCATTATTTACAACTTTATTCAGCGTTGGTAGGAACAAAGAAAAACATGACTGCCTGCCTGCGTGTCCAGGCACAGAGAGAGACACAACAGCTATATACAAAAACAGAAACTTCCTGTGAGCCGGAAGTGTGCAGGCTGTGACACAACAACCTGTTCCCTTTTTAAGGTGGAACGGAAATATCCTAACACTTTGCCCCTCCTCTAAAGCATCTGTAGTGAGAACTTGGTGGAGGCTTGTCTAGCTCATAATTGCCTTCGTGTCTCAAAATAACCCTCTTTGTTGTACTCTCAGATGCCGAATGCCACTGGCCTGACACGGAGCTCAACCGGCGGAGGAAGCGGTTCTGCAGTAAGGTGGAAGGGTATGGCAGTGTCTGCAGCTGCAAGGACCCCACACCTATAGAGTTCAATCCGGACCCAGTGAGTAAGCCTGAGTGAGAGCCCCCTTCTTCCCCAACCTCTTCCAGGAATGGAAGTTGATGAGGAAGCACAAAGGCCTTCCTGGGATCTCCTTAACTAAGCAGCCAGCTGGGAGCTCTGCAAGACTATGGATGGAAGTCACCAAGTGACCTGTGAAGACTCTCAAATATGTAAAGGCCTACTGCCCATCATGCTCTGCCCAGTTCTCAGCCACTTCTTCCGCATTATTTCTAATTCTCAAAGCGATATCTCTCAGTTCCTTTTGCTTTCATGTCTGCGCCTTAAATCCAGTTCTGCTGGATCTCTGCCTTTGATACCATCAACCATGACATCCTTCTGGAGGAGCTGGGGGCACTGTCATATAGTGGTTCTGCTCCTTCCTCCTGGGCCATGTTCAGAAAGTGGTGGTGGGGGATGAGTGTTCAGATCCCTGGGCTCTCACTTGTGGGATGCCTCAGGGTTCTGTCCTCTCCCCCATGCTTTTCAACATCTATATGAAGCTGCTGGGAGAGATCATCGGGGTTTGGGCTGGGTGTTCATCAGTATGCGGATAATACCCAGCTCTACCTCTTTTAAATCAGAACCAGTGAAGGCGGTGAAGGTCCTGTGTGAGTGTCTGGAGGCGGTTGGAGGATGGATGGCTGCTAACAGATTGAGGTTGAATCGGGAAATTTTTAATGCCTAGTGTTTTACAATTTTTTATGTGCTGTATGCTGCCCAGAGTGGCTGGGGAAACCCAGCCAGATGGGGTATAAATTATTATTATTATTATTATTATTATTATTATTATTATTATTATTGCCAAAAATTAATCCAAGTTGTGAAGGGTCTCTTCCCAGTTCTAGGCTGCTTAATTTGTAAGGTGGATTTCAAGAGCAAATGGGAAACAGTTGAAGGGTACCTGGCTGATGGAAGTGCTTTATTTGGCATGTCATAAGAAAATCTGTGCTATGCTTAACATAGTTTACCCTTATAAATGTTCCAGAGCAAGAAATTATATGGGTGTGAATAGGAAGAGGGAATGGGTTTGGGAGACAACATGTGCTTTTCCTCTGAAACATCTGCTTTAAGGATCTTTCTTCCACTTTTAGCTCAAAGACAACAAAGTTTTTGATGTGCCTGTTGCTGTCATTGCAGGAAACAGACCTAACTACCTGTACAGGTGAGTTGAGACTGCCTTGGGCCCATTGACAGGGCACTTGGCTGAGGTTTCTAAGCACAGCAGTCGGAAATTGAAAATTCAGCTTCAGCCCTTGCACATTTATTGATAAGTGTAGGAACCTCAAGTTTCCAGGTTCCTTTATAAAGACCCATATTCCTGGCATGCATCTCCATGTACCCTTTAGCTGGGTGGTGGAAAGGAGAGAGCAAGCACAAAACAATGAGCCACAGAGCTGACTGCAGAGTATCGCCTAGGACAGCTTTGTTGGGCTTGGAATGTGGGAGCCTTGACTTCTAGCCCTCTTCAAGTGTTGCAATTAGGGTTGAGTAAATGCACAGGCAGGATAACAGGGACAAGCAAACTAGCTCCGTCCCGTCTCTGCCACTGTGTGATTATCTGATACAGGGAAAGTTCGGTACTCATGGAGGATGCCTGTTCATATTCCCCCATATTCCTCCATTTTCCTGTTCAGAACCCTGATGTTCACTGTTTCAGAATAGTGGTTCTCCCTCAGTGTCTCCCTGCAGGCAGAAAACTAGCAGATGGGGAGAAATATTCCAGCTAGCTTTCTATGTGCAAGACTTTGGAGAGGGGGAGACGTGCCCTCTTGCTGTGTAACATTTACTCTTGTCTTTATTCAATCATTTGTTTCTCTAAATTATACAACAGGAAAGATCATTAAAGAATAAAAAATTGTTCCTCTTTCCCATAGGATGCTGCGATCGCTGCTGTCGGCACAAGGAGTCAATCCTCAGATGATAACAGTCTTCATTGATGGATATTATGAGGTGAGTCCCTTCTTCCATTTCATCAAGAACTTTGCATCCTTTCTGATCACAGAATAATGTGCTTTAAAAAATCCCCCAGGGCTGACCCAGGAATTGAGCTTGCACCTTCTACATCCACCTATTGACAAAATATCCCGTCTCGTTCTGTTGAGGTGCTACTGCTGATTTGCTGAGATCTTCCTTTCCCCTTCAGGCCCTACCACTGGAGAGAAGCAAGGGTCTCTTCTATCCTCCCTGCCCCGCTCCCAGTGAGAAAGGCAAAATGCAGCTGTGAAGCATCAGGTTGTTGTTTGGGCTGCCTTTTAAAGCTTCTTCTGAAACCCCAGCTGCTCTGGAATGCAGCAGCCAAATTAAAATATGAAGCATCTGGTTAATTTCTGGGCACAATTCACAGTGCTCACATTAGTTTTTAAAGCCCTAAATGACATAGGCCCCAAATATCTGAAAGACTACCCCTTCCCCATAGACCCTCTTGGATGTTAAGATAAGCAGAGGGGGCCCCTTTTGGTCCTTCTGCCACCCTCTTGCTGTAACCCACCCTGGGACCTTATGGTGAAAGACGGGTAAGAAAACTAATGAAAATAACTTGAGGTGCCAACTTTACCTGGGGAATAAGCTGCGCTAGGAGTTCACTGGAACTTACTAGGGAGTAAATGACAGAGGAGTGCAGCTTTTACTGCACTTACATCAGACAGCTTGAGGTAAATTTTCACCTTAACTTCTTCCTGCTGCTTCTCGTGAATGCTGACCATAGACTCTGGCTTACTAAAAGCACTTGTGAACCTTTCTTTCATTTCAGCGGCAATAAACACCGATTGTCTTCCTGTACCTTTGTGGTAACAATATCTTATCGATCGGTCTTTGAAGTATGTTGTGCTCCTCTTCACAGAGTCAAAAAGATGTCTAGCCATGCTTTCCTTGCCTTGATAAAAAGGAACCAGGGTTGTGGGAGTGTGAATCTCATATGTTTCCTTTCCTTTCCAGGAGCCAATGGATGTGGTGGAACTATTTGGCCTGAAGGGAATCCAGCACACACCCATCAGCATCAAAAATGCCCGAGTCTCCCAGGTGAGGGACCCGTTTTTCTCTTCTCCCCTTGGAAACCATGCCCATGCATTGGGGCAGCCATCTTGCTTGCCTAGGAGCCCCATTACAAATGATTGCCCTGAGTAACCATGCTTGGCAGCTGTGCGGCAACTGGACCACACAGAACCTTTAGCTCAAGCGTACCAGTCTTTGTTCTCCAGCAATGTGCCTGTGTCTGGGACTGAGCTTAAAAAAACCAACCTGGTGTGACTCCAGATGAAAGTTGCATGAAACTCCTGCTGCTATGCCTAAGTGTAATAGAGGTGACCTGCTCTCTGGCTGAGGTTACCACCCTAGATGGACCACACTTGTCAGGCAGGGATAGAGACATATGACTTCTGTAAAGTAGTATTTCAGTAGCAAGTCCGAGTCACTGATCTGAATCAGTCGAGTTCTGAATAGTGGTGTAACAGATGGCATCGTTTTCCTCTCACAGCACTACAAGGCCAGCTTGACAGCAACATTCAACTTGCACCCGGTATGTGATCTCCACCACATTTCCCCACTTTCCCCTTCTGAGAGTGACTTAGAAAATTCTACCTTTGATTATATCCTTGTATGCAATCACTGGGGAGGATATTCTGTCCTGAATAAATGATTCTAATGATTACCTGTCATAGAACATGATGTAGCAGAGGCTTTTTTAGTTCAGCAGGCAGTTAACAAACATGCACAGTGACATAACTGTCTCTTATATAGTGCTTGTGGAGGGGGTGGTACCTTCATGCACTGATCAAGTTGACATAGTCCTGAAACTGAATTGTTGCTAGGAGCACTGGGTCCCCCAAAATTCCTGCATCCCTTGGGTAAGAACGTTGCTTCTGAACTTTGTATCTCATTGGCCTTGCTCACCACCTTCACTTTTCTCTCTTTGTGCTCCACCTTTTCTGTAGGATGCCAAATTTGCCGTGGTTCTAGAAGAGGACTTGGACATCTCCATTGACTTCTTCAGGTATTATCTGAACCCATCAATGAGCCCTAGCTGGGTCCTGATGTCTTTGCTCATTCTGACCAAAGTCACTTTGGGTCAACTTGCTGCATGACTCAGAGAATGCAACACCATTGTAAAGGGAGTATGAGACTGGTTTCCCAAGCCAGCCCATCAGGAAGGATTGTGAAGGGTTGGAAACTAGCCATAATTCAGACCAACCCTTTATGTCAACCTCTCCAGAAATGTGTGCATTAGATTAAAGGGTAAGCTATAAAATAAATAAAACCCTTGTGGTCATACTTCGTATTTACTCAGATCGATCCATTCGCACCACTGGATTTGACCCCCTTGCCTGACTTACAAATCATGACTTTGCTCCATGTGTGATACTTTTGTAAAAGAATGCCCCTGGCCTTAGGTTGATCAATGATCAAAAAACCTATTTCATCAACCTGATTAAGGTTGGCTTAAACAATGTTTCTTCTAACTCTTTTTGAATTGTTTTCTTTTGATGTATAGCTTCCTAAGCCAGTCCATCTATCTGCTGGAGGAAGACGACAGCTTGTACTGCATCTCTGCCTGGAATGACCAGGTGGGTCTTGCTTTTGATTCTTCATTGCACTTTCCTGCCTCTTTCCTTTTTTCTGCATCACCCTCCTGTGATCAACATACTACTTCCTTCCCTCCCGCCACCTCAAATCAGGGTGAAGGACTTCATGATATGCTCTTGTTATGGAAGTTTGCTTAGGTGCTTCTCTTTTTGGAAAATTAGGGATATGAGCACACAGCAGAGGACCCCTCACTCTTGTACCGTGTGGAGACCATGCCTGGGCTGGGCTGGGTGTTGAGGAAGACTCTCTACAAGGATGAGTTGGAGCCCAAATGGCCAACACCAGAGAAGGTCAGTGTCCTCTCGGTTTCCCTTGTAAAACAAGGCCTGCTCTTTCTATTGCCAAATGGCTACCCTTTGCAGTAGCCATAAATACTAGAGATATCCCTTCTTAAGAGCGTCAGGGCTGTAGGCCTTCAGTTTTTATCAGCATTTTAAAATATTTTTAAAGGGCAAGATATACTTGTTCACACTTTCTAACTTTTAGTATGGAAATAAAGTAGAATGTCCCCCCAAAGGCTGTTAGATTTTGTAAAGTTGAACAAATGGAGCAGGTAGGGAAATGGTCAGTACTGAGATGTTTGGAATTTTGGTACCTAGACAACCTTCAAATCCCCTGACCATGTGACCAGGGACTCTCCGAGAAGCCCTTTCTCACAATGGGCTCAACTACTTTGTGCTCTCTTCCCTCCAGCTCTGGGACTGGGACATGTGGATGCGGATGCCGGAGCAGCGGAAAGGCCGCGAATGCCTCATTCCGGACGTGTCGCGCTCCTACCATTTTGGCATCGTTGGCCTCAACATGAACGGCTACTTCCATGTGAGTATCAACCTGCACAGAGAAGCATCAGCAATGTGTGCTTCTGCCTAGGGAACCTCCTTGCTGGCTGCCTTCTGCTTCCACATCCACTGGTTGTGGCCTCTGCTAGCTTCCCCTTCTTTGTTCTTCTCAAGGAGGTCATTACATGTGTGTTACTCGGTGAGAAGGACGGTTGGAGCAGTCTGCATTTCCCCAGCTGCAGTTCAACCTTGGAGAAAGAAGCTGCTTCTTTTCATCATCTGTGCATATTGACCTCCCATGCACCTATGCAAGCATTTGTAGGCCATGAGAACTCAGCAGAAGTGCAGAGGAGGTTTCTCATAGGAACATAGGACCGATTCAGACCATGGGTCTCTCTAGCTCAGTGTTGTCTACACTGATTGGCAGCAGCTGTCCAGGGATTCAGGGAAGGGGTGTTCCCAGTCCTGCTTGGAAATGCCAGGGATTGAACCATGTGCTCTACCACTGAGCGATGACTCCCATCCTTGGAACCAATAGAGAAGTCTAAGCCTTCATGCCTAGCTTGGCAGCCTCAGGAGAACTTGGGGGTCACCACTTTCAAGAAATAGAGTGTAGGGCTAGATCATCTTTCATCTGAGCCAGTACAGCAGTTCCATACGAGTCCTGTTCTGATGTTGAAAGCACAGAGCTATCATCATTTGAGGCATGAGAGGAGGTTGCCTTCTGCCCAGCAGTCTCTGCATCTTTGGAAGGATGTCTGCAGCAGGACTACCTGCCAGTACACAGGGGCTATCCCAGCAAGCAGGAACCCTGAGCGCTCGGGGTTTCATCTCATGGGGACCACCTGCCTGGATTTGGGAGGCTGCCCTGCTGCAGACATCCTCCCAAGCCTGTGGATAATGCTGGGAAGGGGTGACTGCGCCTGGCCCTGCTCTGTGATAATTGTGTGTCCTAAATGCCCACATAGGATAAATGCCTTGTGTCCAAATGCATTGTGTCCAAATAACTTTTCCTGAAAGTCAATTCATAGAAAATAATGTAACCTCAGTTAGTCAATGTGGTGACTCTGCTCTGAGTAGGTCTAGCATTGGATACAACTCTGTGTTCTTATGTTGATTTGGGTGCTAGCTCCCAAGTTGCCAGGCTTGTTCAAAATGAACTGATGCCTCCTGTTTATTCACTTAACACAGCTGCATTTCAGGCTTTGACTACTCCCTGTGGCCATTCCCATGCAACAAATCATTTATGGATAGTTGTCTGCCATGGGGCAGTGTGTTTTTTGATGTGGAGACTCAGTATCTGTGCCTGTGTGCATCAAGCTAGATTCCCTCCCGAGTGTGCTCCAGGGATATGTGGAAATAAGGGGTTATACGTACATGAAAGGTGACTGATGACCCCTAAATATGTCTTTGCCTCTTGTTTTTTCTAGGAAGCCTATTTCAAAAAGCACAAGTTCAACACTGTCCCCAGCGTCCAAATAAAAAATGTGGAGAGGTGAGTGCAGTATGTTCAGCCTCTGCGGAATGAGCCCTAATACACCCTGGGGCACCTGGGACTGACTTTCTGAGCCAGGCTTAGGGCTTCCTGGCTTATGCACCTCTCCAGCTGAGACTCACTCCTTTACCTGAACCAGAATGCCCTAAAAGTTGATAATATGTTGCCTCTTTTGTGGGTGGCCTTTAAAAATCATAAGAGTGGTAGTCAGCTAAGCTTTACTCAGGGTAGATGGATTGAAATCAATGAAGATTGCTAAGGTAGGCCTATTAGTTCCAATAGTTCTACTCTGAATAAAACTTACTTGACTATTACTTCTAGGAGATTAATACTAGCAAGAAGGTGGTTTCTTCATAAATAGAAAAAACATACATTTATTTTCCTTTCCAGCTGATGAGTTGTGTTTCCTGGAGTATACTATCTTCTTCGCCGTTTTCTAGTTTTTACCCCAACCCACGTTGGTGTTCCTACAATAGGGTCAAAAAGCTGATGGCTATCCTAGAATGCCTTTCATAGTAGCAAAGGTGGACTGTGGAATTAAATAGTGGTTTTATTGCAGTGGATGCTGACACCCAACAAACTGCCTCTAAGGTGTTAAGCATCAATATTTCTCTTCCACCCCCCACCCCCCTCTGACTGTCTGTCTTTATCTTTCCATCGCCCAGCTTAAGGAAAGATGCATATGAAATTGAAATCCACCGGCTGCTCAGGTAACTTGAATGCTAGGAAATCGGACACATGTTGATGGTAAATGATGATATTTTGCAAAGTTTTAAAGAGTGTGTGTGTAGGAACTGTTTCATGTTGGAGATGAATGCTTGTTTGTCTGTTGTTGGGGAGGGTATTATGTTTTTATTCAGTTTTACAGAAGCAAGCATCAAAATGATGCTGATACATCTATACAGCTCTTAGAGTTGTTTGGATCACGGGCAGGCTGTGTCTGCTGTCGTTGCGTGGATTGATTTTGCTAGCATGCCATGCCTACAAGAGAGGTATTCTAGTGTCCCCATTTGTGAAAAGTGTGGCATCTTGTGTATGTGCTGCAGCATCAACTGTAAGAGGAAAAACAATAAGTGGTAGCCAGGAATTTTGCACAATTGGATCACAATGTTATCAGTCAATCTCTGAAGTGGGTGGGTGGATTTTAACCAATGTCATTGTGAAGGGCTGGAAGCGTCCCATCTAATACGTGAAGGGGAAGGGTCCCAAAGAACAATGTAGTCACTTTGAATGTTTTGTCCGACGTATAACTACAAAGCTTCAACAATAGGAGCAACGTGAGCCCTTCCCACAAACTTGCGGCCTTTTCTTTTTTACTTTTCCCCACAGACTAATTGGCACTTTAAAAAAAATTGCTGGAAACCCCTGTTTGTGTTCATACATGTGTGTCTTACGGCTTTTATCTCTTCACTTTTTTGTCTGTCCTCACGGTCCCGGATTTATTTTAATTCCTCCTTCAGTGAGGCAGAAGTTCTGGATCACAGCAAGAACCCCTGTGAGGATTCCTTTGTACCCGACACCGAAGGGAAGGTCTACGTTATGTACATTAAGATGGAGCAGGAGGCAGATTTCACCACCTGGACTCAGCTTGCAAAGGTAACTTCCAACTTCTTTGCCTGCCCAGCCTGTGACATAAGATGGACGGGGTGGGGTTTCTGTAGGCCTCTAAATCCAAAGCCAGTGCAGAACGGGAATTGGAAGGCAGCCCAGTCGACTTAGATTCTGGAGCTTCCATCACATGGGTGATTCAACCTTGATGGCATGTTGCTTGTATGATGTCCTCTTTCCACTGTCCTTAGTGCCTCCACATCTGGGATCTGGATGTCCGTGGGAACCATAAAGGACTGTGGCGCCTCTTCCGGAAGAAGAACCACTTCCTGGTAGTGGGAGTGCCTGCCTCTCCTTATTCGTAAGTTTCCTTCATGGGCAGGGGAAACTCCCCCTGGTCCCCATGTTAGTGCCAGGCTGCTTAGTTGGGGCAGCTTTTCTCTGCATGTTTCTCCCAGAATTTCCTCAGCTTACCTGTCAAATCAGATCCTGCTCCCCAAGCAAGCTAGTTGAGCCTGTGTGGTCTCACATGTTTTAAGAAAGCTCAGCTGGTTAGAGTGTGGTGCTGATAACACCAAGGTTGCAGGTTCGATCCCTGTATGGGACAGCTGCATATTCCTGCATTGCAAAGGGTTGCACTAGATGATCCTCAGGGTCCCTTCCAATTCTATAATTCTGTGTCTTCATAACTCACTGCTGCTGCTGCTGCTGCCACCTGGCGCCAGGAACAAAAATTGCAAGGAACTTGGAACGAAGCAGAGGCAACGCCATTCTTCGCCATGGTTGCTTAGCAGTTCAGCTTCCTGGAAAGGTGGCCGTGTGCACCAGGTAGCTACAGCAGGAAGGGCTGCGAGAATAGCTGACTCAGAGCCATCTTGGGAGACCATAGCAAGGTGACTGAGAGGGGATGGGAGGCAGCTTCCAAAGGTGGAGATATATGGGGGGGTGGGGTGTTGTGTGTAGTCATGAAGCAGACTTGAAAAGCCAGAATTCCTCTCCAGGCAGTTATTAAGAGGAGAGGCCTTGACTCAGTGGCAGAGCACATGCTTTGCTCACAGACAATCCCCAGCATCTCCATCTATAGATGTTTTTGGCCTACAACTCCCATGATTCCTAGCTAGCAGGACCAGTGGTCAGGGATGATGGGAATTGTAGTCTCCAAACATCTGGAGGGCCGAGGTTGAGGAAGCCTGGATTAAGTGGAATGGAGATGTCTGAAGCCTAGCAATGCTGCTTCCAGATGGACAACACTGGCCTAGATGGACAAATGGGGTTATCTGGTGCAAGGCAGCTTCTTATTTTCCTCTCTCCATGCTGTCCTCTCTGGCCCAAAACACTTCTTTAGCTCCCCCACCCCTTTCCCTTTTTCATATCCAGCTCTTTTTTTCTCCTTCTCCTCCTAGATCCAAGAAGCCCTCCTCAGTGACCCCCATTTACATGGAGCCCCAAGCCAAGGATGAAGCGGTGGGAGCCGTGGGAGCAGGAGCGGAGCAAACTTGAAGCAGGGCTGGGGAGTGTTGTCCGTGTTGCCTTCACATCCTGCTGGGAAAGGGGGCTCAAGACGCCATGGAGCTTCGTGGGAGATTTGTGTGCCGCTTTCTCTGAAGGACTTGGGAAGAGGGGCAAAGACATAGGGGGGAGGGCTCCCCGCTGCCCCAAGGCAGCTGCTGAGTGTGAATACGTTGCACTGGGAAGGCAGGAGCAGGAGCCTTTAATATTTTTCTAAGCCACTGCAACAATACAATTTTGCGGGGTGGGGAGGGGGTTGGTCGGTCCCATTTTTAACACTGACGCTTTACTAACGGTGGCCACCCTTTCCCCCAAATTGTGGGTTAGGCCAGAGGGAGCTGTTTGGAAAGGTGATTGGTTCCCTTTTTAGGGAGCTCTTCTCAGACCACTACTTCAGGATATATACATTTGTTGTTGTTATTTATTAACTCTGAGTGTTGGTCAACATCCTTCAAAAGGCAGCTGTCCTGCTTATGTTTCTGGTGGTTTCCAGTTTAGGGGGGGATTGTGATGGGACTCTTAAGCCCTGGAAAGCATGTGGAGCCATTCATTCTCCAGGCAGAGGAACCATCCTGCACATGGCTTGGATTGATGGCTACAGAGCAGACAGTTCGCCTGAATTTGGAGAATGGCTTTTGTGCCAGAGGATGGAGAAATAGGCCATGGCCTTCATCGTCAGGACTTAAGGACACAAACCACAAATGGAACTGCATGTATCGGTACTGCGGGCAACCCAGCCTGGATGCTCAGGCCCAGAATTCCTTTCCTCCTGTCTCTGCTCCCAGTGGATTGTGATGCAAGAAGGGAAACATCACAATCTCTGGCATTTTATCTACCTAGCAAGTTCTCCTGGCTCTAACTGAGGCACCTCTTCTTGACTGAAATGCTCAATAAGAGCCAGACTGGCGACAACAGGTGGAGGCCCAAGGCTGTGAGGCTTGGTGGAGTTGCTCTTCTGTACAATACCCACAGAAAAGAGCCAAGAAGTGGTGAAGGGGTGTGTGTGTGTACAAAAAGTGCCTTGAGGGAGTATGTGCTGGCCTAGAAAGCCCGCTCAGAAAGGGAGAGATGAAGTGAATGGATCAAGCCGAACCTCAGTTATGTTTGCTCTATTGGAACAAAGCTTCTGTGAGCTCAAAGATCCAAATGCAGGAACACTTGTTAGTCTGCAGTGTGGATGACCTGTGGCAATGGCCACTGTTAGTACCACTAAGCAAGGTCAAGCTCACTCCTGTCCTCCATCCTGTGGAGCTGATAGGCTTTGTGTCCTACCCTGCTCAGTTCAAGCCAGTCTTGCTCTTTTTGAGGCCTAGGTTGCTGAAGCATGTTGCTTGGAAAGGAGGAGCTCATAGGACCTCAAGGAAGTTCTGAAGAGGCTTCTTGGGGAAGTAGGTTCTTCTGGAGTCTGTGTTGGCTGGGCGGAGGTATAACGGGGAAGGCAAAGGGCAGAAATTCAGGGACAAAGAGGGAATAGTGGTTTTCCTCTTCCACATCTGGTGCCTTATGAGGTGAGCGAAGTCCTTGGGGTCTAGAATGTAACTTTCTGTACAATGATTCAGTGAACAGCTAAAGGGAAGGGAGCACCACCTACGAGCAGATGGCCAGGTTCTCGTTTAATGTAATCCTTTCCCTTCCATTTGGTGGTTAGGTGTCTTTTTGTTTTGTGTTTCCTCTTCTTTCTCCACACCACCAAGCTAACCATACATAGTTGGTGCTGCCCGAGTCTTTAAGAAAACAAACGAATTAGGGTGTAGAAAAGGGGAAAGATAGGCATTTAAGATGTCCATAAGGCAACTGTGGCCTCCATCAAGAAGGTACCATCTTCAGCCAATTCCTGAACCTAAGAGTGTCTTGCTTCACCTCACTTGGTCTGTACATTTTACAAAAAGAAACCCTTTGGCTTCTATGCACGTTAAGAGTCTAGTGACTGAGGGAAGACCATAGGGAATTTGGGGTGGATGACTTGGGTACAGTCACTGATTGAATGCCATTGATTTATGGGTTAGTGATACTTTACGGCAGGGAACCAAGACATCTTGTCAGTTCAGTCCATATCATCTCAGGGGAAACTGGTGGGTGTGTCTGCCTCTGGGAGGTGGGCTTCTCTTGGCCCTGCCTGTTGGCCTTGATGCAGATACACTCAGCATATTGCAGCTGCTTGGGGAGCGTAACCCAGAGCTGAGAGTGCAGCAGTTCCTGCCAGAGATGGAAAGCAACGCTTTGGCTGCTGCTTTGCTTGATTGCATCGCTTGCCATCACATTGCCAGTGCATCGTGTTTCACTGGAGGTAAATGTGGACACAGCTGCTACTTCCCCCAACAGCTTTTGCAGGTACGGTAGAGCTAAAAGTTAGAGCTGTGCTGCATTTTTGCAAAAAGGATGATTTTTCTGTTATGCCTTCCTTGTCTCTCCTTGGCAAGCATTGATGCAGAAAGGGAATCTGTTCCTGTAAACAGGCACCTGAAGGTTCCTGGATACAACTTTAGCATGCGTTTGCATTTTTAGAAACATGCATACAAGTTTTGCTGCGGAGTCTTACTACTGATGACATATGGAATGATTCTCATTGTGAAGCAGCTAGTACTTTCGCCATTTTTGTGGCAACATGGTATGGAGCATGGTTTTTTTTATGTTGTTGGGTTTTTGGGTTTTTTGTTTGGTTTTATTTAAGGTGCACAGCACCCTTAATAAGGGGAAGGAGCAACTTCTAAGCAGAGTTCAGAAACCTTTGCCCTCCAGAAGCACATTACGGCCCTTTTCCTTATTTATTTGGTAACCAGAATAGGGGATGTTTTGAAGCCGCCAAATCTCCAAGGCCTTATTACACTTGGCACAAAGTGCAAAGAATTGGGGCTTCTGCAAATGCACAGCAGCAGCAGCAACCCTGAAGGCTTTTTTAGTGATGGCTAACTGCAGCAATGCTGAATTAGCTAATGTGCTTCTTACTAATTTAGAGAAGCCATTCCCCCCCCCACCCCTTCAGAACCAGTCATGGGATTTCAGGGGCATGGCAAGTGGAGATCTCAGGAAGCCTAATGCCTAGACCAGCCTTCTCCAACCTGCTGCCTTCCAGATGTTTTGAATGACAATTCCAGTCAGCTCCAGCCACCACAACAGTGCTGGCTCTGGCTGATGGGAGTTCAAAGCACCTGGAGGGGCACCAAGTTGGGGAAAGGTGGCCTGGATCTACAAATACCTTTGTCCTTGATGGAGAGCAGAGCACAGGCCTCTCCAGACTTCATCTACCGCTATATGTTTGGAGTGAGTGTTTAGTTGTGGGCAGAGGGAGGGGCTAGTTGCTTTTTGCAGCAGAAAGGCATTTCCTACCTATCAGGTGTGTAAAATCAGGTCACTTTGTGTAGTCATGATCAAAGTTCAGAGCACACTTTCGAAGGGGCTACATCTACCTTAAAAGTGTTCATGAGGTGTCTTCTGAAAGGAATGGTGTTCTGCTCTTGGCACTGGCAATAGACACAGCTTCTGCCCCACCTGACCAAGTGCAAAATATTTTATGGTGAGGACATCCCAAGATCCCATGGAAACAGCTTCATTGCAAGAAGATTGTAGTTTGCAACTTTGTGAGGAGGCAAGAAAAGCAGAGATGGATTGGGGTGGTTGCCCCTGTTCAGCCTTGCAAATGAGTACACTTTTACTGCATTTCCTGTTCAGATATGTCAAAGGGTAGCTGGAACAGTTCCTGTAAGCCACTACAGTGGTACCTTGGTTTAACAACAGCTTAGTTTATGAACAACTTGGATTAAGAACGCTGCAAACCTGGAAGTAGGTGTTTTGGTTTGTGAACTTTGCCTTGGAAGCAGAACATGTTCCGCTTCCTGTTGAGTGTGTTCCATTTGTAAATTGAGTCCCCCGCTGCTGTGGGAAAGCACACCTTGGTTTAAGAATGCTTTGGTTTAAGGACTGACTTCAGGAATGGATTAAGTTTGTAAACCAAGGTACTACTGTACTTTCCCCTGGCAATATGCCAGTGGAAGCGGGAAGAAAAATAGCAAGGATATAAATTTAATTCAGTTTTCACTGTGTGTGACTTTTAAAATAACAAGTTTCCCCTTGCCAAAAGTTTGTCTTCATAAGGTTACCTGTACTACAAGTGCTGCTTCTAAAACAATCGTTTAGGGATGGGAAATGTTTGATCTAAAGCATTTTAATATTTAAAATATAGTCCAGCACCATGGTCTTGAGACTTTTGACTGAAATGGAAGCTAAATGGCCATATGGAGGTTGTGTATCTTGCTGGCATTGGATTTCAGTGGCTTTCTCTGGATTACACCCAGCAGCTGCAATCCTATGCATTCTTATTCTTAAACCTCTTGGCTTCTATGTAGCCAGGGACTTGCTTATGAGTAAACCTTGGGATTGACCCAAGTGTGAAACAACTGGAATAAATTCAGCTTCAAATTCCCATTTAAATACAAACAGTATTTAATCCCTTTGATTGCAGTGACTTCTTCTCGTCAAACTTTGCAAACAAGTCCAAGGATCATAACCCCTGACCTTGCTCTTTGCAAACTATGCGGGAAAGGATAGCTAAAAGTTCATCAACTGTTCTTCTCTTCCAGTTTATTTCAGCCAGAATCTTTCTGGTTGTTAGTGACAGCATGCTTGATGCTTTGTCTGATCTATCATGGAAATTACTATTTTCTTGTAGCTTCTGGAGGGTTTGGGGGTTATTCTGGTGGTGTGGGAAGTTGGAGAGGAGAGGGTTCTGTTGCAAAGCAGCTAACATTTTTCAGACCAACAGATGCCTAGGTAACATGAGATCAGTTGCCATCAGTTTTTCTTGTTTCTGCTGTTCCCCAAACTATCCACTGATAATGCACGACGACATCAGAATGTAAAGCTGTCACACCCTGTGGATGTTGGTACCAAATGTTAGGCTGCTTGGTGCCAGGTGCTTCAAACTGGTGTAACTTAAATGATACCATCTAGGACTGAATTAGACGTTCTTGCCACTATTTGGTTTCCACTTGCTCTTCTATCTCGTTCTTTATTCCTTGCCACCACCAGCACTCTTGTTTTCCTGTAGTTGTCTTTAACTTAATGCAAAGGGCAATGCAGTTTCCTGGGCTGGGTGCACCTTATTCCCTGGAGAGACTTGGATTTCATTTGCATGCAGCGACAGGCAAGAACAGAGGCTGCTGTGTGCAGGGTGACCGACTGCTTTTGGGAATCCGGTTTTGTGTGTGTTAGTTTTTCTTTTTGTTTTCCGAAAATAAAGGTGGCGGAACTACTAGCCTATCCTTTCTTTTCCCTACTTCCATGGATGGTCATATCTTGCACCGCAGAAAAGCCTGCATGTTTTTAATTGTTGCTCAGTAAAGATTCTGCCTTCACCCTTAACCAGTGGGCACAAATGATAAAACGCTTCCCCAGTTATATAAGGTTTCCTGGCTAATCATCTCAAGGCAAAACTTAGACGTGTGACCAGGTGCATCTCTGTTTAATGGCAGCTGCCCATAAGCATATTTTGAGAGGAGAGAAAGGCCAGTTACACACACACACACACACACACACACACACACACACACACACACACACCATGGTTAACTTCTTTTTAGAGCCCTGCATTAAAAGGCCTTTAGTATTGAGAGCACAGTTGAGCGTCTAGAACATTGGCCTCGAAACGGGAAACGTCTGTTCCAGTTTCACCTTGCACACAGTCTCACTTGGTGGCTTCTACAAAGGAAGAACACACTTAAGATTTATAAAATTCCTGGAACTCTGCATGGTTAATAGATAAAAATGAGCTTAAAACAAGGAGATCCTTTAAAGTAGAACATGAGGAACCCTTTTCAGCCTGAGGGTTGCATTTCCTCCTAGGCAAGCTTCCCAGGACCACATGCACTCTTTACAGTACTTCTAAAAATAAAGGAAATGCAGCCCTATATCTTTGCCATCTTCTCATTTCTAACAAAAAAACTTTGGTCCCTCCAACTTTGCCCTGTTATGCAAAATCAGGCAATTACTGTGTGGCTCCACTAGAGGTGCTCAGTCTTGCATAATGTCCAAAAGTTAGACTTGAAAAAGTACCATCTATTTGCGTAAACAGGAGAAGGAAGCAACTCCTGCTTTTGAAAGACTGACTTTTAACTACCAGGAAATACGACTATACTGCATCATGGTCAAAGGCCTATCAGTGGGATGTGATCATGGCATCAGCTGTATGGTCTTTGATCTTCCTGCTTTCCTATCCTTGCCTGCAATACACCAAGAATGTGTGTTGTGAGTCTGACTGAAGGCAAAATGGATTGATGGCAAACTTCAGTGCAGTTCTTGGAAGTAGATAGAGTAAATGTATCCAAGTGTCTGTGAAAAGTCTCTCTTTCCCCTATCAGTCTTGTGGACTACAAATCCTGGTCATTGGCCATGCTGGCTGGGAGTGATGGGTGTTGTAGTGCAGCTACAACTATTAAGATATGAGTGTTGCTTATGTTCATATTATGGTGCAACATAGTCCCTTTGCATCGTTTATCCGGTCAGCAAACACAGCTGTGCTCAAGTTGATTTCAAAGGGATTTACTTTGGAATAATTTAGTGCAGAGATCATATATTTTGGTCCAGGTGGCACATTTTAAATTCTGAGGGAGCGCCGGGGGTGCCAGCCACACCATGGCTGCCATGAGGGGCGTGGCATAACACAAAATTAGATAAGAGTACAATAGCTCTGAAGCATGGAATCAGAGTTGGAAGGGATCTCGAGGCTCATTTAGTCCAACTCCCAGTTTCCCCCCTAGTTGTAGTTCCATCTGAGAAGAGGCTTAACCTGTTGAATTTCTGCCAAGAAAATTAGAATCAAAAGGTCAGGCGCATTAAAAGGGAGCAAGGAAGTGCAGCTCTTTAGGACCCAGTGGCGTAGCGTGGGTTGTCAGCACCCGGGGCAAGGCAAGTAATTTGCACCCCCTAACCCGTGGATTTTAGCACTCGAGTGCGAGCGCGCCCCCCCCCCAGATGTTGCGCCCGGTGCGGCCGCCCCCCCCTGCACCCCCACGCTACGCCACTGTTAGGACCCATGGGATTCCTATTGCCTGGTGCCCAAACTCACTCATCAATCACAGCTCCTGGCTTTAATCATTGGCAATAAACTACTGACAGGCAAGAGCAGCTAGACTGGTTTATTTCACATAAATCTCTTAGAAGGCTATCTACCCCTTTCAACAATGGATAGCAGCCCTTTGCTTCTATCCACTGATCTGACATCTTGGCACGACTCAGCCATAGTGCCTTGCATGACACAATGTAAGGCAATTATAAGGAAAATATTATTTTGATCATATGACAAGTCACCATTAGGGTCTTGGGTTGGTGATCCCTGCTTTAGCACTTTCTTGACCATGCATACTGCCCTTTATGGGTTTGTACTAGATGCGACTGGTAAAATTTGCCTACGACAAACGATTATTCTGCCTAGTTGCCCATTCTTATGTGTGTCTCTAATTCGTGCCTTCTCAGAAGTAAGGCTTGCTTAGTTTAATGGGACTTACTCCCAGGCAGATAGGATTGCAGCCTTTGCGCTCTTAGGGTTATGACAATGGTCTTAAAGTCCATGTAAATTAGAAACTGGAACAATCTACAGGAAATTCTTGAAGGGGTCGGAGAAACCAACACCCATTTGGCTGCGTGTTTCCTTTTAGAACATTTTATTATGAACTTCCTGTGTTTCTGCATGTCCCTCACTCGAATGCTATAGCTTCCTTATTGTACAAGGGAGTTGCAGTTTCTACTGACACAGTTCTCCAGCCGCTGCCCAGAATAAACTTGTCAAAAAGTAACAGAAAATTCCTGTAGATCAAGGAAGTATACCAGTGATTTACTGAAAAAATCCCCATGTAATGGATGTCCCTGCTGCTGCAATCCCACAAAGGCTGAATTAACAAAAGTATTCAGGTGCCTTTTGTGGCCCTCCATATATTTCTATAAGATCAAGTGTTTAAATGGTAATACGGTAACTTCTCTTGGCGTTATAGATGCAGTCTGGAAAAGGGGCTGAAATTAGTACCTGATGTCAATATCAGATTTGACAAATCCCCCCTCACTCTCCTAATTCTGCATGACCACAAGCAAGCGAGTAAAAGTGCTTGTTTCCTTTTAAAAAAATAATAATTAACTGCAGCTTGTCCTTTTGCCTGTACCGTCATTAATTACAGTTTGAAACTAGCCAAGTTAAAACCATTGGTTATGAAGCTGGCTTGTTTCAACAAACCATAGTCAAAATTGCCCCACATTTTAGGATTCAGATATAATACTAAACCACAGTTATACAGAAATGAAAGCAAACTTTGATTCCCCTCTTTCTGCATTTGAGATTCGCTGTGCCTTGCTCCTGTCAAGATAAGCCATTGTTTGTTGTGATGCTCAAACTGTCCCGTAGTGTGCAGTCAACTTGTGGGTCCAGAGGATTGTGTAGGTAAAGTACCGTATTTTTCTGATTTTCCCCCTAAAAAATAATGTACAAAATTTGGGGGCATCTTATACACAGATAGATCTCCCCCCCATTTCCTTAAATCGGAATCCCCCAAAATAGGGGGCATCTTATACATGGGGGCATCTTATATACAGAAAAATATGGTATATCTGCTTACTGTGGCGTCACGGAGTTGGTTGGGTAGTTAATTAGTTTAGGCAATTCATTTCATATGTCATTCAGTTTCTCAGTCCAAGGGTGTGTTCTTTTTCCCACAAACACTATCAATACCATTTTTTCCTGTTGTATTTTCTCTCCTACCATTATTACATTAACCAGTGCAAAGCGGCACTAAGAAGCAAGAACTGTGGGTGAAAAAGGTGATAAGGAGTAGAAAAATCAATATATTGTGAGCTAATGGCACTAGGAGCAAACACCTAAGGGCACTTAAAACTGATGCCTGGATAAGATTGGCTTTTGACTGGTGATGTAGCTCAAGGGCACAGCAGCTGAATTTGGTACTGGGTGGCATTTTCTACTAGGCTGCAAGAGCCTGTGGTGTATGATGCATAGGTGGATAAATTGCTATCTATAGCAGGAACCCAAACTTTTGCTCTGGTGAATTGGTTTTGCAAATTGGCTAGGTCTGACGCAGGTAATTCAAGCTGGTTTGCATCCATGATAAATATACATAGGTTAATTTATCACAGGCTCAAAGCAGGTAATGTCATTGCAAACGAAGGGGGGAAACTACACTAGAAACAACACCATAATACAACTAAAATAGGTCCAATATATGGTTAATCCAAGTACAAATAGAGAAATCTTAATCACGTCTGGAAAATAATGTGTAGATTGGGCTTTGGGCTTTCAAGAAGGAAGTTTGAACCAGTGCCACTACATTTTGGGGGGTTGGTGGAGGAGAGGTGATGGGGGAAGTGTTGGAAACTTCCATGGGAATACAAAGCACCCCAAAATTTTGAGCTTTCATTTAAAAAGCATGGTTGGCTCCAGCCCTCTCTGAGTTTATACAATTGGATCCCTAACATAGGAAGCAACTTTTGAACTATGAGGAAATCAGTTTACCCATTGCACTGTACCTTTGGGGAGCCTTTCAGGAGATTATAAACATCTATAAACCCAACCTTACTTAAATTAAAAAAAAAAGTCAGCATACTACATTAATGTGATGTATTAGCTTCTCTATAGTAAATATCTCCCAGACATTTTGTCTTTACTACTGGGCTTTAGTAGGCAATAAGGAACAGTTCCCTTTACACAATAACATCTTTATATAGCTATGTACTTCTCTGTTTACAAAAGCAGTGAATAATGATCAATCTTATTTTTCAAAAGGAACACTAAAGGCAGAATTCAAAGAGCTGTACACTGTATTGATTGATTGCATTGCATTGCATTGCATTGCATTGCATTTCCATCCCATCTTTCCACCAAGGAGCTCAAGGTAGTATGCATAGTTTCTCCTCATTTTATCCTTGCAACAACCCTGTGAGGCAGGTTAGGAAGGCTTAGAGTGAGTGGCCGGCCCAAGATCACTCAGTGAGCTTCATGGGGATTTAAACCCTGGTCTCACAGGTCCTAGTCCAAACTGCGCCTCATTGGCTCTTGTATAGAGTTTCCATTCACCTAGTGAAGCTTGCCCTCTGTATATTTCTGACACAGCAATATTATGTGGTTGAAGACTGGAAGGGAAGAACACTGTTCCTCATTTCCATTGCATCTCGCTTAGAAATGTGGTAGCAGAAGAAGACAGGAGTAGTGGAAACAGCAACTAGCCAAGTCACAGAGTCAGGAGTGAATTTCTATGCAAGAAGCAACATTTCCTGGTTTAGACTAATCTACGCAGAGTATGATCTTTTGTCCAAACACAGCTAGGCTCACATGTTACATCCCACCAACAGCATCGTGTGGGATGAGAGTGGGATTAGATCAGGCATCATCCCTGAATACTGGTCCTGTTAGCTAGGGATTATGGGAGTTGTAGTCCCCAAACATCTGGAGGGCCAAGTTTGCCTATGCCTGGATTAGATCATCTGCTTCTTGTTTGAAAACTGCTCTTCAACCCCAGCAGCTGTAAGATTTCAGTTAACCATGTGCTTTGTGGGTTTTCCTTCCTACATATCAACACAGATTGACAAGTTACAGATAGGTAGCCGTGTTGGTCTGCCATAGTCAAAACAAAAAAAAATTCCTTCCAGTAGCACCTTAAAGACCAACTAAGTTAGTTCTTGGTATGAGCTTTCGTGTGCATGCACACTTCTTCAGATACACACAGATTGACAAGTTAGTGACACACTCTGTAGATACCGCAGGAGTTGTGTCATGAGGTCCATCGATATTGTTACGGCACATTCTCGTGCATCCAAGATTTATTTACATTCTTGGCTCCCACTCCTTTTATGATCTGATTTTTTTCATTACATGATGTCTCCAAAGATAATCTGCATGTCACGGGTATGTGGCCTTTTGCCAAGCTCTGTTTTCCAGCATTACACCCCAGCCTTCCAACTACCAGTAGGTAATTCTGTCAACTAAAATGCTGCTTGAATACATTTCTACTATCCCTCTGCTTATTTGCGGGAATGATGCACCAGCAGTGTGGCATAGCAGTTAGAGTATCAGGCTGCAGAGATTCAGGGTCAAGTCTCCACTCAGCCATGAAGTTCCCTTACTGACCTTGAACCAAGTGATCTCCACCTAACCTGCCTCTCAGGGTTGTTGTGAGGATAAAACAGAGAGGGAAGGAGCCACATGGACCACCTTAAGCTCCTGAGAGAGAGAGAGAGAGAGAGAGAGAGAGAGAGAGAGAGAGAGAGAATAGAATAGAATAGAATAGAATAGAATAGAATAGAATAGAATAGAATAGAATAGAATAGAAATCTAATAAAATAAATGCCACTATGAATGGATGGCAGAATTTAAGAAATGAGTGTAAATACATAAGCAGAACAGTTTCTGTACACACGGCAGTAAATACTTGGCAAGCAAAGTCAGCCCCTTTGTGAACTATTGGAACTTGCTTTGTGGACATGTGGACCTATCTGCACTCTTCATTTAGAGCAGCAACAAGCATGGCTTCCCCTGAAGAATCCTGTGAACTGTAGTTTGTGAAGGGTTCAGAGAGTTGTTGGGAGGCTCCTATTCCCCCTCACAGAGTCTCTCTTCCCGGGAAATTCTAAAAAGTGTAGCTCTGTAAAACCAAATTCAAAAAGCACCAACTTTTTGATGCAAAGTTCTGGGGAGTGTAATGAAGAGCACACACCCAGTTCTCCTGTTTAAAAAGTGGGCATGGTTTGCCCCAAATGGTGGGCAAATCACCAAGGTCTGAAGGGCCAGATTAGATCTGTGGGCCCAGGGTTCCACACCACTGGTCTACACGGACTGATAGCATCCCTCCAGAATTTCCATCACAGGTTTCTCCCACCTCTTTCTGGAGATGCTGGAGACTGAACTTTGAACCATCTGAATGCAAAGCAGATGCTCTGCAAATAAGCTTCAGTCCTTTCCCTTAATTATTAGGGATAATGGCAGCTGTGGTCCAGAAACATCGGAAAGACCTTAGGTTCCCCACAGACTGCTACAAGGCATCGGAACCACAGTGTTGTTTTTCTATAGTCCTGCCATAATATTTCTTCTCAGCCTCTTCATGAAAGAGCTTGTTTTCTAAATGGCGAGGAACTGTAGGCAAGCATGAGTTTTAACATCAAACTGAACCGATCCTGCTGTCTCAAAGTGTTTTGTTTTTTAATTGTTGTGTTTCTCGTTCTTGTACCACACAACCGTATCCTTTTAATTAGTAACTTTTTCTGGTTTAATGATAAACCTAATATAGTCAATGGTTGCGTCATGGAGCCTTAATATACTCTGAAGGGCTTGTTCTATTCTGTTATCATCGAATAAAATCCAGCGGGGATTTTGAAGAAAGTTAATGGGAAATTTTTTGTGGGGGTTTTGCAATTTGTGAGTTCCCTCATTTACATTCAGAACCCCTGAGAACTTCTGAAAACTTTTAACTGAGCTTAATGAAAAGAAGTTCAGTCAAACCATGTTGAAACAGACTGTGTGTTAACTGTAACAAGCAAATCACTTGTCGCATAAGGATCTGACATTGCACAGATAATAAACAGAAAAAAACGGATGAATAACAAATCCTGAGTAAAATAGAGAATTAAGTGATATTTAAGAAATAAGTACATGATAATTATTCTCATTTTACAGATTGGATATGGCAGGAAGTGATATGCCAAAGGTTACCTAACAAATTCAAGTCTACCAAGCATTAAAACCAAGGTGAACAAGAAAGTAAATGAATAATGAATAATGAATGATATATTTAATGGGAAATTGAAACAAGAATTGCAAAAAAAACAGAGAGCCTCCAAAATGAACCAAAAACCAAAAGAGAATGTGTCTATTGAAGAAAAAGATTGCTTTCCAATTTGCTTTAATGCAATTTGCTTTGAAAATAAAATCCATTTTTTCAAGAATCTTGTGACGTGTTCTCTTTGGTTTACAGGAAAAGTGAACCCATTTTCATGACAATAGCTATTCAAATTTATGCTGAAATATTTGCATAAAGAACTCTGGAATTCTATTAGGCATTCAGCTCCATATGTGTGAAACGAAATGTGGTCCCCTTGACAATGATGTTTGTGCTCCAGAAACTAGCCCAGCCAAAGCAGTTCACATTGTTTTGGAAAGTGCAAATTAAGCAGGTTTGCTTTTAACGAATCAAATTTCTCCTCCATGGCTTGTTAAGAGTTGCCCTTCTCTGTGGTCATTTGAATTGCATACTATGGGTTCTTGCTTAGCTCCTATTCAGCGACCTCCTAATACTTAATGTAAAGTTCAGCGCACTAATTTTGTGTTGCTAGGAAAGTTTATCACCTCCTGTAAGAAAGAATTCGGTTCCGCCTAGACAACTGAGTTTCCTTCCAAAAATAGTCATGATTTGGGAAACGTACAAGATAACCTGCTAGTTATTTCTCACAAGGGTCATGGTCCTCCCCACTTTAAACTGGGCAAGGTAAACAAAATACCAAACATACAGGAACTCGGAGGAAATAAAGAGTCGTATTAAGGAATAAATGTGTTCTGACTCTAATCCAGGAAGACCTTTCCACTCTCCTTAAAGATAAAGGTAAAGGGACCCCTGACCATTAGGTCCAGTCGTGACCGACTCTGGGGTTGCAGCGCTCATCTCACTTTATTGGCCGAGGGAGCCAGCGTTTGTCCGCAGACAGCTTCCAGGTCATATGGCCAGTATGACTAAGCCGCTTCTGGCGAACCAGAGCTGCACACAGAAAAGGTGTTTACCTTCCCGCCAAAGCAGTACCTATTTATCTACTTGTACTTTGTGCTTTCGGACTGCTAGGTTGGCAGGAGCTGGGACCGAACAACAGGAGCTCACCCCGTCGCAGAGATTTGAACCGCCAACCTTCTGATCTATCTCGAACAAGAATAGGCTTAAATAGGCTCATAGGTGAATTTTCAGCATACTGTAGGAGAGAGCAACTGGTAATAAACTATCAGAAAACCAAAACCATGGTTTTTGCAAGGAAATGCAGACAGTACAGCTGGAGGATGGATGACCAGATAATTGAACAGGTTAAAGCCTTCAAATATCTGGGTATCGTTTTCCAGTCGACCGGGTCCTGGGATGTCCATCAAAAATATGCCAAAGAAAAAGCAGCTCAAAGTATTAAGATGCTGTCGCGCTTCTTTTACACGAAGGGGGGCAGATACATCCCAGCAGCCTTTGAAGTCTTTCAAGCAAAACCTCTGGCGCAGTTACTGTATGGGGCACAAATCTGGACGGGGAACCACTGCTCCAGTCTTGAAACTGTTCAGTCTAAATTCCTAAGGCAGATATTCGGCGTCCCCTCCTGTGTTCCAAACGCAGCTTTACGACTCGAGGCCTGCCTTCCATCTGTAGAAACTCAGACCTGGCAAAGAACACTCAACTATTGGCTTCGTCTTAATCTAAATCCACCTGGTCTACTGCCTCTAGTAATGCAAGACCCTCATAAAAGCATGTGGTTCAAAACTGTGCATCAAAAACTCCTTACATGCGGTCTGCATTCGCAATCCCTATTATCAATGGGCCTCATTAAAGCAAAGAGTCTAATAGGCCAGCGCCTGAAAGACATTGAACGGCAAAACAACCTGACTATCTTAAAGAAACTGTGCCCATGGTATACCTACTTTCCCCCTTCCCATTTTGACTTTCCAGCTTCATATTTGTTTAAATTAACCATCCCAAAATACAGACGTGCCTTTACATTGGCTAGATGGGATGTTCTTCCCTCTGCCGTACTCGAAGGTCGTTACCAAAAGACTCCATTTGAAAAACGACTCTGCCCATGTAGAGATGGTAACACGGAAACAGTGTCCCACGTCCTCCTATCCTGCCCCCTTTACAAAGACCTAAGGAATGAGATTATTACTCCACTCATTCTCCCCAACCCCGGCCGTTCACAAGACATTATACTGTTTTTTCTCTTATCTGATACGGATAGTCAGACAACAGAGAAGGTCGCGAGGTACATCGAGAGAGCTATGAAATTGAGGGCCACCATCTGAGTGACAGACTTGTTCATCTGACGGACCTCCTTCTGTTTGTTCTTATCCTCCTTTTATTCTTAGTTTATTTTATTTTTAATTCTTGCATAGCTGTGGCCTGTTGGCTTTGCTAATAAAGTTCTGATTCTGATTCTTCTGATCGGCAAGTCCTAGGCTCTGTGGTTTAACCCACAGCGCCATCCGCGTCCCTCTCCTTAAAGATACCTTGGTCCAAAACAGTATCTCTGATCCCTGGCTTAGATTCCACTAACTTCAGGACAAGGTATACCCTTCCCCTCTTTCTTTTTCTTTCTTTCTTTCTTTCTTTCTTTCTTTCTTTCTTTCTTTCTTTCTTTCCTTATTTTATTCTGTGAACTGCCCCGAGACCTCCAGCGGTATATAAATTCAATAAATAATAAATAAATAGTGTGAGTCTGAGGCCCATTGCTGCACTCACTCTGCAGGCTTTGGGTAGTTAGGGATTCTTTTACTTTTAAGCTCAAAGTATGTCTGTGCTGTATGATCTTCTGCCTGCATGTATGCAATCTTGCTGTCTGAAGCAGCATCCATATACTCTTGTCTCTCTCATTTGATGTTACACAACAATTTTTATTTCCTGACATGTGAATTTCTTATTAGACATAAGGTTAAGGACAGAAACACATATATTCATAAGGGATGCGTGCATTGACTTCCTAAACCTTTCGGGGGGTGTTGCATAGGGAACAGGTGGACACCCATGCGGGTTCACAGGTACTACCCCAAGGTAAATGTGTGAGTCAACAGAGCACACAAAAATCTTACTCCAGTCTTTTGACACAGGGTATTACTGTATATCATCGCAGAACATGCAAGTAAAGTTGTTTAAACACATGATCACATTACCTGCTGCTGTTCTAAACCTCCTTTGTGTCGCAGAGCTATTGAATAGCAGTTTTATCTTACAGCAAATATTTGCATGGCTTTTTATCTTCCCTCTCTGGGAACATGCTACTCACTATTGCTCTAGTTAAATTGTGATAAGCTCATGGCATCCAGGGTGTGGTGATCAAGTCTTTGAAAAGTCTCAAAGACTTTTCAAGCGGACTATAATGAACACGGATTACAGATTGATCCACCAAATAAATCCTGTATTCTGAAAGAGACTGACAAGGAATACTTTTTGTGCTCAACTCTAAATGTATATATTTGTTCCTTCCCCTGAGGCCAGTAAGCATCCTGCCCTGTCCTCAGTTCCCATATTGCTGGTAGTGTTAACAGCAGTTTGACATCTAAATCCTTGCATGATGGTTTCCCAATAGTAATCAACAGTATAAGCCAGTCCTTACTTCAAATCTCACCTCAGCAATGGACTCTGTTTGTGGCCACCCACCTTTGACAATCCACTCTCTCCCCAAATCTGGGTCATTCATCTGTAAATGGATTTAATAATAGTAGCCTTGAAAAGAATGTATCCATTTTCAACAAGAAAGAAAAGTGGGAGGCATCTAAAAAAACTGGTGTGGCTCCATAAAGAGCTTACAAATGAGTTAAGATTTAAGAAGGGCATGCATGTATAAGAAATGGAAGAAAGGGGAGATCACAAAGAAGAGTATATATGAGTATCCAACAGTTGCAGGAAGGTCGTCAGGCAGCCCAAAACTCAGAATGAGCGCAGGCTTGTAAGAGTGGCTAAAAATAATTTTAAAATGTCCCTTTGGCTGTGTTCAAAGCAAGAGGAAGAACAAGTTGCTTACGTGTCACATTGTAGCCTTTGGAGTTCCTAGTCTCCAAGCTCACAAGCCAAATAAAAGAAAGCGAAAATGTGTGCATACAAAAATAAATCCACAGCCTGGCCCCCAAGTCAACCACACCAACGGATTGCTTTCCCTCTCACCCACAGCAAAGTGTGAGGGTCACATGATTGAGGGTGTTTCACAACTCTAGTGACATCACTGACACGCTAACTCCAGTTTGCTAACTATAGTAACCTTTTATCACACTCATTTCCTATTGCAAGTGTCCTGGAAAGGGACCTTTTTATTGCTGTTCAAGCTGCTATATACGTGGAAAGTCCAGTCAGACTATATCCAGTTTCATTTCCTCATACCATCTCATGACACCTCTAGATTGTCCTAGCATTTGTTGCTGCTGTTTGGATTTCCTCTTGATCAAGATTTTTTTGTTCTTAAGGATTACAAAGAGTAAGGCTGCCCTGTCCTCTAACCTCTGTGTGCCATTCCATCTGAGGCAAGGGGTCGGAACAGTCCCAATGCAATCCTAATTGCTACAGTCACTACCGCATTGACCTTGCTTGCTAAGCATTGCAGCATTGTAGGAAACGTAACATTGCAGTAAAGTAGGAAAAGGAAACCAGGGGCAAGAAACCTGTGGCCCTCCAGGGGCTACCAGACTACAGCTCCTGCCATTTCTTTCCTTTCTTTCTGTAAAGTTTTCATTTCATTTTATGGTGGATATAAAACGGAGAGAACAATTATAGCAACGGACGAAAATTAAAAGATGAAAAACAAAACTATAAAATAGGCATGTACTCCTGAGTGGTGCAGCTAGCATATTTGCAAACACTTAGCACAGTCTGGTACGGTTTCAGATTGGATGGGGGACCGTGTCTTGCAGTTGGACTAGAGTTGGTTCCCATCCAACTCTATGATTCTATGACTCCATATCTGAGTGGTGATATTGCACATGGGTTTAAATAACCAAGTCCAAGTAAAGACCAACTCCTGACATTTTTGACCATTGGTTGGGCTGCCTGTCTGATAGGAGCTAGAATACAACAACATCTTGAGGGTCATCTAGCCCCTCCCCATCTGTGAAATAGATCAATGCACATATCATCATAGGATTGTAGAGCTGGAAGGGTCATCTAGTCCAACCTCCTGCAAAGCAGGAGTCTTAACACTCAGGCTCCCATCCAATTAGAAACCATACCAGTCCCTGCTTAGCTTTGAAAAGGCGCTAGCAGTTTTATTGCTGCACCACCAGGAGGTGCCCAGAATCTCATGTTCAACCCAATGCTGGGTTTTTAATCTGTGTAAACAGGATGTTGTTAAAAATGCATGTGTATCCTGTAATTTGTTATAAGACACTGTTTCTCAACCCAGCTTCACACAGGTTGGAGTTCTAAAGATGTTCCCAGTTCATCTTTAGCCAAGGTGTTAAGACCTTTGTGTGGGGTAAATACATCCCTGTCCCAGCAAGACCCCCTGGTGTGAACACAAACAGAAATGAATACAACATTAATGAAGCTGTGCTGATATGAAGTGCTCAGTGGGATAGAGTTGTGAAATAGCGGGAAAACTTCATGGGGTGGGGATTTCACTGGCAGTAATGTGGACATACCCCTTGCCTGGTGAAAAGAGAGCATGCCATAGAGCACGCGCAGAGAGAGAGAGAGAGAGAGAGAGAGAGAGAGAGAGAGAGAGAGAGAAATGGGTAGATAACAGAAAATGGGTTAGAACACGGATGGGGAAGCTGTGGTCCTTCAGATGTTGGACTACATTTCCCATCAGCCCCTGCCAGCATGGTCAGTGATAAAGGACAATGGGAGTTCTAGTCCAGTAACATCTGAAGCCAAAGGTTCCCAATCCTTGGGTTAGAAAGGGGGGAGGGACTGTTAAAAGTTCTAACAAAAAGCTTTCCCCATGGTTAATGTATTAACATTGTGTGGCCCTCTACAAATTAATATACAGGGATTTGAATTGTGCCCTCCTGATCTTATTTGTAAACCCCCCTGGGTGTCTTTTTCCCCCTTCACCAGCAGAAGGGGAGAGTAAAAAAATGTTTCGTGTCAGTTGTTTGGGACTACAGCTCCCATCAGCTCCAACCAGCACAACCGGAGGCTACCAGGTGGAAGACGTCAGCTTTAAAGGAAGGGAAGGAGAAGGAAGAAGAATCAGGGTTCAAGGCACTTTGTGTGTTTGCCCTGAGAAGGCAAACAAAACCCTGTTTCAGTTCAAGGTGACTGCCGGGTGAGCAAGCAACCTTCAGCACTCCAGGAAATAAGATGTCTTTAATAACTGCTGTGCCCTTGGAAACCTGTTTTCTGTGGGTGGGGTTGAGAACGAGGTAGAAAGAACACTGCAGGAGTTGAATTGGAATAGGGCCACACAGGCTTATAGAAAAGCCTGCCTGCCATTATGGAGATTTTCTGAGGCAGCCTTCCTTTGAAATATTGGGGCAATCTAAGAAGGTACAATATCTACCATGTAAGTCAACTCCATGGCTTGCGACTGATCTGTGACTGGTCACCAGGCTATTTATTGCCCCTTCAAAACTGCTGTTTATTCCACAGGAGCAAAATTACATGTATATATGCATCACATATTTTCTGTATTGGTCCTAACATGTCTTTTTTTTGGGGGGGGGCGGGTTATAACCTCAAGCTAGTGATCAGGAAAGGACAGAAATCTGCATCAATCTGAAATGTGACACAGGGAAACCAGAGGAAAGGAGTGGTGACTCATCACAAGAGGTGGCATGAAATCAGCTTGGAACATTGTCTAATGAAGTGTACATGGTCAACATTTCTCTCCTGCCAAGCAGCAGGAGCATCACCCATAACCAATCAATTGAAAAGTGGATTTACCTATTTTTGTCATAATAGAGAGGCAGGTCTCATGCTCATGTTTTTGCAGGCTTTTCATTATCCAGCAACCATCCTTACCTGATTGTATCAAAGACAATACATTGCAGGGAGGAAGCCATAACAGGGCAATCGCTGAGAGGTGATGGTGGTAGAATAAATATGTTTTTGCAAGTCAAGTGCAGGGTTATTTATCTGCAATCACATCCTGTCCCTTCTTTCTCTCATGCGTGCAATGTTTTGTCCAAAGATCTTTACAAAACGGGCCTCCCACTGATCCTCAGTGGACTCTAGCAAAGCAGACAGACACCAGCATTTCCATGTCAACACAGCACCATTTGCATGGCTTTGCAAATGTGGTCAGCGCAGGGCAGCAAAAGAACAAATCACCAGCTATGCTGAGGACACAGCTGATATTCTGCTGGTTTCATTGCGGCAGAGTCAATGAATAACTCCAAGAGCAGTGCCACACTAGAGTCAGCTGAGCTCTAACTTCTCCATGGTTGCCACTGTGATATGGCACATTTCTTGGCTGCTGTCCTCAGAACCTCAATCTGGGGGAACTTAGTCAGGTCTATGAAATGAACTGGACTTGCTAGTCACAAATTGCTTGCCCCATTGGTTTTAAGAGAACTTAGGTACAACTGTTCTCGAAGCTAGGTACAACTGTTCTCGAAGCTACAAACATGAGCCTGACCAAACTGCGGGAGGCGGTGGAAGACAGGAGTGCCTGGCGTGCTCTGGTCCATGGGGTCACGAAGAGTCGGACACGACTAAACGACTAAACAACAACAACAAGGTACAACTTGCTTTTCATAAAGCAGCCTTTCCCAACATGGTGTCCTCCAGATTTTTTGGACCACAACTCCCATCATACCTAACCAGTAGCCATGCTAGCTAGGGTTAATGGGAGTTGTAGTCCAAAACACTCAGGCGAAGGCTGCTGTAGATAGCTGCCATTATATTTAGCAATGCTCTGTACACTGTCTATTTCGACATATCACAAGGCTTAATATTCCAGTTTTTTAATTAGCAAAGACCTTCAAGGCATTTCCCCACAAAAAAATGTAAATAGGGTTGTACTTAATCTGAGTTATAATGCAAGTATAAAAGCTACACTGAGAAGCATTTTCCAAGTTAGACTGCTGCAACAACAGCAAGGAAGTGTTTTGTGGCAAGTTAAACATCTACTCTGACATAAACTTTCATGAACTACTGTCTACTTCATCAGATGCATGAAATGGAATCCTGAGATGCAGACACACATATAGGGGGGGCGGGGAGAGAGAGAGAGAGAGACTGTAAAAAGAGAAGTCAGAAGAAAAGAACATTCAGAAAAGTACAGAGAGCGATAATTACATATTTAACAGTGACTGTTCTCAAAATACAGTTGTTAACAGTGCAGAAATCCTGTTATCGTTATGACAATTAGCACATATAGTGTGATAAAAATCCACGGTGCCAATTCAATCCATGTACATGGCTAGCATGTATGTTTGATTCCTCTTCCACCATTCATCCTGCATTAACAAAATGGTACAAAAATAGAACACAAGAAGCTCAAAAGGTTTTAAGAGGGGGCACGTCTGTAACATGCAATTACATTTCTCAGATATTGCTTTACAGTGTCAGCTCCCCTGCTGTCTTTTGGAGGCAATCAGGTAAAGTTGTCATTGGATAACAATAGGGAACATTACTGTGATAGTATTGAATCTCCACCACACAGAAAGAGTTCAGACCCATATGAGATGGGGTCTGTCTTGTCAACCCATTCAATTTATGATGTGTGATTTGGCTGCAACACCACCCTACCCATCACCCCACATGGCAACGATATGACGTGGACCAACAAAACTCTGTCAAGCATAAAGCTCTTTGAATAACCTTGGACTGGTTGCTATGTAATAGACTCATTTGCCTTGCAAGATTGCAGCTATGATAAAGAGGGAAACACCTCCCCGCCATGTATTACCCTGAGTTCTTTGGAGAAGGAAGTGTTGGCCAGAAATATGATACTTGCTTATAATAATAGTAAATGAATTGTGGATGACAACCTAATTGTCACTTCTAGTCAGTCAGAGGATCAGGAACATTTTCTTCTAGATTCGTTTGTATGGGACAAATGTATAATCTGGGATGGCATTTCCCCACTCTCCGTTCTTCCTTACATCTACAGCAGAAAGTTACTCACCACCTTTATTTCACAACCTCTGTGGCATATGCAAAATCGGCTTCTCTGGAATGGAAGAAACTTCAAGTTCATTTGCATCTGTAAACACTGCTTAATTTTTTTCAAAGCAATTGCGTATCAGTGTGAACCAGATGGTGCACAGGAACAGCAGCAGATATTCATGTGAACATAGCTGGGACGAGTGGGTGTTTTCTCTGCACATTGCTTGGCTCATGGTAACATTCAGGGTTGGCCATTCCATTAGGTAGATGAGGAAGCTGCCTCAGGTGGCAGTGAGACAGTGGAAGACCGAGTTGTGTGTGCCTCCTGTTGTGCGTGTGGCTGTATACACACCATACATTTAAAGCAACATCCCACACCCTGCAAAGACTGCTACGAACTGCAGTTTGTTAAGGGTAGCTATGTCAGGGATAAACTACAGTTCTCATTATTCTTTTTTGAGGGGTGATTGCTTGGAAGAAGCCCTGAGGAAGGGGAGGCATAGAGATAGATGGCTTTGGGGAGGTGGGGACTTTCAATCTCAGCAACTGGTTTCATGGAGTAAGATCTACAGGACAGGAGCTGCTGTGCTCATCAGGCCTGAAACTCTGTGCAGTCTGTGAAGAACATGTTTCACAAATGAAGAGTTAATTCCAGCTTTGAACTGGGTGATGTATTCATCAACTGGCTCTGTGACAGTGGGGGAAGAGATCCTCATCTTTACTGAGCAAACCAGATCAGCCCAAAATATTGACAAAGTTGTCTTTAATAAATTTGCAACTTAAAAAAAAATCCGTGCATGACTGAAGGTCATAATAGTTTGGAGGTAACAGGAAACCTAGGCTAACAACATTCTGCAATAAATTATTATTGCATCTAGCTGATGAGGAAGGCGTGATGCAATCTTATTGACATTGACATCTTGCCCAAGCGGTAACTACACAATGCAAAAGAGAACAGCAGCAGCAGTAATTATATCCACATGATTCCGCAAACACAAGTTCTCTGTGAGATTTCTTTTCCATGGATAACTATCTCACACCATTACTCCCACCTGCTAAATCAGTGCTGCAAATACCTCCTAGTCATTGCATAGGAGGTTCAAAGCTCCTAGAAGCTGTCAGCATGCGACAGTGCTTACACTCCAGGAGCGGCTTTTACTGGCTGGCTAAACCAAGGGAGGGTAGCTGATGGGTTTCAACCCTCAGTGAGTTAGGGACTTCCCCTGCATGTGAAGACAGGCTCTGGCAGATTGAGCAGATGAGACCAATAGCAGATGCAACAGTCAAGAAGGCAGTTTCTGCATGTGCTATATAGAGGGAAGTAAGAAGCAAATGGGGCTCCTCAACCTGGGAAGGTAGCCCATCTAGGAGAAGGAAACCTCCACTGCCTTGCTGGATATCTTTGGGAGAAGAAAAGGCTAAGGAGTAAACCCTACACAAATTCTGAGTGGAGTCCCTAAGACGCGTGGATGGCGGCGCCTTGCACGCCTCCTTCTGGCAACTCCTGCAGCCAAGCTGGTACCAAATATATTGCTCTTGTAGCCTTGGACCACAGCAGAGAGGCCAAGAAGGGGGTCTTGTGCCTCGAGGAGGTCACTTCAGTGGTGCTAATGCAGTGGTTTGATTTCACCCCCAGAGGCCCACTCCATTGTCTCTCAAGACAGTTGAGTGCCAACAATTAGTTGTGTAATACAAAAATAGTGTGTAGCAAACTTACAAACAAATAAAAAGACAGAATTAAAAACTGAGCAGCAAATAACACTAGTAAAATTAATGACCTCAAGAACAGGAGAGAGAAAATGAAGAGTTCTAATAGTATTTAAAAGAGAAAAACAACCCCCCTTGCTAATTGCAATCTTTTAGCATTACATACACAAGCATCTAAGTAATAAACAGATAAGGCAAATCAGCTAAGTGAGAGGGGGTAGTGTTGTAAGTTTGGGCGGCAAGACTCCCCTAAGGGTTACAGTTTAAGCCAGGGGTAGGCAACCTAAGGCCCGTGGGCCGGATGCGGCCCAATCACCTTCTCAATCCAGCCCATGGATGGTCTGTTTTTGCATGAGTAGAATGTGTCCTTTTATTTAAAATGCATCATCTCTGGGTTATTTGTGGGGCATAAGAATTTGTTCATTCCCCCCCCCCCAAAAAAATAGTCCAGCCCACCACATGGTCTGAGGGACGGTGGACCGGCCCACAGCTGAAAAAGGTTGCTGACCCCTGGTTTAAGCAAATCTTTACATTCTTGAGTCTAGTAGGGGCTGGAGTTTAAACCAGTTTTTCCATGACCAGGAAACTGCCTGGCAGAAGAAGCACCAAGAGGTAATCACTGAAATGGCAGCGTCATGAACCCATTAAAAAGGCCATTAACAGAGACTCTCTGGGCTGGGCAGAAAATGGGGAAAGCTACTTCCTGAGGGGAGAGATAGTAGAGACAAAAGACCAGAGTTTCAGGAGGGAAGGGCAGAATTTTAGTGGGCAATGAGGTAAGTGAACAGGAATAAAAGTGTCAGTTTTGCAAGCTGGAGAGGTGAGGGGACCAAAGCATGAGGTAGGCAGTTTTTTATGCTGCAGAGAGGGTCAGACCCAATGGTTGTGGTCTCTTTACATTGGAGTATGCAGCAATGGAAGGAACAAAACTCTTAAGATGTGAATGCTTTCCTCTCTCCCCATCTAGACACAGGTTGCAAATATGTGTAAATAATTCATGTGTCATAAAGGCACCACAGACTCTCCTGTGCCTCTTTTTTCCAAAAGCAAACACAGACCCTGGGTTAACGGACCTGGGACCCCAGTATCTTGCACAGCCAGAGAGACTGCGGTGGCATGTAACAGTATTAAAAGAAAAACACTTTCCCTTTTGCCTCCTCTCAAGGAAGGTCAGGAGGTTCAGTCCCTGGACACTCAAAGCAGCTGTGTTTCTGAGGAATAATTCTATGTCATAATATTATCCCCACTTCTTTTTTTACACACAAAAGATATATTTATAAATAGAACCAATGTGCAAGAGGGGGGCAGGGCCATGCCAGATAGAAACGACCTGATGTTGCAAACATATTGGCCCTGATCCACAGAACCTTGCATGCACCCCAGGTAACAGGCACCCCATGTTTAGGGAGTGAGGAGGGGAGGGTGAAAGTATATGTCTTCTAGCCATGCTTGTTAAAAAATATCTATAACATATTCAACATATAAGTAACCAAAACACACACACACACACATACATACACACAGTGCCAATTACTTCCTGTGAGTTATCAGGGGAGACTGATCTGGTTTCAGGCCTCACCCAAAGGCAGTTGCTGCTACTGATCAATGTTTGTGCTGCTGGGCCATTGAGAAAGAGCATGCAAAAATACACACCCTTCCACAGAACTCTGCTGGGATGACCTGACACTGCTTCTTGTGAAAATAGTTTTCTTGATTAAAGTAGAACTTCACATGAAGTTGCGAGTGGAGTAAGCATTTCAACATAGAATTTAACAGGCAGCCAGAAAATAAATGTGATGAGCTTGGGAGCACCTTTTGACATTCCACAATCATAACCAAAGTTTCAGAGACACAGTCTCATGTTCACCCACTTACCACAGCAGCTTTGCTTCCTTACACAATACCACCTTCTCCTGGATACGACTTACAATAATCCATATTCACGCCCAGTGCTTTTTTTTTTGAGGCGGTATGTGCCGGTACACCTTACCAGCACCTCTTTCGCCTCTTTTCACTTTTCCAGGTTTCATCTGAAGTTCAAGTCCCACACCACAGTGCGAAGCAGCAAATGCTATCACAGCACTTCAGACCAATTGAAGTTATTTTTAATTGAACCTGAGCCTCTTTGGTCCAAGTCCAACACTTCACCATCAGCATTCCAGTACATTTCCAAGAATGATTTTTAAAATATTTGTTTTCATTACACATATACGATAGCATTGCATTCCATGTTTATCAGACAAGGAGTTTCCCCAGGTTCTCATGTCGCTATGGTACCTTCAAGTGGGTGAAACTCATTGGCATCTGCGCAGCACTGCAGATGGGTATAACTCAGGCGCGATGACTGGCAGGGTCTGACTCACCTGCCTCAGCGGAGATCTTTCCTGCCCCAGCAGCAATCGTAAGCAAATGAAGTCCTCAGTGTTATTACAATGCAAGGGGTACCTTACACCTCCTAAATATAAGGACAAAGCTCCATTTCTGTTGTGCCAAGTATTTCATGTTGAAAAGACCCACACACAGGACACAATAGTAAGCCATGGCACTACTTATGAAGCTGTCCCAAGAACCCACCTTATTCTCCAGTGTGTCACTTTTGAATGTTAGTGCACTAGAGAAAGAAAAGAGTAATGCTAAGAACAAAATCAAATGGAAAGTAATCTGAATGAAAAGAATGAGAAGAGAAATGAACATACCATTTTTGGCTACCCGAGATCATAAAACCTTTTAAAATCAATCCTGAGTTCACTTGGCATCCTCAGTTATCTATTATGATCCTGTCCAAGGCTGACTTTTTGTTTCCAGTGGCGTTTATTCAAAGTTGCTTTCCCTCCACCAGCTGGACTGCTCTTAAGCACCAGGAGTAATAGATCAACTGCAGGGCCTGAAACCAAGATCCTCTCCCTCCCCATTTCCCCCTTCTAAAAAGGTCTTCAATGGAGAGAAATGCTGTGTTTCTACAGATGTTCCAAATAATTTTTTTCATCCTCTACTGTGCTGCAAAGCATCCATGACCACGATATGTAATTAAATAGTAGATTTTATTGCAATAGTCAAACATGCAAAACAAAATGATTTTGTAGTTAGATTATAAATTAAATTGTATCCACAAAGTGTACAAAAATAAAGGGCTAATATACAACAGAGCTACGTTCTATGGGGGGGGGGCTCCTTCAGGTAGAGCCAGCTCAACCAGACACCCATACAGGTTTTGGTAAGTCACACTGATCATGTCAGCATGGAGGGGTGGGGTGAGGAATAGGAAAAAGGCAGGCAACTCCCCATATGCACCAACCTGCAGAGAGGGATTGAAGCATCCAGTGCTTTTTTTCTAAAAAAAATGTTTAGGGGTACTCTTGTTTTGGCTGCTCCCCCTCCTACTCACCCCCTTCCTCCCCCCAACCCCCAGACGAGGGACTCAAGGCAGTAGCACTGAGAGGACTGGAAGGCCCCCGGCGACGTATGGGTCGGCTTCAGCGAGGAGGGGTGAGTGCTCACAGGCTGGCTCTAACCCGGCAAAAGGAAGAGGAGGAGGAGGAGCCCCCAGACTCCCCTCCCTGGGCACCAGTGGAGAGAATGATGGTGCTCCAGTCCACCCTGCTACTGCGGAGACAGCTGGCATGTCGGTTTGTCCGTTGGTCAGTCAGGGCAATGCAAAATGTTTAGGGGTACGTGTCCCCCTCCGTCCCCACAGAAAAAAAGCACTGGAAGTATCATATCACCATTCTCCATAGCCACACACCTTTTTCCCAGCCATTTACAGCAGCATATGGGTCTTCGCTAGTCTCCTGTGTTGTGCTGGTATTTTGTGTTGTGGAATAAAGGCCATGTTGATTCCCATTTATACTCCATGGAGATGGGAGTCTATTATTTGCAAATGAATGCAACCGGAGCCTTTGAAAGCCACCAGCAGCATTCTGGGCCATTTACTCTCCTAGAGAGTATTTCAGGATGGCAGGTATCAAAGCCAGCGGAAAGCCCCCTCAACTCTACTGTGGAAGAGACCGTATTTAGAAGGCAGAAACACTGCTGGTTTTTCTCCCCACCCCACCCCACCCCCAGTCTTTGATTCAGTTATTACCAGCTTTCAATATAAAAGCTGCTTGTGCTATTACAGAAGCTTCATATCAAACCACTTTTCATTTATGTTCACACTACAGATTCCAGCTCGGTAGAGTCAAAGAGTTAATCACACGGCATGCCTCAGGCCCGAGAAATGTTTGATTGATGTGGACACAGGTTAAGGAAAGGTTGCTATGTGTGCCGTTCTCTTGCCCCCTGCCAGGGCGATCCTCCTAGCCTTCTAGCCCAGTCATTTCTCATCCAGGCGGCAATAAAGGTACATCGCTACAGCCATTGCTGCAACCTGGAAAGAGGAGAAAAAGCTTGAGTTTCTACACATCCCGTCTGAGTGCTTTACACAGGCATTGCAGAATTAAAGAAAGTGAAGGCAGCTCCTTATTACATCGAAGAGGAAGCAGGATAACACTGTAAACAAAGTCCTGGCACAGCCTTAAAAAGAGAGAAGATTTGATCAAATTTCTAGCCTGCAATTTAAGATCAGAGAACCGTCCAATTCAGGATGAGAGGAGCTCCCTGCCCACACATTAACAACCAGTTTCCACCATATAAGAGAGCAATATCTTCCTCCAAAATTCTTGGGGGGTTTTCCCCCCTGGGCCAAAAGAAGCCAACACCATGCCAAGGAAGTCTGCCCAGCAAGGACAATGCCAGGCTCCTCAACACACAGTACAGTAGCACTTGCACATCTGTTGTGCAATATGACAGTCACCTGGAAGAGGTTTCTGGTGTGGGAGATGGAGTAAGGGATCAAGACTTTAAGAATCCAACAGCACACATGCTCCTCCCTACCCTAGCACTGCTTATTCCTTTCTCCTCTCGCAACTTACAGGATTATTCACATCACTATATATCTAACTGTGAAGAAGTAACATTCTGCCCAGGGTTGTTTGCCATTTCATGTTCTATAATGAACAGCCACGGGTGGCTCTTTAGGCCTAAGCTTCAAATATCCTGTGGCATGCAAGCAAGAAAAGGTGCCAGGATTATGATGGTGGTAACCTTTTGATCATCAAGTGGTCACTGGGTACATGACTAGGAACCACAACCAGCAAGAACATCTCCCTGTTACATCTCATCATTGGGGGCAAATGCTTCAGTACAGAGAGCATCATCATTCGTGGCCACCAGGTCACAATAGTGGAATGGTAGCAGTAGCAGCACAAATCCGATCAGTCTACCTACCTCCAATGCACAGATCCCAGCTGCAACTCCACCTACTACACCAGCATTCTTGCGTATTTCGGACAGCAACTGAGGGAAGCAGCCCTAGGATTTTTTTGAAAAAGAAAATAGTATAAAAAATAAGTCAAATCCACTGCAACGCCGTTTGACATGATCAAGCAAGTGACACAAATCAGAAATGAGTAATAGTTCCCCTTAGAGGAATTTCATAGGGAAATTACCCAGATGCTCCAAGATGATTTTGATTTTGGGGGGGAGGGTGGGTTCAATTATTTGGCAAAACTCACTGACCAAGGCCATGGGAAGCAAAGAGGGAGAAAAGTATTACCTACATGCAAAGCTGTAGAGGTTTCCAGGTGCTAGCCAGAGCCAGCAATGACTTTAGACTGTACTAGCACCAGATGGCCAGTCGTCATAGACGACACCCAGGAGCAAGGCCAAAGGACACCCACCCATCATTATCGATGTCAAAATGTTTACACCCCACCATTTAAAAACAAAACACACATTTTAATACACATATTGGGGGCAGCAGTACAGTCCTCTACCGACCATCAAAGGTGGTGAGGGGAAATGCAACAGACCCACTAAAAATTTGTTGTGGTCCCCCAGAAATCTCATCCCCAGAGACTCTGGGAAGTCCCCCAAATCTGCCAGCAAATTCCAGGTCAGCTGGAATTCACCAAAACTTTTGTGTAGAATGCTTCTCAGCAGTGAGATTGACAGCTTGTCGGAAGATGAACTGTTACCCTCATGGCAAGATGCACTTCCCCAAGACAGAGGCTTCATAAATACCCAGCATCTTCCCTCAACACACAAGAGTCAGCAAAGGTTATTCCCTGCCTATTCACCATCCTTCACATCAAAATGCAGTGAGAAAAACGACAGCACTCATTTGTTTTCTTACTGGCATATCTTTTGCCCGTGCGTTGTCTTCAGTGCAAGGAGGCACACTTCCACAGCAGAATGGTGGATACTCGTTGTTTTTCTCAAAGTAGTAGGAATCAGTGAAGTCTGTGTAATTCATTAGGCCACAGCATTTCAACTGAAGAGGAGCATGTAAAGAGAGAGAGAGAGAGAAAGGGGGGGGGGGTAACTCACCACAGTATAGCCTTTACATCCTAGAGTCCTAAATGGCAACTGGTAATCAACTAATTGTCCCAGTGTTTCATTGGGAGAGCCTTTTCTTCAAGACGGAGAAGAACTATGTGGTAACTTAGACAACAATGACCCCTCTGGGACATGAATCTGCAAAGAACTGGAAACGAATGGCTCACGCTTACTCTAACACTCCCTCACATTCTTTCTAGAAACTGTAAATACAATGTAAATACAGAGTGCTTACACATCATGCACTACAAGACCCAACATTTCAACCAATTGAGCATGTCTCTGAAAAGTAAGAGAGTTTGTAAATACATCAGCAACAACCATTTTCCTTTCACAATTGTTGTTGTTTAGTCGTTTAGTCGTGTCCAACTCTTCGTGACCCCATGGACCAGAGCACACCAGGCACTTCTGTCTTCCACTGCCTCCCGCAGTTTGGTCAAACCCTTTCACAATATTGCATATTTATTTATTTATTTATCTAGCAATTAGCAATCATCGCGCCTCAGATTAACCTCATTGGCTATGATACTGCCACTGTGCAAAGCTGCAATATTGCAACTGTATCAAATTTTGTTTCACACTTTCTCTCATGTTTCAGAACTTTATGTCCACATGTTTTGTTCTACCCTTAAACTGATGAGACTCTGCCATTGAAGTGGTTGCTTGATTGTCTTCTGCTACTTGTATTGGAAGTATACACTTGACTCCTATGTCAGTAAGAATTTTTACGTAACATACCAATTCATTACACAGATCTGATATGCCATTATATTCAGCCTCTGTGGAAGAATTAGCTACACTCCCTTGTTTTCTGGGGTTTTACCCAACTAGAGAATTGCCAAATTTAAACACTAACCCAAACACTGACTTTCTGCCTGGTAAATTTGCCCAATCGCTGTCTACAAAGCACTTTAGTTCCTCTGGTCCTGAGGGCAACAACTTAAGACAATAATCACATGTTCCTTGTAGATATGTGAAAACATGATTTAACCCTTTCCAAGCCACTTCAGTAGGCTTACTTACAAACCTACTCAATATTCCAAGAGAATAACTGAAAGAGGGATCACTTTGCAGCTTAAAAAAAAAAAACAAAGAGCAATCCAACAGCCTTGCCTCCTAGGGTTACCCATTCCTCCAACATATTAACATAGGCAGCCCTTGCAGCTATCTGACTAGGACAGCAACCCAAGCATTAGGACTTAGATTCTTCACCAAGATTCTTCCCTTGCTTGTTATGTGTCATGGCATTGGAATGGGCCTTTCAGCTAACATAGCAACCCTAGGCTCAAACCTTCTTCTAGGCAACTAAGCCTACAGGAACGGACAACCCAGCTTGCTCCCAATAGTTATTACGTATATATAGTATCTCCCTATTCTCCATGTATTCTCCAATAAGGCCTGCTCCACTGCAATGATAAACTCAGCTGTCCTGGTGGGCAGTTCTATCCTGAACATTCAGGAACTGAAATTACTATTCACCTTCAGAATTGGTTCTCCAGCTTCTGGCATGTATTAAAACCCCTTGTAACCTCTTGCTGCTCTTTAAATGCTCTCTTTGTACCCACTTCATCATTTGCAAATAAAAGCCACACCCAGTAGTTTTAAAAGGCAGGCTGAGTCCAAGAATAAGAATGCCATTGTCCCCTTTGGTATCATGCAGGCTACTATAAAAACAACCCTGGAACGCACTTGGGTTTCCATCTAAGTCAAGCAGAATACCAAGGACAATCATCATCACTGCCAGTTTACCAATTCTTCATAGTCCCAAGCTGTTCTGTGGGCCAACTTACATCTTCCATTGTTTTGTTCCATACTGTAGTGAGGTCAGGGGACTTCCCATACTCTTTTTTCAATAGCTGTGTCACTGTTCCTTGAAGTATAGTCTCGGCCTGGAAGGAGGTGGGAGATAATGGACAACAGCATGTCAGGACACACTGGCAAACTCAAATCCCAAATTGCAGGCAGTGCACATCCCAAACAAGATCTATTGGGAACGGTAACCTGAATTCCTTTGCTAAAAAGCAACATTTTTGGAGCTTTTGCATATTTAGGGTTGTATATATTTAGGGTTGCCATATTTTGAAGAGCAAAAAAAGAGGGTGCTATGACGACTCTCACTTTAAATACCCTTACTATATGTAGGCTATAGAAGCTGTGATATATTGCTGAGGGGGGACAGGAGAAGAGAAGAGGAAAGCAAGTCTTCAGCCACTGTTATGTCTATATCTCATCCAGAAAGTATAGCCAGAGACATTTTGGCAAATTTAAAAAATCCACCCGGACAGAAATTTTACCCCTGAAAAGGAGGACATGTCCTGGAAAGAGAGGACACATGGCAACCCTATTAACCCCTAAGCCTTAAAAGCCAGTCTGGTCTAACTTCTATGCCTTAAAGGCCAAACAGTCATGCCTATTTTTTTATCTGCCTGCACCATTCTTTTTATGATATGGGGCTGTGGGGTAAGAAGGGCCCCAGATCTTCCCTGCCTTATCCCCCCCCCCCCCCAATACTCTCACCCAATTCACCTTTGGAATAGCCAGGTTCGCTTTTGGTAAAACTGCCTGAAGTTCCCCTCATTATATTATTTAGTAGTAGTAGAAGTAGTAGTAGTTGTTGTTATACACCGCCCTTCATCCAAAGATCTCAGGGTGGTTCACAAGATAAAAAAGATATTAAAGTTTGGCCCAGTCACCTTCCTTTTTATACATGGCTGTTCAGTTACTTTTAGGCTCCATACATCCTATAATTTTAAAGCACATTGGAAGCACATTGTTCCTCCTCAAATAAATCTAGGAACTATAGTTCACCCCTCACAGAGTTACAATTCCCAGCAACCCAGCAAGGAATTCAGGCTACGCTACCTGTGGATAACAACTTTTTTTTTTTGTCAGGGATACAAACAGCAACAACATGATATATTGCTAGGAAAAGCAGGAACTGAAAACAGATCGGTCTGAAAATGGGAGGTTGAAGTGCAAATATTAAACCGTGATAAACAAAGCTGGTCTTTGACTCTTATTTACATGTAAGTTAAAGAACCCTTGCAGGAGGGGGGGGAGAGAAGGTTTCAGGTTTCCTTCACCCTTAATTCGCTTTTGATGTTAACAATTAGGATCTCCCTGAAGCTCTTGCAAATTAGCCAGACCCATGATTCTGTGTGTATCAGCAAAATAATCAAAAGTTTAAATGAATTTAAACAAAACAAACGTGGTAGTTGCCCTATCACACCCAGTTTGTTTTTAGACATATGAAGGTCCAGACTAGGAGCAGCCACCTCTTCTCATAGGTCAAGAAAATCATCCTGGTATAAACTTTAATTTCTCAATAAATAAATGGGAAAGTCTCTTTGTATTGCCACATACGCCTTTATTTGGAGATTTGTGTACCACCCCAACCTAGAAGTTCCAAACCATTAAGTAAATTAAAACCAATTCATTGAATGAAGGTATTTAATGTTCCCAAATGCAACATACAAAAACCATTAAGATATGCCAATGTCCAAAACACTGATGTAGGGATTTTGCTACTTTCAAGAAACTTTGGCTTGAACTACGCTTTGTAGCATTTCTCAACTGCACACCTTCCCCTAAAAGAGCCATGTGATACAGTGGTTGGGGTGTTGTTCAAGGGCTTGGGAGACCAAGGTTAAAATACTGTACCTACTCCACCATGAAGCTCAGCAGGAGACTCTGGGCCAGTCATGGTCTCTCAGCCTAACCTACCTCACAGGATTGTTGTGAGGGTAAAGTGGGGAGGGAAAGGACCATGTCTGCAACCCTGAGCTACTTGGAGGAAAGGCGGGGTTCTAAATGGAATTGTGAATAAATAAATAATAGCATAGCATTATTTCAGCAGAGGCTAGGAAATAAGGAGTGTTTTTTTTGTGTGTTTTGTTTTATTTTGTTTTGTTTTGTTTTCCCCCAATACTGAAAGCCTATCACTCAAAGAGGGAGTGTTTTGAGACTTACAAAGGCACTTACACCAAATGCTTTGAAGCAGCCGGAAGCTGAAACATCTACAGGCTAGGACAGCTACTTCAAGACTAAGCCACTTGTTCCATACTCATCCCTCTACTCCATGTTACTTACAAGAGAAGTGTAGACCAGGGCCACCACTGCAGCAGCAACTTCTATTATGAAGATGATCAGGACAATTGAGAAGAACTAGGAGGGGAGAAAGCATAGGGTCAGATTGTTCACTCCATAAAGTGTCAAATACAAGAAAAAGGCAAGGACTGTTTGGATCGCTTGGACAAGTGTGCTATACAGCTATCTTACCTTTCCAAGGATACCTAGCTACAAGTCTTCAAGAATTTGTAAATGGCACAAAGAGGGACTATCAACACAATGTTCTAGTGGGGAGGGATTTTCCACTGCTCTGGACTTCCTTATGTAGCATGATGAGACACAGACCTGGATCTCCCACAAGAAAGAGATGCAAGCACTTCTTCAAATCACAGCCTGGCTTCCTAGATCTTTCAGCATACTGAAAGACATTTTCACCTCAGTGCAGCAGTTCTGACTTTTCTCAGATCACTCTAGAACACATATATAGCCACAACTTCCTCATCAGATGAGAAGGCTTAATATTCACATGTCTGTTTTCTCTTAGCAAGAAGAGGAAGGAAATGGGGATCAAGATACATGACGACAACTCCAAGTACCACTATTCTCTCTATGGGTAAAAGATTTGATGACTTAGGATCCTTTCCTTCCTGAGCCAAGCATTCAGACAGGTTGTCTGACTCAGGGGTAGCCAACCTGGCACCTTCCAGATTGGTTGTTGACTACAGCTCCCATCATTCCTGGCCACTGGCTATGCTGCCTGAGGCTGATGGAAGCTGAGACTCCAACATCATCTGGAGGGCCACATATTAGCCAACCCTGCTTTAAGAGTACAGCTTTCCCCAATGTCTTCAGTGCTCAAGTTTATCAACAAGCACTTTTCCTAAAAGCAACACAACTGTACACATCTGCAGCAGGCAAGATGGAAATTGCTTAATGTCTGCATTTTACCATGATGAGGAGGCACTTGCTCTCCTTCTGAGCACCACAGCATCCTAGGAAGCCCAAGAAAAACAGGACGGCTCCAATGGCAATGAGAAGGTAGCCCACATTCACAAACTGCAGGACACTGGAGGACAAAGGGCCAAACGTGCTGACAAAGTTGCTACTGTCAACACTGACCCAGATCCCAATGCCCAGGAGTGCTCCTCCGCCAATCTAGGAAAGAAAGAAAATAGAGTTATTTCAAAATGTAGGTACTGGAAACACACATAGTGACCCATAATTATGACACTTTAAGCCTATGCAACAGATGGCACCCACCTAACTGCAAACAGCTCACTAGGCTACATATTGTATGCAGCCTGTCAGCTGAAGCACTAGACACCTTCCCCTCCACCCCATTTTTGCAGTCCCAGGCAGGCAACGAAAAATGAGATTCACGAGACCTTCATAGGTCATCCTACATAGCTGAAGGGCTGCATTTAACTTGGCAAGGCACAAGGTGTGCAGGTTTGCTGTACCTGAACCACACAGGTTAGTGGAGACAACCTTTACAACTATTATTAGCCGTATAAAAGACTCTATACAACAACAGCTGCCCTTTGAAGCTTTTTCTTTTAAAAAAGAATGAAACTTCTCACAAGACATTAGGAAATGTAGGCTTCTGCCTGCCAGCCATCATTGGCAAGAGTGCAAGCCTTCTCCTATTCATTTTATTAATAAAACAAATAGCCACCCCAATGCTGAGAGTGCTTAGGGAAACAATTGGTAATATCAGTAGTAACTATTAATTCCAGGGCATTTCCTAATTTTTCTCGGTTCTCATCAACAAAAATGTCTAGTCACGAAGATGCAGGGGGTCAAGAGTCCACAGATCAAGTCTGCATGAATTTTGGCTTTTGTTTCATATACAATTGTACCAGAATGTTGTTAATCTCTATTTCATCACCTAAGGCTATGCTAGGGACATGTGACCAGAATATCCTTAAAAGAATTAACTGCCAATACAGAGGCCCTGGATCAGTTTGGGACTGTGATCTTGGAAGTGGAGGGTGGGTTGTCTATATGTTTCCCCTGTGGAGTAGATAGCAAACTGGGAGAAGTGGAACAGGGAAAACTTACTCCCCACCACAATCCCATTATGATTGCTTATGAAAGCTTATTTGCTTTTTTTTATTGGAACATCCTGATCATAATTCTCCCATATCATTTCTATCTCGTGAAGTACAGAAGGACAACGTGTGTAGGAACTCATTGTTCACTGGTTTCTAGAGTTCAAACAAATAAACTGCTTTTGGGGGAGGGGGAAGCAGCAGAGATACAAAAAACCCCAACATATCCTTGGTTTTGTCCACATTATTTATGATGCAGTACTCTCGGTAGGTATATACCTGTGTTTTGTATTGCCTTTTTTATTTTGTAAAATGCACTGTGACCATTTTTGGGGAAGGGCAGTGTAGATATTCCTTAATAAACCAACCATCAAATAAATACTGGTGCAGGTTTTCTGAAGGGATTGGGACCTTAATGGGAAAAACAAGTCACACACCCCTTGTTGAACAGAGGTTCAACAGGCACCACTTTTGTGTTTTAATCTCATCTATCATATCTGTAACAGCTAGGAACCTACCCTTTTTCACACAACAAATAGTTTTAGTTGGCTCCTATGTCAGGAATAGAATATTGAAATAAGCAACTGGAAGGGCAATGCTATTAGGTCACAATCCTATTTAATTGGGAGTAAACCCCACTGAACTGAGCAGGAGTCACTTCTGACTAGACATGTATAGGACTGTTAGTGGCTAAAGAAGCACAGCCTTCTCCTCTTGACTAAGAAGAGACAGGTTAATTCTAAGTTTAGAACAAGGGTGTCAAAACCAGACAGGACTTCTAAGAGCTGTGTGGATGATGTTTCTGCAGGTGCAGCTTCTTACACCTGTATGGCAAGGTGTGCTTTGCCAAAACTCCCTCTTCTACCTAATCATTAGTGGTTTGCAAATTATTTGCAAACGTTCCAAGGTCTCTTGAATTACAGCAAGCCAAGAGGTTGAAGAGTCCCAACAAAACAAGAGTCTTTGTCCACTTCCTGATTCCCTCTCTAGGCAAGTCATATCAAAAACCCACTCCCCAGTCTTTTGTTTATTTTAAAAAGTGAAGTATGCATTTGGCACCATGCAGAAATGATCCCAAGCCATTCAAAGCAATTCTCCTTGGCCGGAGCTGCCAGTTTTGTTTGCCCTCAAATAAAAGGGCAGGGCAGGCACTGATTCGGTACACACTGAAGAGCAGATTCCAGGTAAGACCTTGTTAATGAAGTGGAGGAAGAGTCAAGACAGCAGCGTTCCACCTTTGTCCCTTGGCAAAGGTGAAAGAGCCAAAGATCAGCTATGGCAGTGGGGTAATGATGGGGCAGGGCCAGAGGCAAAAATGAGCAGGGCAATGAATGCGAAATTGACCCTTGCACAGAGGCAGTGGTGGATCTTCATGCTCCAGCACCAGGGGGTGGCGGAGAGCAGGCGGGGCAGGGCTGGCCTGCATCCTGGGGGCAGGGTGCACTGCCCGTAAGGGAATGGCATGCATCCTGGGGGCATGGCATGCCGCCCGTAGTGGCGTGGCACCCAGCGCCGGTGGGGGGAACAGCCACGATGGCACCCCACCGGGATTGCGCTGCCGGGGGCAGTGCACTCCTCCCGCATGCCTCTTCCTCCACCAGTGCACAGAGGGCTAGTTTCTACACACACCCATTCGTCTCCATCCAGGCAAGCAAAATGCATTATCAGAATTCAAGGACACATTTCAGCCAGGCAAAAAGACTCAAGGAGGATGCAAAGCAGGGCCAGTAAAGTGCGTCTCCTGAGGGCCAGAAGGCATATAGGGCTGTATTTGCCCCCCTCCATGGTGCCCGAGATTCTCCACATCTGCACTTTACTAGAGCAGGTCTTACTTTACACATGAATCCAACCCCATACCATCAGAAGCCCTTGTATATATACAGCTGTGTGTATATATACACACAGAGGACTCTGTCCACATGATCAGGAAGCAACAGGTGGCAGGGCTCCTGATCACATGGAAAGAGCCCTCCATGCTTATTTGTACAAGGGTTCTGCTCAGATACCACATGATCATGCAAAGGGGGAAATGCCATTCATAGTCACTGAGCATGCAACCTCACTGCCTGAATGTACCAAATCCATAGTGTCAACCTCTCCCATGTAATTCTTTACCAAGAAGCTTGGTAAAGATAAGAGCAGCAAGGGATATTGTTTCCTCTGCTTTCAAGACTCTGCATCAGCAAACCCCCTTTATGAATCTTCCCTTTAAAGAGGAAGTTGCTTCATTCCAAGAAATCTGTACCCATGCCAGAGTCTGTTGAAGAGGCCCATTTTGGATCCTGAGGGCAGGAATTAAGGACCACTTCTCTCATGTGAAGTCATCTTCCCTCTACAGATAAAAGAAGTGGCATATACACTACCACATATGATTACCATGCAAATGGATGCCAGGAAGGCATAGCTGGCACGAACTATCAATGAAGCAATAGAGACAATGTGTGTAGTCTTCATGAGAATGTGCAGAGATGCAACACATGTTTCCCCATGTAGACAGCCCCCCCCCAGGGCTATAAACAGATCTTCTTAGATGCCCATAGCCCAATCTCTTCTTCTGCACTACGCCACAAACGTAGTAAGAAAGCACTGAAGATATACCTCCATAGTCTACTATTGTATTCATTATATTTTAATATTCCTGCTTATAAACCCAGCATTTGTCAACACTTACTGACTGGCCTGCCCTGTGTATTATTTTACTGTTATTTATATTATTTATTAGATTTGTATATTGCCCTTCATCTGCAGATCTCAGGGCAGTAAACAATCTTCCTTTGGGAAACCCAAAGGAGTTCATTTAAAATTGGAGCTGATTCAGAACAAAACTTTTGAGATGATTTGGGTTGTATTCAACTAACTCTTATTTATAGCAAACCCATGGAAATTAATAGACCTAAGTTAGGCATGGCCATTAATTTCAGTGGTCTCAACTCCAAGTAAAAATTAGTTAAATGCAAGCCCTCAGACTTGGTTCTTTTGGAATAAAGGTCACTGGGAGCTAATGGTGTTATCTGTAGTGTGAAATTTACTTACACGTAAAGGTAAAGGTAAAGGTAAAGGTAAAGGGACCCCTGACTGTTAGGTCCAGTCGTGGACGACTCTGGGGTTGTGGCGCTCATCTTGCTTTACTGGCTGAGGGAGCTGGCGTACAGCTTCCAGGTCATGTGGCCAGCATGACTAAGCCGCTTCTGGCAAACCAGAGCAGCACACAGAAACGTCGTTTACCTTCCCACCAGAGCGATACCTATTTATCTACTTGCACTTTGATGTGCTTTCGAACTGCTAGGTTGGCAGGAGCAGGGACCGAGCAACAGGAGCTCACCCCGTCATGGGGATTCAAACCGCCAACCTTCTGATCAGCAAGCCCTAGGCTCTGTGGTTTAACCCACAGCGCCACCCGATTACACTTACATACTAGCTAATAATAAAAGGGAAGGTTCACAGAATTAACACACCAACAAATTTTTCTCCCCCATTAAGTTTTAGAGGGGAAAGGGTCCAGGGCTTTGGACTCTACACAGGACACTAGTCCCAAGACTGCTGGATTGCTCTCTCTCGCCTCCCACCCAGACCCTGAGATCATCACTTCCAGTTGGTTGAGGTGGGAAGACAGACAGTTCTTCAACTCAACTTCCAGAGCTGTCTCCAGCTAGTTTCTATGGCAACAGTTTGGCCCAAACTTACTAACAAAGTAGATACTTAACAGACCTGGCTAAGCTATTTACCCAACAAAAGGACTTGTTTGGCCATCAACAGTCTCTCTTTCTGCAGAATCCAATCTTATAGCTAGAACAAAATAGCCGAAAACCTATTTAGTCCAACCGCAAACTTATTACAGAATGTTGCAACACCCCATGGAACTATTGCTCTGAACATACATACAGATTTCTCAAGCCCTAGATACCCTCCAGCCTACATAGGGCGCTCAACATAATGCAGATCACTTCACAAGAACTCACTTCAGCTAGAGCCCCAGTGCATTTAGGGAGCCACTTGGAAGCTATTCATGTGGGCTTGCAGGTAGATGAAAAAAGACAGAGTATGCCAAAGGAATAGGCTTGAGCCAACATAAGAGACTTCCTTGAGAGTGTTGCCATTGAGGCACCAGTGGAGTGTGTAGGAGGGCGGCTGCACAGCTTGTAGAAACCCTATTAACAGGGCAAACATGAAACCAACACGACACCCACAGAAACCATGAAACGCACTCAGCCTGTCCAGAGACAAGGAAGGAGGCTTGAGAATACATTTTAATGAGCACTTTGGCTTGCGTCATGATAGTGTTCAAGCTACCCATTGCCGTTTTGTGGGCTTGGCCTGCCATTGCATGAAGGCACACCCGTCATCTGGGATCATAAACCACAACCGAATATCACGGTGCTGCATGTGTTTGCCCCATGGGTGTGGCAGCTGAAGAGGCAGCCAAAGTCAGAGGACGTTCCCCACAAGCCAAGCAACCGCTCCATGTTGTTCAGTACAAGGTTTATATGTGAACCAAAACAGCTGTAACTTGTGTGGGTGGACAGATTCTGGATTCCTTGAATGTGATGTGCAGAACACTGAAAGGCACAGTAAACCAGGTCCAGCACAAAATCAGAAAAGGCCAGCAGGTCATGTGATACAGGCTCTAGAGATGTTTATCCTGAGATAAAAGGCACACCTAGGTGAGATTCACACAGTATGTCTCAGGCACAGTATTTGTAGTTAAAACTCTTCAGTAGCACCAGGGTTCAACAGGTAAAGACCATTATTCTGATCACTAGAATTGTTACAACAATGACGTGCATCTTGTTAACAAATTATATACGGGAAGCACGCTGCCAAAGAGAAAACCTAATATTTCTTAAAGTAAGATTTGTCCAAGCTAAGACTGTTACCGGTCCTTCTGTTTGGGGATCAGCATGCAGTACAGTGCTAAACCTATTTTCTTAAAAAGTAAGTGTCCTTAGGATTGCTGCCTATGCTATATTTCGGCAGTGTACACACCATATGTTTAAACCACATTTCTGCCCCTGCAAAAAATTAATAATCAGGGGTTTACTCCTCACCGAGGTGTAATTCCCAGCACCCGTAACCAACCACAGTTCCCAGGATTCTTTTTTTTTGGGGGGGGGGTTGAATGTGCTTTAAATGTATGGTATGCATATTGCGTATATCTCTCAAGATCTTTAAAAATACAGATGTGTTACCTATAAACTAGGCACCTTATAGGGTTTGCCTCACCAAGTTATACTTTTACAAGACCAGCTACCTCATTCCTAGGGAGAAAAGGGTTAATACTTACCACAATGGCCAGGTTAAATAAGACCATCATGACCTTCAAGAAAGTGAAGCAGCTCATCTTGATTGCTATAAAAAAATTAAGGAGGAAGTTAACTAACAGCAACTCAAAAGCCTCTTAGTTTAAAGAGATCTAATCCCAACTCATGATCCAGACATTTGGGCACAGGGTTAGTACATGGTCCAATGCAAAGCAGGTTTACTAGGAATTCTAATTGGAAGATTCAATGTAGTAAGCATGCTCCAAATTGCACCTTCAGAAACAGGTGGAACTTATGCAAGAGTACACATAATCCAACATGCCCCTCATGCACACAGACACACACAGAGAGAGAAAGTGCTATGTTCTTCTTCAACTAAATTAAAATCCCTTTCTATCTTGAATCAAATCCTCTTTTAGATACATATTTTAGGAAACTTCCTCCCCGCTACATTCTACAGAGCATTAGAAAGATACTTTAGTAAATGAAGAAGAAAGCACACCAGAAATAGAACTTTAAGCATCTCTGGTGGCAACAGTACCTTTTGCCATAAGGGAGGGGACCGGTTAATGCCATTTTCCCAGGGCAGCAGTGAGGGAAACAAACACCTGGTGAACTGAGGAGAGGACTTTGAAAAAGATCTTTCCCCCAACCTCACTTTGCTACCTCCACCTGGGAGCGAATCAAAACAAGGAGCCACAAGACAACATCATTCTGTACCATCAATAGTACTTGGTATTCCTGATCCATCAAAATAGTAGCCTAGTCATTTACTTTTTTGAACCATGTCAGTCAAAGCAGCAGCTTTACAAAACCTTGTACGGTCAATTTTAATAAAAGGCAATTTGTCCTCTTCACATTCCTCTGTAAATTTTTTGGGGAAGATTTCAAGGAGGAACCACACTGAAACAAGCTGCCCTTAAACGAGGTTTCTGCTTTAAAGGAAGAGACTTGAATCTACTTCGCACACTGATGCCATTAAACACAGATGAAACACACACCAGTCTCCTTCTTCAACAACAAAACCTTTACAGACCAAAGAAGTTCCATAGACTCACCTTAAAAGGCAACAACCAACTCGAGAAAAAGACCTGGACAACTCCCAGCTACCTTTCCAGTAGGCAAAGCGGTCAGCTTTTAAAGTAAACTGAACCAGCTGTTGTTTCAGGCTATAATAAATATCCCTTCAGCCTATAAGATGTATCCCTTTTTCAGGCCAATCAAATCTCTTTAAGGGCAAAAACCACACCTCTCTAGCACTTTAAATTTTTTTGAAAAAAATTAAGCAACAGGGAGTAGACTAGTTTTCTTTATTCTTTACTGCCCTCTGATGGCTGTAGGTGAATATTTATTAATGAATAAGAATTTTAAAATGTACTTGCACATGCATGTACACCGAGGGCAGCAAAGTCCTGCTACCTGGAAGAGAGAGAGAGAGAGAGAGTGTGTGTGTGTGTGTGTGTGTGTGAGAGAGAGAGAGAGAGAGAGAGAGAGAGAGAGAGAGAAAGAGAGAGTGTGTTTCTGTGCATGCAAGTGCAGTGCCAACAACAGCAGAAATGGAAACTGCTGCCATAGCAGTACATTCCACACCTAGCCATGGTCCTCCCTGCCTTTGCAAGTGACAGTCTCTGGCGGTGGAATTAAAGGAGGAGCATAACAAGCCATGAGAGGAAGATACACAGTGCTGGACATGCTGGCTTCCTCAAGCCACTCATTCTGCTGCCACTGATGCCAGCAGACATGCTGCCCATCCTGACACCCTGCATGAGCTTCTCAATCACTGGTGTCAACAAGTCCACAAAACCACCACCAGGTCACAAGAGTACATTCAGGGGCTAGGTACAGTGGCGGAGCTTCATGCTCCAGCACTGGGGGGCGGAGAGCAGGCGGGGGCAGGGCTGGCACGCGTCCTGGGGGCATGGCACACCGCCCGCAGAGGCGTGGCATGCTGCCTGCGGGTACATGGCGCCCAGCACAGGTGGGGGAAACAGCCGCAATGGCACCCCACCGGGATCACGCTACTGGGGGCAGTGCACACCCCCCGCACTCCTCTTCCTCCGCCAGTGGCTAGGTAGACTTACTTTCTCAAGTGATTTGCTCTACATGGACTGTGGCCTCCTATGGCGCAACAGGTCAGTGTGTCTGGCTGTTATTCAGAAGGTTGGTGGTTCAACCCCACCCAGGGGCAGAATTCCTGCATTGCAGGACCTTAGATGACCCTTGGGGTCCCTTTGAACTCTACTGTTCTCTGATTCTATGACTTTAATATTAATGTATGCAGAATATAAATTCAAAGCTATGAAAGCAGTACCTGCACTAAGCCACTAGGAGGACCTCTGTCATCGCATTAAAAAGCCGTGGAGTGCAACGGTTTACATGTCAGACTTAACCCTTGCTAAATTCATTCCCTGCCACCCGAGACAATTGTCTCCATTGGCCATAATGGGCCAGCTCTGCTCCCAAGTCAAGAAATTTTTGGTAGCCTTTTGAAGTCGGGGACTGAAGAATGGCAGCTCACACTAAAACAATCTTAAATAGGAATTCTCAAAAGGCAACGATAGGGACTAGACTGGGAGAATGACACCCCAATCCCAGTGTATAGGGACATTTAGAGCATACAGATTTTTAGCAGCCTCTTCCTATAAACAAAAACAGCTCTTCTGCATCAGACCAGAAGCTCATCTGGTCCAGCATCTTATTTCTCAACCACAGTGAGTAACCAGATGCTTACAGGATCAGATCGTGAGCCAATCCACCCACACAGCAAAATGAGATGACCGCAGGATCCACAGGGACAGCAGATTTGACCTCCAAGGAATGCATCGCCCGCTGATGCGAAGGCTCCAGTGTGCTCCTTGGAGGCTGGATCTGCCTCTTCCTCAGCAGCCCACCCCCATGTGTCTGACGGCAACTCGGGCCTTGCCACTGCAAAGATCTCCTTGACCTCTGCTCTGATGTACATCAGCGACTCAAGCTTACAGACTTGAGCACACTTTACTCAGCAGTGTATACTGCACGACAGAAGAGCTTGAGGCTGTAGATACATACTAAGCTACACATTTATTAAACATAAATCAGGACAAAGAAACATGTCGTCTCTCCTTGCCATCTTCTCGGAGAGCCAAAAACAACAGCTATACAGAGCGGAAGTTCTGCTTACGCCAGCAATCTGCACTGGAATGTAAACAGACATGTGACACGCAACAATCCCATGTCTGCAGCAAAAGGTGGAATGGAATTCCAACAGTGTCCTCCACAGTGGTCTCTTGGCAAATAGGAGGCGCTGTTGGTCTCCTCCCACCCCTAGGGATGAAATGGCAGGGACTTGTCTCTGGGGGCTCCTGGGCTCTGCACCTATCCAGCATGATTCAGAGCGGACCCTTCCACCTTGCCCCCATGGCAGCCTTTGATTCTCAGTACAGCCATCAGGTGAGGTTGATCTGATTCCCCTCCTAGTTCCTAAGATATATATATTTTCAGCCACCTCCTTGCTTCCAATATAGATATTCACTCCCCACCCCCCACCTTATTCCCAATGCAGATCTTCATTCATCCCTTCTTCCCTTGCAGGGAAGCAGGTACCATTTTGTGGTTTGCCTCAGGTACTAAAATTACTTGATCAGGCCCTGAATGAAGTCCATAGCCTTCTTCTGCTTTTGTTCCTCAGTAAGTGGTTCGAATCCCCGCGGCGGGGTGCACCCCCGTGCTCGGTCCCAGCACCTGCCAACCTAGCAGTTCGAAAGCACCCCCGGGTGCAAGTAGATAAATAGGGACCGCTTACTGGCAGGAAGGTAAACGGCGTTTCCGTGTGCTGCGCTGGCTCGCCAGATGCAGCTTTGTCACGCTGGCCACGTGACCCGGAAGTGTCTCCGGACAGCGCTGGCCCTCGGCCTCTAGAGTGAGATAGGCGCACAACCCTAGAGTCTGTCAAGACTGGCCCGTACGGGCAGGGGTACCTTTACCTTTTTAAGTGGTACCGGTATTTAATGTTGTCTCTGATCCTAGAGATAGTACATAGACATCCTGTTTCTGATAAGAACAACGACAGAGGTCACAGAAAGAGTGGAGCAACAGTCACCTGTGGTGGCATTTCTGGGCCTCCTGCAAAGAGACCACGTGCTTTGCATGCAGAAGATCTCAGGATCTGAAACCTGCCTATCAGAATAGTTAAGATGAAGCTAGCTAGGCCAAATGTGTGGCGGTTCCATATGCATTTATCCAAGTAGTACCACAATCTTGACAAACCTAACCTGTTTAACAGAAAACACCAGACAGCTAATGGCATAAGATAAAAGTGAACCAAATCCATTTACCTGGCTTTGTGAAATGCAGTTGGTTTTCACTGCATTTCCAAATGTCCCAGACGTGTTGTGACTTCATCTGACAGTCAGCTAGTTGCCCCAATGGCGCAGCTTCCTCTGGATGCTCAGCTTTCTTTGAACCTAAGAAAAATCCCATTTCTACAGAAAGGGGACAGTCATTTTGAGGGAAGACAGAGACTAATTATTTTAAATGTCAGAGAGTACAAGGAAGCAAGATCGTGTAGAACAGGTCACTGCCATGATCAGAGCTTGAGATGCTTTACTCAATGTGACTTTGAAGGATCATATGGATGATCTATTTCAGATCTCTGGAAGCCTGCTTCAGGGTTTGCCCAAGTCTGCAAGTAGCTGTGGCCACAATACCAGGGCTGTTATTAGGGGATGGCCAAAATAGGGGCATAGCTTGTGTATATTAGGGAAAGTATGAGAAAAAAGCATCCATTTGAGAACATGACATGCAAAGGTGTATTTAATTAAGGGAAATAGCTTGCAAAAATGTGTATATTGAGAGGAAACGTGACTAAAATGCTGCTAATTTTGGGAAAGAAAGAAAGAAAGAAAGAAAGAAAGAAAGAAAGAAAGAAAGAAAGAAACTGATACAGAAATGTTGGTAACTGAACTTAATTAAGACCGGAAACATAAGAAACTGAATTTGACAAATTCATCAGTTGCTACTACAGGCCTTTGATCTAAATGGGAAGCGTATTCCAAAATTGCCCTAGGGCAGTTTTTACTCTAAAATAAAAGCTAAATTAAACATACCTGTCACCTATAGTTTGACCTCTGAGCCTAAGGTGATCAGGGATCTACTGCCCTTAGAGAGCTATCCACCCTTTGTGGGTGTCTACGCTCAACACATGGACGTCAAAGAGTGGAGCAACAGCAGAGCCTTGGAACACCTTAAATCACGTGGAGCCCCTTCATGCAGTTAGTGCACAAAGAGTCTTGTAAACATGAACAAGGCCATTGGAGGTAATGAATCCGGTGCTCCTGAAAGGTGACCCAGGTCTTCTACATAGTTGTTCTGTCTCTGTACTCATTCCTTACCAGACTCAGATACATGTCTGTAGATCACACTGTATGCAGGCTTAACACCCCCCCCCCTTCTAACACTGTGTCCACGTCCATTCATTCAAAACCACACTGACTTCCCTTTCTGATTACTTTCAGGCAGGTGGGAAGCCCTGGATATTCTGCCTCTAGGGCTTCCCAATCAAGTAATTCACCAGCTGAGGTTAGAACAGATACCCCAGTCCTATGGCAGTTCATCTCCCACCCTTTTGGCCAGATAGCCTTGGCTCTCCCCGGGTTGACTTTATACAGCCTTCCTTTTGCAACACATCCCATTGCTACTGGACTACTGTATACAAAGTGCTAGTTACAGAATTCAGAAGTGCAGAGGGGTTTTGCAAAATGAAGGCAGTCAGGCTGTGGTTATGTGAGAATCTCATTACTCACCTACCCAACCGAACCAGCTCATGTCTTCGTCTGATGCAAGGCTCCTGCACCACTAATAAGGAGAAAAGGTTTCATTAGGAATTCTGATTCTTCCAGCCTTTTAAATTACAGCCTGCTGTCGAGTTCTACTTTCTGTTTCAAATTCCTTTACACATCCGGTTTCACTTTACTGGAAAGGGGTGGTTTTGTTTTCCATGACTATTTTCTGGCATGAAGATATAGGTCCGTCCCCGCCCCTTCCTGACCAAAAAATGCTTCCTTTGTTTTTACTGTGAGATCATTTTTATCTAAAGTAAGTCAACTAACTACAAATGCTTTATCAGCCAATAGGTCTAATATAGCCACTGATGCAGTATAGTCTATTAGGCACACAGAATCTCTCAATATGTTCCAAGCATGTAAAAAAAACACACAAAACCCCCATTCTTAACCATTCTGAAAACTGTATGGCAAGTGTTGCTTTCAGGTGAAGCAGAACAAGTTGTGGGTAAATTAACACACAAGAAACCCACTCACTGCATTTGAAAAAGAAAAATAACGTCAAAAGGCAATTCATCATTTTTGAGCCCATTTCTCACAAATGAACTTACTAGATAACTTCCTAACTTAAATGTTTCCACTGTCAACAAGTTGAAAGTTAACTTCGTTTCATTTCAAAGACTGTTTAAACTAAATTTATCTAGCTAAAAACATCATCATTAACCTTTCCTATGGCTGTCACCATCCAGTGAGAGGGGAGGGAGGGAGGGAGGGCTCTTCCTTTCACTCTTCCAGTTCCAGCAGATGGCACTGAAATGTATAGGAAAAAGAGCCCATTTATGTTCCTGTGGTGCTGGTGTTATTTTAGCTTCCCTTTCATATAGCTGGACAGCAGGCAAGACTCCAAATGTGGTTTGCAGAACTTTGAGATGAATTGAGCCTCATTGGATTTTAGGAGGACACACGGAAGGAAGTGGTATTTATTTGCTGACCACAGTTTGAAGAAAAAAACTGCTAAGCAAGACATCTGAGGTGGTGAATGGAACTGTAAAATGAAGAGAAAGTAGTAGTTTCAGGAAGGATAGCCAACCTACTAAATGAAAGACACTTTGCTGACTATTTCATCAAACAGTCCAGATTTTGGAAGATTTGCACTTCCAGCTTAATGAACGCGTGTTTCATGCCATCTGATACAACTTGTCAGGCTTGAAACTATTGTGCTTGATTGAAGCACAATGCATGGAGACCCTGGCATTTCAAGATTTATGAAGGCCACACAGGACCACACTTACCCTTAGCATGTGAACTGTTGTCAGATCAGATAGAATTCAGGTTGCCATGGCCTTCTCTCCTCTATTGGGGAGAAAATGAGAGCCTTGCTTGGCCAGCAGGCAGGAGAAAACAGTGGGTATGACAAAAGGTCAGCTTCACCCTGCCTTCCAATAGTAACCACAAAATATGGGTTGGTCTACCCAGAGATTTGCAGGTGCCAAAAATCTGCATCACACCACACCCTCCTCTCCCCCACCCCAACGACTGTGCAAATTGTGATTGGAACATCTGAATTCTCTTCTTCTCTTTGAGAGTTTCCCACCTTCTATAAAAATCATGGCGGTTGTCCTATTCTCTGCCTTCTTCCTGCTGTGGTCAGCAACCATGGAAACCTAGGTGGGTCTCACCCAAATGGTTTGAAATGGAAGGTATTCTGTTTTTTGGTTTCCTGATAAGTAAGTGGTAACTAGTTAAACTGTGTTTTGTTTTTGTTTTTGTTTTTATAATAAAAAAAACAGTTTCCCACTTCTCAATCTCTCTCTGCTTGGCTCTTCAATAAATGTCCTTATTTTGAACTGAGCAGCTAAACCAATTACCTTAACAAAGGAACTGGTTTGACTGCTTCACAGAATTCCCTTTGATAGATTCTAACGCCTCAGATACAGGATCATAGTTGTGAGAAGGGGTACAGGGGTATCATCCAGACTGACCCCCCCCCCCCAATCCCATAACAATATATTTCAGACATACTGATACATGGAAGCTTTTCCTGCAACAAAATGTATTCCCCTTATTTCACATGATTTAATGGCAATTATTAATTCTCCTGAATTAACAAGGCTCTGGATAGTTATTTTCATTCAGCTATTTGGCATCAAATGGTTGTATTGCACGATTCTTGGCTTGCAGGGATTGGAGCAGATGATCCTCAGGGTTGCTCTAACTCTCAGGTTCTATGAATAACTAAGATGTTTGGGAAAGGCATTTTTTCCAACAAAATCTCAATCTCTCTCTCTCTCTCTCTCTCTCTCTCTCTCTCTCTCTCTCTCACACACACACACACACACACACACACACACACACCCGTACACACACACAGGATCTGGATGGATAAGATTAATAATTTCTACTTTCACATGCAACCAACATTTTTCCTTGAACAAAAAAGGTTGAGCTCTGTTTTCCAATAAGCCTCTAAGAAGCGGGAAAGAACAATGGATTAATCAAAAGCGACTCCAGACAGAAACGGAGACACTGTTTTGAAAACACAGGCTCAGACTGAATAGTCCTTGTACGCTCTCTCTTGTTGTGAATGTCGGCATTTCTGTGATGAGAATTCAGCCAAAGGAAAATGAACCTGGCACAAATGTTAATTATAACAATTCGGAGGAAGACGAAAATTATAAAAGCTGAGCTTAGCCAAAGAGAGCAACAATTGCATTTTGGAAACAATGGGTTGTCTGGGAACAGATGAGAGATGGAACAAGAAGATACCCACAGCAGACAGCTGCAGCTGTGCTGGCACGCTTGCTACTCAGGCTAGCCCAGAAAGAGAGGCAGTGTGGAATATTTGAACCTCCCAAGAGCCAAGGTCATATTTGGCAAGTTCTGTGCCATAATCTGCAAAGCGGTTCTCGTACCTGGAAGCTTTATTTTATTCAGCTTTACTTTTCTTTTTTAAAATGCCCTTTCTCCGTTTTCCCTCCTGTTGGGGCTGCAGTCTGAGGCGAACAGGGAAGCAGGAGGTGTACGATGAAGCCGAGACTGAAGAAATCTTATACCAGAACACTGCTGGGTTTAGGAAGACCTCAGGAAGACTCCAGCAAAGCTAGGCCACAACATGAAGTCCCCTTGTAGTCTGTTCTATCCAGGATGCTTTTATTTTATTTTATCTATTATTACATTTATATCTCATCTTTCCTCCAAGGAGCTCAAGGTAGCATATACAGTATTCCCTCTCCCTATTCCAACTTCCACAACTCTGTGAGATAGGTTTGACTGAACTGGCCCAAGGTGAGCTTCATGGCTAAGGGGCTAATTTGAACCCTGGTTTCCCAGCTCCTGGTGCTCCACTCTAACCACTCCGCCACACTATGACCAGCTCGGGATGGAACAACTCCCACACTAGGAAAGGTTATGGCATTTGGGACTGTTAGAGAAAAGATGAGTAAGAGTTGGCAGGGTAGTAGTTTGTTAAATTATGCATGGAAAAGTGGACAGAGAAAAGTTTTTCACCTTCTCTCATAGCACTAGAACTCAGGGACGTCCAGTGAAGCTGAATGCTGGAAGATTCAGGACACATAATAGAAAGGAGTTCTTCACACAGGCTATCCATAGTCACTAGCCACAATGGCTACGTTATACATCCACTATGCCTCCAATATGCCTCTTGAATGAATACCGGTGGCTGGAAATCACAAGTGGGCAGAGTGCTATTGTGCTTGTGGGTTTCCTGCAGGCATCTGATTGGCCACTGTGAGAACAGGAAGCTGACTGGACAGGCCACTGGCCTGATTCAGCAGGTTCTACTTAGGTTGCTGCATTAACTAGACAGGAGGTCCCTTCATGTCTTGCTCCCAGAGACAACCAGACAGCCTCTGACAGCTTCAGTATGCAAGTCTGAGCTTCTCTTGCTCAAACAGTTGAACACTACATACACATACTGTATAACAACTCCTAAGCCCTATCTAGCATTAGCAAATAAACAATAGCTCGCCAAATCAGCAGTCCTTTCTGGGAGACTGAGCAGATCTCCACAGGGTCTCAGCTTCAGTCTAACATGGTCATATTTCTCTCTCTTTCTCATGCCAAGAACAAGGGGTTGAAATACCTTTCAGACCAGTTTGTTCATCTGTCCAGTCTAGCTATCTAAACTGTTACATAAGATATTCTGGTTCAGACACTGCAGGGCAAAGACCCAAACATTATACTCATGATTACATCCTTCTTTAATAAAAGTACCACCACCTCACACCCAATTTGATCAAATACATAAAACAACAAGTTTTACGACCAATGAAAACACGATCTTATAAGTAATTATAAGACGGCTTCCTACTGATGAAAACTAGTTAGAAGTTTACAAATGAAACTGGCCACAATTCTCCTTCCCAGTCAAAGCTGCAGCTTCTGCCACCGATCTGTAGCAAAAAGATAAGGAGCTGGTCCCTGTAAACAGCAGCTCCTCTTGAGTAGTTGCCATACTGATTATGTTACAGAAGACGCAGTTTCTCAAAAATATAACAGTACTGTGCATGGACCCTTAAGCCACTGAAGATTGATGTGCTGCATCTGGACATCAGTAGCAGCTCAATAATTAATAACAGCTTTCCTTCCCCCTGCTGATCTAAAAAAAAGCATTGAAGTGGAGGAACTCTAAGTCTTAAGAATTTTGTGAAGGAAGGAATGTTTGGTGTTTCTTCCTGTGCATCCCCACCCCTTTGGTCTTTCATGGAATAAGATGATACAACATGCACACTCTTCCCCCTCCCACAAGCTGTTCATATCTGTGCAGTTTCAATAGTGTCAGATTTGTTTCTATTTGTGTAGACACCAGAAGGAAATGACAGGTCATTGACAAAGGTATGAACACCTTTGCAAATGTGTTCACACCTGGCTAAAAGTCTAAGGACTCCAAAATTGGTGTGAAGCTCGTTTGAGAAACGGTGCGTATTTTATAACAAAGTACAGGGCAGTTTAGCATTTTGGATAATGTCATGTGAACACGAATTAAAAACCCAGCACTGGAAATGCATAGTAAACAGGAGTGTGAACACAGCATCGACTGCAGCAGCCCAGGTCCTCTGTACTGCTCCGTAACCTCATGACTCCAGGTATTCTCACGCTGCATTCAGTGGCTTGTCTAACTGCTGTTTTTGTAATGTCTGCAAGAATACTGAGAAGCTGCTGCAGGCACTCGGAGGGGGGGGGGGGGCTTAAACTAGCACACACCAGTTATTTGCAATATGACCAGTTTCACTGTGATTTACAACACACAGCTGCTTTTCCTGGCGAGTTAAGTCAAATTAATCCAGACTTTGCTACTTGGTGGTTAAGAAGCAAAGGAAGGCACTGTGCTCCACAGATTGGGGCACAAATTAGGCAAGGGGAATAGTTGTTTAACATCTCTCCTATGGGTGGAGTATGAAAATATCTTGAAATAGCATTAATTATGAGTAATAAGAAGAAGGGTTTGGATTTGATATCCTGCTTTATCACTACCCAAAGGAGTCTCAAAGCGGCTAATATTCTCCTTTTCCCTTCCTCCCCCACAACAAACACTCTGTGAGGTAAGTGAGGCTGAGAGACTTCAGAGAAGTGTGACTAGCCCAAGGTCACCCAGTAACTGCATGTGGAGGAGCGGAGACGCGAACCCGGTTCACCAGATTACAAATCTACTGCTGTTAACCACTACACCACACTGGCTCTGGGGAGTAAGGGGGGAGGATGCAAGGCCCCTTTTCATGTCCATATCTCTCTATGTGGACATGTGGCTTTTCATCAGCTTCAGCCATGAGAACACTGACAGTACTACCCACACAAGCCACTGTAGACCAGGCTGCTCAGCAAGCCATTCTCACAGTGTTCTGTAAAGAAGAATCCACATTGACTTTGGTGCACATTGGTGCATGACCAGTTTGAAACATGTCAACAGGCTAGCATGACTTTTGCAGCCCTGAAATGAAGCTGGAGATCTGACATGAGGGAGCAAATAAACTAGGACATCTTCCACTAACCATAGTCCAAACAATAGTCCACTAACCATTGTCCAAACCATGAATCCATGATTACTGGAACATTTTGGTTTTTTGAGCTTTATATAATTAGGCTCACCAGTACAAAGGTATTCTGCAGCCCCAGTATTGAAGTCCAGCTCTTGAGAACGCCAATCTCACCTTCTGGACCATTACAGAATCAAGCAAATCCTATTTTTTCCTATGATACACTGGGTCTCAAACCTACCTGGCAGATGAAGTCCCATCTCTCAACCCTGGAAACCTTTACTCATAACTCCAGGTATATATGCAAGTGTTTATTGTGCGGTTACTCCATAGTAGTGGTTGTAGTTGTGGCAAGCTGTCCTGGAAAAGCATGAATATTTTATTTTTATTTTTATTTTTACATTCCATGAACTAACTGGGATTGCTCCCTTCCTGCAACTTGAGTCATGGTACTGCAAGCCACTGAGAGGCTCAGAAGGAAGAGTCATGCTCCTTTCCTAAACTCTTCTACACTCTGCTAGCACGTGTCAGGAAACTGACCAAGGCAATTTCCATTTCAAACCTGGGCTAGAAGCCAGTTTATGAAGTACTGTATTACTTAAACACATTCTAGGTTGCATATTGCAGGGGTCAGGGAACCCCAGGGATCAACAAGTGTCAACTTGAGATAAACAGTCTTTCTTTTTTAGTTTAGCTCTCTGTCCTCAGATGGAAAGCAAGTCTGTTAATGTTACAGCCCATATTAATTTAGAAAACAACGTTGCATCCAGTGTTGGTCGTTCTCTCAATCTCATTTGAAACAGAATTGCTGTTTCCTTCTTTCTCCCCTTTCTGTGAAGAGTGTGCAGGGAAGAAAAGATAAAGATCTGTGCTTTCTCACCGCTGCAATGTGATGGTTCAGTTTCTACCTTCCCCTATACATTACATCAGGTCTACGTGCCCTGCTGCAGCGAAACATTTATGGTGTTCAAACACACTAAGCCTTCGAAATGGAAAAATCAATTGGTGTGATAAATGGTTCTTGGCTGGGTGAATCTAATGAGCGAGTGACAGGTGTTACAGGAGGATTACTTTTACACATTTTCCAGGGCCAACTTAGCCATTCACTTACCATCTTGTCCCAGATGAACTGAATTTATACAACCATGGATTTTCCCTTGAACAGCTTTGCTATGGATCTGTAACATCTTGAGAAGTAAAGCAGTTGCAGAAGCAATACTTTATTAATTATTAAAACACCAAAATGGAATAAATAGCTTGCAGTACAGCTTGAGCAGACAAGGAGTTTTGACTGCTACAGCTAAACATTTGTTCAGCACCTACAGTGTGCTAGGCTTCTTGGCTGTTAGTGTCCCTGAGCTAAATTGAAAGACAGATTTCAGGAAGCATACACCTACACTGCAGTGACCAAATATCTTGTTAACATATTACTTATAATGCAGCTATCTTTTCTTTTTTAAAGCAAGTAATTCATCCCAGTCACGTCACAGGAATGAAGTAAGGAAACTGTGTGCTCGCCTGTTGCAAATTAGAAAAAAAGAATTCATAACACATCTATTAGCCTCTGCAAGAACAACTATTGCTAGGACATGGAAATCATTACAAGTATTAACTATGGGCCAGTGGTATCATGCAATTTGGCAAACAGCATTATTGGAAAAACTGACACAAAAATTAAAAATAGCAAGAGGGCAAAAGGAGCGCAACAATTTTCATGCAGTTTGGTGTGACTTTATTGATTGCACAAATAATGAGGCATATGGTAGTACAGTACACATAGATTACAGCATGGCCTGGAATGCATGAAGTACATATTTTATTTTATTTTATTTTCTCTTCAGTCCTTTCCTCCCCCTCCTTCCTATAAATTCTAAATAAGTAAAATACCTTTTATTTATGGCCACCAATCTAAGCAATACATTTCACTATACATCATTTCATATCTGTAATAATTTTGTATTTATGCTTCGACACAACTTTGTCAAAATATTCAGAAATCTTTATCTGTGTGTTGTTGCCAGTCCAGTCAGCTTTTTGTGCATGGAATGGGAAGGAGCACACCATTTTGTTCTTCACCTCAGGCGGCAAAATGTCTTGGGCCAGCCATTTTGACAACTTTCATTATATCCATGTGGTGCAAATACGTTCGTATTCTGCTCTTGTCTCTGAACATTTAGCCATGCAGCTTGTTATTTATGATGACACAAATAATAGCAAAAGTAACATTTAATTTTGACCATTTAAAAATAAGTACCTTTACGTTTGTTTTTAAAGTGACATCTTACAGGTTAATTTACATGCTCTGTTGGCCTAAACTGCATCCATAGATACAAGGAGACAAGGGTGTGTGTGGAACAAAGTGTCCCTCATGGTCATCATAGGCAATATCAGGACACTTTGGGGAAAACTGTTGCCCAAGAGCCACTGTTCTCTCCTGTCATTCTGAGTGCCTGAAGATAATTTCTGAAAGAGCACTTTAATCTACCTGCCATATCTCTGAATTGAAAAAGGGAACAAAAGCTCCGAAGGAGAAGCCAACAGAATTGTATTTGCCATGGCATTAAAGCAGCTCCTCTTACCCAGGATGTCTGAGAGCTTAATCAGTTGCAAGCCAAGCACCAGTCTGAACAAGAGAAACTCCACATGAATGCAAAAGGATAGATGAATCTTCTTTAAAGAGGCTAGAGGATTATTCTCCCATTTTTCTCTGCAGATTCTGAATACCCACTAATGTAAGCCACAGGAACGACTTAAATCGGAACATTTTGTGCCAGCCTGAAATGTGCTGCTTGATCACAACCAACAGCCATAATCAGATGCCACATAATAAACCAGAGACCTGGAACTTTTGTTCCTAGCTCTTATTATAATAGAAATAGACTTGATGTGTAGTATCAGTACAGTGGTACCTCGGGTTAAGTACTTAATTCGTTCCGGAGGTCTGTTCTTAACCTGAAACTGTTCTTAACCTGAAGCACCGCTTTAGCTAATGGGCCTCCGGCTGCCGCCACGCCGCCGGAGCACAATTTCTGTTCTCATCCTGAAGCAAAGTTCTTAACCTGAAGCACTATTTCTGGGTTAGCGGAGTCTGTAACCTGAAGCGTATGCAACCTGAGGTACCAGTGTATATTCATTTATATTCACACTCCCTCCAGGTGCCATAGGAGCCAAGGGGGCTTTGCCACCTCATAAAATATTTGAGGTGGCTGTGTCCGTCCGTCCCCAAGTTGATGGGCATTGCCATTCAAATGGTGTGTGTGCACCACATCATGTGATTGATTATGTGGGGTGGGGCTTACCTGCTGCCCATATTTTATTCAAGTTGGTGTCTCTGCCAGGTGCCTTAAGGCAGCTTACATGGTCCAGGTGCTTCCTAATTTGTTCCTAATGAAAGAGATGAAAAGTAATGTTCCAGAAATCAGTTCTGATAGACAACTAAGCCACTCATGGGGTTACAGGGATTACTTGCAGCCCACTTTCACAATCTGTCTGTTGCCTACTCCTACTGTTCAGATATAATGAAAGAGAAACTCTCCTTTTTGCAGTATTTGAAGGTTAGCTCACACTGAGCTAAACAAAAACATGTCATTAATTGGAGGGGAAATTGAATTTCAAAGATTGGCATATTAAGAAGAAAAATATACTGTTGTCAAAGGTTATATATAACAATTTGAGGAACCATACAAAATCAAGTGCAGCAGAGATACGCAACAAAATATGCCAGAAGAGATGTTGCATTTTTTTGGATCTGTAAGGGTTCTTGGGTTTCAAATAGCTTCAAAATTAGTATTAAATGGCATCAAAATGACATTTATCTACATGGGAATATTAAAAAAAATATCCACAGGTGGTAATAAGAAGGCTAGTAAATAATGGTGGTAGGCATGACTAATGAACTCTTTTTCCTACAGATGCCTTTACATTCATTGGCTTATTGAACCCTGTAGCTTTGTAAAACCCATCACACATATTCATGATTGAGACAATATTATATATTTCAACTCCAGCAAGAAGCATGAAAGAATGAATTTGAAAAGAAAGGAAAAGAGAATTACTTACTAAGATCAGGAATCACAATCACTAGTTGTTAGGCAAGCTAATCACATAACAACAACAACAACAACAACAACAACAACAACAACAACAACAACAACAACTGTGGATTTTGATACCACGAGGAATGGATGATCACCAGTAACAGAATATTTGATAAATAAATTGCTAGTCTCAAATGATGAATACCATTTCGTAGAGAAATGAAGAATAAAGCCAATAATAAATAAATAAAGAGAGGATGCATGTCAGTGCATGCAGCTAAATAATAATAATAATAATAATAATAATAATAATAATAATAATAATAATAATTTGTTATTTATACCCCACCTATCTGGCTGGGTTTCCCCAGCCACTCTGGGCAGCTTCCAACAAAATATTAAAATACAATGCAATATTAAAATTGTATTTTAAAATATTAAAAGACAACATTAAAATCTCCTGCACTGTGCCTAGGATAGCTGTTTTAAATCCTATGGCATACATTTGAGACTCCAGTTAAAAGATGTCATTTGGTCCACAGGACAGAGTGTTTACTATATACCTATTACACTATGTGCCAGCGTTAGACTGCTGTTCTTTGTTGAAATGACTTCACTATATTTTTTTGGTTCCCTTCATTTAAATAACCACAAATAACCACAACCATAAAAACTGGTTGCACAATTTGGCACGGGGAAGGACTCACTGTCCCTTCCTTGACTCCTCTCAGTTAAGGAGTGAGATGCTCTTACAACAGGATGGGCCTTCCAGTAATAGGTACATCTAATATGGTGCTAATACTTGCTCTGGGATTGCAAACCTTGATGCATGTGGTTGCTAAGATACACTTAATGTTCCTTAGAAGATTCACTATCAAACCAGACCTCTGGGTAATTTCACCCCATTCTGGTACACTCTGCTCTGGTCGGGAGTGCTAATAAATAAGTAGCAACTTTAACATCGCTTCGCTTTCAAGAGGAAAAAGGCCCTCCACACCAGGTGAAGGAGCTGTAAAGATGAATATACCTAATTAACTCAAGGCTGAAGGAAAATGGAACACAAATAAATGAGGCCTTCTTCTCTGGCCCAATGCTGGTTTTAAAAGCAATGGCTTATCAAAAGCTGTATTAAGATAAAAATCGTAATTACAGTGGTTACGAACTTAATTCGTTCCAGAGGTCCGTTCTTAACCTGAAACCGTTCTTAACCTGAGGTACCACTTTAGCTAATAGGGCCTCCCACTGCCACCACTGTGCTGCCACCATGCGATTTCTGTTCTCATCCTGGGGGAAAGTTCTTAATCCGAGGTCCTACTTCCGGGTTAGTGGAGTCTGTAACCCGAAGTGTTTGTAACCCGAGGTGTTTGTAACCCGAGGTACCACTGTACCAGACACCTCTTGATTAATAAACCATTGCCCCAAATACAATTTTACCAGAAGTTGTTAGCTCTTGCAGGTTTCTGGAAAGGGTGTGGGTGGAGGGAGTTGGTGTACCACCTAGTGTAGCACATCACCTGTGTGCAGGTTAGGCATATAGGAAGCTGCCTTCTACAGTGGTACCCTGGGTTACAAACACCTCGGGCTAGAGGCACTTCAGGTTACAGACTCCGCTAACCTGGAAGTAGTACCTCGGATTAAGAACTTTACCTCAGGATGAGAACAGAAATTACGCGCCGGTGGCGCGGCAGCAGTGGGAGGCCCCATTAGCTAAAGTGGTACCTCAGGTTAAGAACAGTTTCAGGTTAAGAATGGACCTCTGGAACGAATTAAATTCATAACCAGAGGTACCACTGTACTGAGTCAGAAACTTCCATCTAGGTCTGTATTGTCTAGACTCTATACTAGCTAGCTATGGGTCTCCAGGGTTTCAGAGGGGAGCCATTCCCAGCCCCATGTGGAGATTCTGGGGGTTAGCAGTGCCCACTTCTGCAGTATTGGACCTTGGCAGGTGCCCTCAAATATTGACACCTGACACTAGCCGCCCCCCAATCCACCATGTTATGACTGTGCGTGTTCCAAAATGCTTGTTTTCCTGAATTTACTACTAGTTTAATCTAGACTAGGAAGTACTGGTTGCTGCTTCAAATTTAATTTAATGAGAATGCTGTATTACTCTCAGCATCTGCAATCTTGCAATACTGTCACCGCTTTGTACCAAACCAGCTGTATTTGTGCGGTATTTTGCCCTTTTTCTGTAACGCCACACCATAATCCTGCCATTTTACCAATTCCATGATGCCCAGTGTGTCCTAAAGTCAAATGTACATGAGCTAGGATGGCAAAGCGGTTCTGTTCTTAAGAGCAAAAACCCACCATGCACTGGGAGTCTGAGCAAAGACGAAAGTGGAGAAAAGAAGAAAGGGTTTTTTTAAAAAAAGATGAGCATACAATTAACAATACTGAAAGAATGACAGCAGGAGTGTAACCAACCAAAAAGGCTGTCAGATTTTTCAGAGTTTGGAAAACTAAACTGGAGGCAAAGTTTGTCCTCCATCTTGCTATTCCTCATCACTGCTTCAAAATGTGGAATCGTCTTCCAGCAGGCCCTTACTCTTCCTGCTTACAACACAGGGACCATTGGGTGGAAGTACTACATGGCTCCCCAATCATCCCTTCCCTCTGACATCCACGTGCTGAGTGTGGATATCCGTATAAGAAAAGCCTATCTGTGCAGTGTAGATATAGCGAGTGAAAGCAGCTTAGGTGTTAGACCTTTTCTGTACTGTCCATCGGTCTGGAAATCCATCACAGTGAAAATGAGACATGGGCAATTTTCTCTCTAGCTGGCACGTTGCAAAATAAATTGGGTTGTTGGCTTTTGTTTTGTTTTTTCATGGCAGTTTAAATCCAGTAAGTCTTTGTTCATTCTGTCCAACTATAACGTATGGAAATACAAGGGATGTCTCATTTGTTATTCCAAATGTTAAGTTGTTAAAAGACATGCTGGCACTGAAAATTACTTTCAGTTCCAACATTATTCACTTGTAAGGAGCCCCTGGGATTAATTGACACTATAATCTCTTCTTGCTCAGGTCTTTCTTTCTCAACCAGAATTTAAAATAATAATAATAAAGGTCCTTGTCAAGGGTCTGACAGTAAAAAGACTAAAGGGGGTGGGATTGGAGAATGGCAAATGTGTGCTCATTCATCCTTGCTTTCTCTACCACCTGCATTCTAATAACCATTCAGGAAAAAAATGTCAATAAATAAAGCTGCTCAGAGGTTTCAAGCTGCAATGTCAAACATCAGCAAAAGTGGGAGGAAATGCACTCCATCTGAAGGGCCACAAATTCCACATCACTGGCCAAAGCAGCACCTCCCCACCCACGTCCAATTCATTCCAGTTACAGTGGTACCTCAGGTTACAGACGCTTCAGGTTGCAAACTCCACTAATCCAGAAATAGTACCTCGGGTTAAGGACTTTGCTTCAGGATGAGAACAGAAATCACGTGGCAGCAGTGGGAGGCCCCATTAGCTAAAGTGATACCTCAGGTTAAGAACAGTTTCAGGTTAAGAACGGACCTCCAGAACGAATTAAGTTCTTAACCCGAGGTACCACTGTAGTATTATTTTCAAACTTGCTCAACAGTTGCATAGTGGCAAGGTTGGGCTGGAAGCAATACAAGTGCAGGCTGCGTGGATCTGAATGGTTGCCTCCTTCAGTATGAGAATAATAGTGTTGTCAACTTTGTTAATTTTACTCACAAGCTGAAATGTAAAAGAACTCATTCCTTTCCCACTACCAAATTGTGCAGCTAAAGAGGAACAGGGAAGTAGCTACAATCTGCCATCTAAATCCGTGGAGAAGTATGCTTTTAAATTTAGTTTTCTAAGTTACTGATTTTCAAAGTCTTACTTTTATCATAAGGAGGTAAGGCTGGGCGTCGACATCACCTTGCTGACAAAGGTCCGCATTGTTAAAGCTATGGTTTTCCCAGTAGTGATGTATGGAAGTGAGAGCTGGACCATAAAGAAGGCTGATCACCGAAGAATTGATGCTTTTGAATTATGGTGCTGAGTCCCATGGACTGCAAGAAGATCAAACGCATCCATTCTTAAGGAAATCCGCCCTGAGTGCTCACTGGAAGGACAGATCCTGAAGCTGAAACTCCAATACCTTGGCCACCTCATGAAAAGAAAAGACTCCCTGGAAAAGACCCTGATGTTGCGAAAGATGGAGGGCACAAGGAGAAGGGGGCGACAGAGGACGAGATGGTTGGACAGTGTTCTCGAAGCTACCAGCATGAGTTTGACCAAACTTTGGGAGGCAGTGGAAGACAGGAGTGCCTGGCGTGCTCTGGTCCATGGGGTCACGAAGAGTCGGACATGACTAAACGACTAAACAACGAAAAGGCTGGGTGTGTGCAGGCAGTGATGTGGCCAAAGCCCTGAGAGCAAATGGGGCAAAGATTATTGGTTTCATCCAGCCGCCTTTCCTTTCCCACTAAATCTGCAGGGGGGGGCCTGTGGTCCTCCAGATGTTGCCCATTATCCCTGGCCCAATAGCCATGATGGGTGGAGCTGATGGGAAATGAAGCCCAGAAGTATCTAGGGAGCTACAGGCTAGCCATCCCTGCATTAAGATAAACAGGGCACTGACCAATAAGTGGCTGGGGATGTGCTCTCTGTGCCTACAGCTTGTTCAGGACTGTTGCCCATCGGGGAATTTCTCCAAAAGCGCAACCATGTGCAATTCCACGGTCGTCGTCCCCCCCCCCCCCCCATTTTCTGCTAAGATGCAGCGGCGTGACAAACAAACATTAAAAGCCTCCGAGGAAAGTGACAAACCTGCCCAAGTGAGAATTGTATTACAGGAGCCCAAACATAGAATCGTAGAAGTGGAAGGGATCTTGGAGGGTCATCTAGCCCAACCCCCTGCTCCTCCGTGCAGGATCTGCAATGCAGGAGGGCTGCTGCCGGGAGGCTGTTCAGCTCCCGCTTCTTATCTGGGGTAAACATACCCAATCTTATGCAAATAGGCTGCAACCCTTGGGGTTGCGGCAGTCCTCTGCACGCTTCCTTGAGAGTTAAGCACTGAAGCCCGACTTAAGGGAGCAGCCATACATTTTTAAATAGCAAACTTGATTGCTACTGCATTCATACTCGCCGTCACTTCCTACAGCAGTGCGGCATGCACACGTGCACATGTCTCTTATAACACCCGTTCACGAGTTCCCGGAATGAAAGGGTCAAGTTTCCCAGACGCGACTGTGCACAAATGCAGTTAATATCGCTCACGGGCTGGCTAGAATAACCCCCATTGCCGCGTGCCTCCTGCCCCTAGAGCGCCCTCTTCCGCGCCGCTGAGCAAAGCACTTTTGTTCCACTGGATGCGGACGATTTGCTCCCCACGTCCACGTCGTATCTATCCCCTTGCGCTCGCCCAGCCGACACTGGCGGGGCAGCGAATTAAAACGTCTGTCCGATGCACGTCCGTCCTTCTTTCCTTTTTCTCCCATTCTCTTTCCCAGCTTGAGACTTCATGTCACCACACAAACCTCCTTTTTCCTTACTCCCATTTTCTTTCCTTCCTCCCTTCTCCCCCCCACTGCAGAGCTGCCTGGGCTCTCTACATTTCAGGCAACCGAGAGGTGTGTCCGCTGACATCACCAAATAAATCCTGCTCAGCAGTGCAGGGGTGTAAAATTGTTTTCAGGCAGGCAGAGGATGGCGGTGGTGATGCACAGCGTCCGGTTGATACAACTGCCTCGGAATTACTATGCATAGAAACGGGGGGGGGGGGGGGGGCGGGAACGGAGAGAGGAGCTGCCCGCCGGCAACTTTGGCCCCACCCTTCTTCCCCCTCCCGCTCCCCCGCTGCCTTTTGCTGGGGACATCCAGAGATTGCGGGCGGGACGCCGGGCGCCGTCCGCGGTCGGGAAGCGCGCCTGCTTTTTGTCCCCTCTGCCCTTCCCTCCAGGTTGCGGCAGCGGGCCAAGTTGTAACAGGTGACACGCATGGAACTCGAGGGGTTCCGGTTCCCAGAGGCTTTAGTGCAGAGTTGCCTGTAAGTGGATGGGTAGAAGAGTATGCTTTAAAATGCACCCGCCTGCGCGTGCGCCGCATCTTGCTCCTTTCTGTTGCTTAAACAGGCTGCGCTCAGGCGATTTTGGAGGGATGTGCGGGGAGGGTGGAAACTTTCGTTGAATGAGTCCCTGGACTGAGGTTTGCACGCTCCGCGTAGTAGCCTCATTTGCGCAGGATAGATTTGTTTTTGGGTTTTTTTCCTGGCCTCCCAGTTAAAACGCTTCTTCAAAATGCAGCGAGATGTTACCATTTGAGTTTGTTCTGTGGGACCCTTGTTTGGGCTCTGGTCCAATAAACCTGTGGAGGTGTTGGTTGGGGTGGGGGAGCTTCTTTCTGGGGTTTATTTCGAAAGACATTCTCTGCTTGCTCTTCGGTGATTGTAGGTTCGTCTCTCAAGCACGCTGAGCTTTTTAGGGTTGGGTCAGAGGTGGGAAAATGCATTTGCACCCTTACAAGGTTACCAGCTGGCCAGAAACAGGTGTTAAGAGACGGGACCATCCTTCTCATGTGCCTTTAACAGCAGCTTCATCTGGCTTTTCACAGCCTGGTGTGGAGAAAAAATCATTTTCGGGAGATCCTCATGAAGCCATCCTTAAAAGGCACAGCTACAGAGACTGACTGAAAAGCTGGCAACTCGGTGTCTTTATGAAATCATTAATGTCACTGTCTTACTCTTACAGCAGAAGGCGCTGCCAAGGAATCTGCTGTTGATACCAGACTTGGAATCTGCAACTGCCTGAACAGAGAGAGGAGACCTGCCGGGGTTTTTTTGGTTCTCTGCTTCATTAAGTTGTTCAGCTGGGAACTGGCGGTACTTGTAAAGATGACCACAGATTGATGGCCTGAGTTTTGCAGACGGTTGAGCCCTCAGGGTTTGCTTGCTTCTGACATCATTCCTTTGTGAAACAAGGAGTTGTGCTCAGGGAGTTGAAACCAGGGGGAGCCAGTGGAAGGGCTACAAGTTTTTGCTTTTAAAAACCCAGGCAACTGCAGTTCTCTATCCCTAGTTACCTCCTTCCATCTTCTCCCAATGCTTGTGAGGATGCACACGACTGTCAACTTTTTGATGTAACTCAGGAGCCTCTCAGCTTTCTAGCCATGGCCTCAGTCGATGGATTGCAGTACCGTGCTCTTTATGAATATAAGAAGGATCGGGAGGAAGACCTGTCTCTCAGCCCCGGAGACCTGCTCACTGTCAGCAGGTCAGGGCATGCCTGTGTGGACTATAAGGAAGGGGATGAGAGAAACCCCCAAGGCTGGCTTAATGGCTTCAATGAACGTACCAAGGAATGGGGAGATTTCCCAGGCACTTACGTAGAGTACTTGGGTCCTGTGAGGATTGTGGCTGCCACGCCTAAATCAAGGCCCAGACCACTGCCACCAATGCCAACTGGGGCACCTTCCAGTAACATATGGGGTGAGTTCATATATATATATATTTACATATTTCAAATGAAGTGTTTCTGTATGAGGCATGAAATATAGTTTTCCAGAATTATGGCAGCATTTCCTAACTGTGTGTCCTTCTGCAGCAATCTGAAGAGGGCTGTGCTCTCTGACTAGTTGGCCTTGAGCCATGCACTGAAGTTCATAGGACTTTCTCAAGCTCTACTTCCGTTGTCTGTGCACATCACTCCATTAATGGGAGCAGGGGGAATGTGCGTTCCCAAGAAACTTTCCCTGTTGAAATGTTGGCTTTGCTACTGAAGTGAGGCTTTCTTGAAAGCCCTATGATTTTACAGTTTATGGATGGTGTGGTTTGAGAGCCACGTTCTCCCAGAGCGTGATGTGTGTGAACCACTCGGGAATTTGAAGCAGGGCAGGCCAATTTTCCAGCTGGCGTGTCTCTTTTTGTGTGCAGGGTAATCATTTTCATGTGAGCAGCAAGTCACATGGCTAGCCAGATATGTGGATGCCTGTGCTGATGGTTGGGAACAATGTGTTTATACTGGGATGGGAATGGGGGGGCGGGATTAGGAAGCCGCTTCTGGCTTTTGTTTTTATGAGAAATGAGTCTGACATTCTGAAATGTTCCATCTCTTTGAATTGTCCAGATGACTTGTATTAAAAAAAGTCTGCTGTTAATTAAAGGAAGGGCCAGCAGTGCATCTTCATTTGAAATATCTACAGAGGATCTTGAGGGCCATTTGAGAAGACAGAATCTGGGAGGTGACTACTTCAGACCCAAGTGTTGCTGAAAGCAGTACTTTGCAGACACATTTCACCCTGGGGGAGCTGTGCTCCCATTGTGTGAGTGTGGGAGAGCTGTATTCTCTCACTCTTCAAATCAGTATTCCAGCCATGGGACTGATAATGATCTATAAGATCACATGCATGAGAGAAAGTAGTTTCCACAATTATTTTTATTTTTTCAATGTATAGTCCAAATTATGATTGACAAGTTGTGGCCCAAAAGCTGCACGCAACTGTAAATTCTCTTTGGACAGGTATAGCTTTTATTTTATTATTTTATTTTATTATTTTATTTTTTCAGTATCAACATCTGCCGTGACTGTAGGAATAAATTGAGTATGTTTGGTGGCAAAGAAAAAAAGCGGGGGGATGGTCTTTGGTGTTAAGCAACAAGTTGCTTACCTTTGTTGGAGCTGAGGGATGTTATTGCAAAATATATCAGGTAATGCTAAGTCTGTGTTTTAACTTGTGGGTTCATTCAGTCCTTTTTTTGCTGCTTGCTTCATGGCAGGGCCCTGAAGAGAGAGTGAGTGGATAGAGACACAGTTGGGACTACCTAAGGGCATTTGTGGACAGCATGGTCTGTGTTAATTCAGCACTTAGCTCTTTGCTTTTTACTCTCTACTCATGTAAACCAGGTCTAACCCAGGGTTAGGAGACTCCTGCAAATGTGCTGGCAGTAAGCTGCGCACTGTGGCCAATGTGAACTCCATAATGCACAGCAGACAGATGGGCAGTTGGCCCAGGCCCACCAAATCCTTTGGAATTGCTTGTATCATTTTTATTTTATCCTTCTCTTCCACCCACTGAACACCCAGAGAGGATTACAAACCGGGGGTGGGATAGCAATATGTTAAAACAATAGTACAATAAAATGCAACATCACAACCACTCAAAGCCCACACGTTTCTCTTCCTCAATTCATGTACACCACACAAGTATGAGACCCCATGGAGCTAAAAGTCTCCTATTTCCTGCATAGAATTTCCATGGTAGATGTATATGTGCTTCAGCTACATGTTAGCAGGTGTATAAAGTTAGGTGTTTGTGCCCATTAAAATCTTACATGAAACAGCCTTTAGAACAGGGTGTGTGTGTGTGTGTACGCAGTGACTATGGACTTTCAGGCTGCTTGGTTTTGTATGAAAAATGTACAGTGTGGATTGCTAGGCGGGGAGCGTGCAGAAGGGCAGAGAAACTGTCTAAGCAGGAATATTTGGTGGAGCTAATGATTTTGAAGCGGCTCCAGTATTTAATCAGAGCCATAGCAGCTGTGTTGATCCCATGGAATAAAATACTCAGAGCAGTGAGGCAATACCTTTTACTGGACCAAGGAAAACTCAATATAAGAAACACATTCAGGTTAACACAGCCCTATTCTTCTTATGTAGGCATATAGACAAGAGTGAAAGATGAACATTATACTCCCAGGCTGACGTTAAGCCGTTAGAGTTGAGTTGAAAACAAAGGCATAGAATGTTTAACTTTGGAACAGAGGAAACTTTCCTGTCCCTTGTTTTGCAAATCTTCACCTGGTTTATAGCACAGTCTTATACCTGTTTACTTATAGGTAACTCGCACTGATTTCAGTGAGACTTCCCAGGTAAGTGGATATAGGGCTGCAACCATAAATGTCATCCTGGGCATGTAATTTGTGGTGCGTATACTAGCCACATGGCAAATCTCCCTATTGCTGAGGGTGTGAATCTTAAAAAGAGTTTATTGCTTGGCCTTGGACTCTGAATGGGAGGGGGGCATTACTGGTTTGTTTGTTTGTTTGTTTGTTTGTTTGAGAGTGGGGCCCTAAGCTATAGCTTGTTTAGCTTATACATAAATCGGGCGCTGCATATTTATGTTTTGGGGCTACTTCTGTGTTTGGTGCCACGTGCGTGTCATTTGGACACCCCTAAACCATTTCCTTCCCTTTACCTTTTAATTTGTATACCGCCTTTCTGTATTACTAAACACAAGGCAGTTTACAGCAACAAAATATACAGCAAAGAACACAAACCTTATAATAATCCCATCCAATACAAAAAAATCATAACAAAATAACTTTAAAATGGAACGACTTATATCAAATAAATATTCAATCATCTATTAGAATGTAATAGTACACAGTAAAATTAACTCTCAGAACGTCAGCAAATAATAATTAAACAGAATTTCACTCTTAACAATTATAAATAATTACTAAACTAATATCAATAAAAATAACAATGCATAAAATACCACAATGCATACAAAACCATGTAAAAGGATCAAATTGAGAAACAAAGACATACAACTGATAAAACTTTTTTTAAAAAAAAAATATATCCCTGAACTCTTCTTTCCCCAGCTGTTTCAGCTGTTCTTAAATCTATGGCCAGCTCAGCTGGGCTTGATTGCAAGTGGGGAAGGCGAGGCTCTTCTTTGCACTTCCTTACTGAGGAAGCTGACTCTGCTCAATTATTTTAGAGTTCTTATAGGGGTTTTTTGGGGTGGGACTTTTCTAAACAACTTCCGGCCAGGAGTACTGTGGACAGCAGGTTTGAGTTCCTTTGTCGTTTTATGAAACATCAGTTGCCTGTAATAAGTATGATGCCTTGAACCGATTATTCCTAGTCATGTTGATGTGGCGGAAGAGCAGGATTAGGTCCTTAATGTATGCTGCTTTCAGGAATATGAACAAAATTAGTTGGTCTCTAAGGTGCTACTGGACAATTTTTTTTTCATTCCCCCCCACTGCGTCAGACCAACAGGGCTACCTACCTGAATTCATTAATATAGTTATTTTCAGATGAAGTGCTGCTGTGTATGCAATTCTGTTAAATAATCAATACCACAAACTTAGGGTGCCCTGGGCAGTCAGTAAAAAGATTCAGGAGGTCTCTTATTAGAATATCAGTAGTTAAACAGGACTACAGTTTTGCTCTGGGGTTTTTTCTAACCCTGTAGTTCTATATATACACACATACCTGGGAGGAAGCTCCATTGAATTCAGTGAGGCTTACTTCTGAGTAGACCTATATTGTATTGTTATAGAGACTTTGCTTTGTAAAAACAACAACCCTGTATTAAATGAGACAGGATTGTATTGGCTTCCCAGCTGAATAATTAAATAGAGCAGAATATTGACCTAATACATTGTATTCAGTGTAACATTAAGTGACTATTTTAATATTGCCCATAGATGCCAGTGTCTGTACTGATTCGCATCTAGGGCTTTTAACAGTAACTTCATACATTGGAATTCAGCCAATTAAACTTTCTTTTAGGTGCAGCTACAGTGAAGGGGAAAGCTTAATTAATTTGTGCATGTCAGACTGCTGCTCCTTAAAGTTGACAAATCTTAGTCTGCCTGATGTTTCCCCTTCCAGCTAGATATCATCTGGTCCAGAACTAAATTGCAGCATAAGGCCACTGGCTCTGTTGTTGCCTGGGAATTTAAGGATGCTCAATTGATTGCCCGTTTTATTTGCTGGGTTGCTAAGCCCAATATGGAGTGTCTAAAACAGGTGACAGGAATTGATGGACTGCTTTAAGGTTATGGATTCCTCCTTGCGAAGAGCGGAGTGTGTAACAGTTTCACTTTTATAATGCATTATTAATATCTTGCCTATTACTAAGCACAATGCCGTTGTCTGATCAAAGGTAGTTTGCAGAGGTTTATGAAGAGTTTTGGCCAAGGGGAAGACAGGACAACTGGAAGTGTGTAACCACTTTTTGTTTTCGGCACCTCATTCTCTCTGCAAAATTTTGACTCTCTTGCTGATTATGCATCAGGCACGTGGTTTTGTTATACTTAAATTGATTTTATTGTATTTATAGTTGTTTTAACATGAGCTGTTTTGGAGCAGGAGGCTTCCCAGGGACAAAAGGTGGAATATAAGTGTCATTAGTATATCTATATCATATCATCTATATCATCTATATCTATATCATCTCCACACACACTTACGGTATATAAGTTTCTGTTAATTTTTCTTAGTTCTTGGATGCTTTTGCCATACTGCACTCTGAGCATTGATACTTATTAACTGTTTGAGCTGACTGATTTGAACTCAGAGCAGATTGTTTCCTTTAAAGAGCTGCTTGCCAGTTTAAAGAGGAGACTGGGCCTCTGATTAGGAATGGACAAATAAGTTAATTTCTGGTCTGTGTCACTTTCACATGCGTTCTCATAAGTGCATTTCTGCACTAATTTACAAAAAAAAAATCACATGAAAATTTGCATCTAAATACATGTTGTTAAATGTGTCTTCTCTCAAAACACACATTTCTGAACAATTTTCCCCTAGAAACAGGCATTTCTAAACATACTGTACCTCAAAATCCACGGGTTTAGATGTACAATAGTACCTTGGGTTACATACGCTTCAGTTTACATACACTTCAGGTTACATACGCTTCAGGTTACAGACTCCGCTAACCCAGAAATAGTGCTTCAGGTTAAGAACTTTGCTTCAAGATGAGAACAGAAATCATGCTCTGGCGGCGTGGCGGCGGCAGGAGGCCCCATTAGCTAAAGTGGTGCTTCAGGTTAAGAACAGTTTCAGGTTAAGTACGGACCTCCGGAACGAACTAAGTACTTGACCCGAGGTATCACTGTATTTTATATTGTTCCTGAGCTGAAAACAGTGTTGCAGTGTTGAGAGAAGTGTAACATTTGATGTGCAGCTATTTTTTGATCCACACCTTAACCTTCAAAGGTGAGGATCAGGTCAGCTTGTATCAGAATGTGTAAAGATTGAAATTCTCAAGCCATCCATTCATCTGAATCATTGCACTTCTCCAGCAGCTCCCCTCTCACAGTGCGCACCCACAGTGCCTTGCTCAAGGTGGCATATGTCTGACACACTTTTTGCCTTGGGCCGTGGTGCTGGTTGAGTCATACCTTTGCTATTGTGAACATATGGAGGAATTCTAATGCTTCATTGGTCACAGAGGTTGTTAATCGAGCTGTGAAAAAAGTGGTTCCTAACTGCAGCCAAAGTGGAGACAGCCACAAATTGACCTCAAACTGGAGCTCTCGTCATGATTTTTTTCTCCCTAGAAAGGGATCACTGAGTTTGGGACCCTGTTCCTCTTTTGAGGGCCATCCAAAAATGTAGGTTTCTTCTGTTCTACACAGTTATTGCCATAGACAGCAGGATGTATGGTGCCAGAAGGGTCGTTGAGTATATTAAAAAATGTGGATAAATAGGCTGTATTCCCCCCCCCCCCCGCATCTGCTCCAGTGGGAGAGCCAGTGTGGTGTAGCGGTTAAGAGTGGTAGACTTGTAATCTGGTGAACCAGGTTTGCGTCTCTGCTCCTCCACATGCAGCTGCTGGGTGACCTTGGGCTAGTCACACTTCTCTAAAGTCTCTCAGCCTTACTCACCTCAGAGTGTTTGTTGTGGGGGAGGAAGGGAAAGGAGAACGTTAGCCACTTTGAGATTCCTTCGGGTAGTGATAAAGCGGGATATCAAATCCAAACTCCTCCTCCTCTTCTTCTTCTTCTCTACTTCTGTTCCTCTAATTCTGTAGTTCTCTTCATCCCCATACATTCTTTTGCATTTGTACACCTCTTAAGAGTTCACAACCAAATTTTGTATGTTGGTTCCTGAAACCAAGGAGCAGGTTTTCTTCTCTGTTTAAATACAGTTGGACTCCATATTGAATCAAGATATTGAATGAACCATTTGGAACTGCACTGATTTTTTTGTTTTATTAGAATTCCCAAGCAACACTGATAAAGGCACATCTGCTTTGCCCTTCCTTGGCTGATTTTTGTAGCCTCTTCCTTTTTAGTGTGCCTATGTGCACACAGTAAACTTCCCCAGCTTCTTCGGCTCGCTTAATTCCTCTGTTATTTACCTAGTAATGTATACAGAAGTTGTTATTTGGGAAGTGGTATGATTCCTCCTCCTAAAGGTTGTGGGTGGAATGTAGTGCTAAGTGAACATCACATCAATGCAAGGATTTCTGCTTGGTGTGCCCCCTAAATCTGTTCTATGGGTTCCTTTAAGCCTCTGAAGCAAATCTGGAGAGGCCTTGGGGAACATCCAGTGGGAAGAGAGAGGGGCAGTGATTTTGTGCAAGCAAAAATCCTTGTACTGATGGGATGCAGTAGTTGAATACCACCCTGTGGGTTGTATCCAACTGAGTTCCACTTAGTGGGCCAGGGTCGACTGAAAGGAATGGGCCTAGGTTAGTCATGCCCATTCCTTTCAGTGGGTCTACTTTGAATCCAACCCATAATCTTTAAGAGGTGGGTCATACCACCTCCCAAAGAGGTAGCATCTTCTCTCTACGTCACTTTTCTTACCTGCCAAAGCAGCACATGCAGGCAGGCTGAGGGGTGGGAAGGAGGTCATTTGGCAGTTGTGGCTGACTCTTGTTCCCTGAGCAAAAGGTTTGGAATTCCTTCCAACTAGTCGCAGAGGATAACTGCCAACAATTTATGAAGCTGTGCTGTCCCACAAAGAAAGTATTTCTCAGGGGACTGAGATATGGGTCATGTTCCACATTCCCACATCAGTTTGCTTTTTGTTTTTAAATACGCATTTCTGTCTGTTTCTCTTAATATATACATTTTTGCAAACAATTTTCTCTTAATATAATGCATTTTAAAAATTAATATACACATTTTTGTGTGTGCTCTTCTTTAATGTACACATCCCCCCCCCTTTTTTTTTAAGCTGGCCAACAGCGTTGCAAAATTCAGAGGAGTGAATTTCAAGGATAGCAGGTTTGGGTTCATGTATTGAATCTAGTAGCTTCCTATTAAAATGCGAACCGAATGGATTTCTCCCCTATTCTTGGTTGGGTTTATGGTTTTACCATCTTCATTATCCCCAGTCACCCTTGCACAGATGCAGGGCTAAAAATAATTCCTAATGAATTAGGAGCAAACGCTGTTCATGTCTTCCGTGGCCTTGAAAGCCTCTGCTCTGAGAAGCATTAAAAATGTACTGATTAATTAAACTGGAGAAAAAGTTCTGGGGCTGTGTTTTAATTGACTTGGATAACATTTCAGGAAAGCTTGGTTTAGTCCACAGGCTGCAAGGAGCTCTTGTTGGCTCCCTAGAGACGTAAGGCTCACCCACACTTCCGCTATTTCCTTGCCTGGAAACTACAGGTCCGAGCCATTTTCCTGCTTGACCCACACTTTCTAGGCATGGGCCCACTAGTGCCAACTCCAGGGTGCCCAGGCACCCACAAAAAAATTGTTGTGAGTGCCCAGCCTCTGCTCTGCTGCCACCTCCCATCATCCCTGGGTGGCAGCCTTCAGGCCACATACCCCTCTACTTTCTCCTCTCTATCCAGGGCTGCCAAACCATGCCAGATCCTTACGGAGCCGAAGAACTCATGACACACAGCCCTGGTCAACATTGCCAGTGGTAATGGATGGTCAGAGTTAACCTTCCAACAGCTTCTGAAACATAGAGAGCAGCCTTCCACCAAGACACCTCCGTACATCTAGCTCAGTGTTGTCAACACTGACTTACAGCTGTTCTTCGGGGATTTGGCCAGGGATCTTTCCCAGCCCTACCTGGAGATATTGGGACTTGATCCTTGGTCCTTCTGTATGCAAACAGAAGTTCTGCTACTAAGCTACAGCCCTTTTGGATGGCCACAGTCTCTCACCTCAAATTAAATGTTGGCCTAAGGCAATTCTTACTTTTTATCACCCCTCCAAAGTGCAGGAGTTAAAGGCGCCACCATGAATTCCCCAGTCTGGCTTCATTTTGTGTACAGAGGAGTCGGTGTGAATAAACCTAGTCAGATCCTTGTTAACAACCTTTTGTTAGCAGCCGGAATGCTTAATTGCCACCAAATCGAACCCAGCAAATTACCTTCTATAATAGAATGGCCAGATAAAATGTGGAGCATGGCAAAAATAGAGAGACCAAAGACTATAGAGACAAAATATTTTGAAGAGAGATCATTTTAATTTGGAGTGAGGCCTTTTGGTTGGTTTAACATAAATTTAATAAGGGAGCCAAGCAAAGCACTGGCTAGAAGCTGTGCTTCAAAGCCCTCTTGCTCATTCTGGCAGAGGTGAGAAGATGCATTGGGGTGGCGCAGTTATGTTTTATTTATATGCCATACCAACTCCACACAGTTTCAGCATAAGAGTCTGAATCATCTCCCCCTCTGGGAATGGGCTGACTTTGGATCTGCCTCCACTCCTGCAACACTCTGCTACAGGGCCTTGTGAGGACTGCAGCTGTTGGGAATACTGCCAGAGGTAACCTGTTCTGTTCTGCTTTCAGCTGGTGCAGCAGGGATCTCTGCAGCCATACATGAGTTTTTAGGGGATGTTAGAGATGGATGTGCTGATCTTGCTGTTGATATCCCTATTCTCCACAGGGCTCCTTTCATCCTTCTGTCTAAAAAAAAAAAAAAAAAAAAGCCATGCACGATCATGTAGTTTTTCATTTGCATTGCAGTTTGTTTTTTTAAACCACCACAAAATCTGGGTCAGTTTAATGCATTGGCCAGCTTCTGTACTAGCTGTTTCCTTTGGCCTGTACTGACGTTAGGGCAGATTGAAATGTCAGGCTTAACGGTCCATTTCCTGGCTATGTGTGGCTGAAGTCAAAACTCCTTAGTGTTAAGACCTAGGAAGGACCGGGGGGCAAAGGAGGAAGGGGACGCTGTTGCGATGGTTTAATATGCTATTTGCCCAAGACCAATAGGAGCAATCCTGCTGCCTTCCACACCATTCAAGTGGAAAAGGGACGTCAATTTACGGCGAAACTCTCTTATTCCCCGTAGTGTCACCTCCTTGGTTGACATTTCTAGATTTTTGCAGCTGTCATGTTAGCACAGAAAATGCTTCAGTGACTAGGCAGCTGGGGAATTAGACCTTATGCTCCAAGGCTCTTAAGCAAACCAGGATAAAAAGGTCCCCATGCACCTCAGGTAAGATGAGGAGGGACTTTTGAAGGTGGGTGTACAACTTTCCTCCAGACTGGCAAAGTTCCCTTTGCCCCTCCTTCTTTACACTGCCACCAACCTCAAATGCAGAGAGTTAAGCTGCATCTTCTGCTAAAGCAGGGATGGGGAATCTATGGCCCTCCAGATCAGTGTTCTTCAACCTGGGGTCTCCAGATGGTGCTGGACTACAGCTCCCATCATCCCCAGCCACCTCAGCTAATGGTCAGGATGACGGGAGTTATACTCCAACAGCATCCGAGACTCCAGGTTGAAGAACAGTCATTAGCCATGCTGGCTGGGGCTTATGGGAATTGGAAGTCCAACAACATCTGAAAGGCCACAGGTTCCCCATCCCTGGAAGGAACTCAAGGTGCTAATGGCCAGAATGAACACCAGTTTGTTAAAGCAGGGTGGCCAAGCCATTCTCAGGGCAAGGGCGGCTTTGACCCAGAGTCAACCCTCAGATGGGTGCTTGTGACTGCATATCAAAATGCAGGTGGCTAAAGTGTAAAAGTGGGCATGGTGAGAACTCCAAAAATCTTTCCCATCACCTACTGTATTCAGTTAAAAGGTGATTTCAAAAATCATATTTTTATTTGGTAGGCTGGGGTCATAAACCATTTGGCATCACAGCAAGGCACCCATGGGAATAGCCAGCAAATTTTAAAAGAAACAAAAATTTTAAAAGGAAAAAAAAACAGTGTGACAGATGAGGGGGTCTTTCTGGCAAAGCCCCTTTTTGTGGAAGGGTACCCCCCCCCCGTATAATCAGAATAGGTTGCTACCTTCAGACTGAAGCTCCTAACAAACTATCTGTCCAGCTACCTGTCAGGGAACTCTCTTTCCAGAGCAGCTCTAGGAAATAATAAAAAGAAAGGAGCCTTAGTTTTACTTTCCCAAAGCCCAAGGTAAAGGTAAAGGTAAAGGTACCCCTGCCCGTATGGGCCAGTCTTGACAGACTCTAGGGTTGTGCGCCCATCTCACTCAAGAGGCCGGGGGCCAGCGCTGTCCGGAGACACTTCCGGGTCACATGGCCAGCGTGACATCGCTGCTCTGGCGAGCCAGAGCCACACACAGAAACGCCGTTTACCTTCCCACTAGAAAGCGGTCCCTATTTATCTACTTGCACCCGGAGGTGCTTTCGAACTGCTAGGTTGGCAGGCGCTGGGACCGAGCAGCGGAAGCGCACCCCACCGCGGGGATTCGAACCGCCAACCTTTCGATCGGCAAGCCCTAGGCGCTGAGGCTTTTACCCACAGCGCCGCGAGCCCAGAGGACACCAAATCTTATAGAACCTTGTGAATTCTCCCCAGGACTCATGTGGTAGCTTAACAACTGTGCAGCACATACAGAAGAATTTAGCAAGAAATTCTAGGAAATATCCCTTTAAACCAATGAAGCCAGATTGTCAGAGCTTGTAAAGAAAGCAAGGCAACAAAATCAGAGTCTTGCTCATAGAAAAAACAACAAAAAGCACCAATCTGACTGAGCTGGTTACATTTTAACTGCTTGCCTGGCTGAATTTAACCAATTTCAGCCTCTTTCGTTGTCCCTTCTTTACACTCTCAGATTCACGGGATTGCCCTGGGGGTGGGGGAAAGATCCCTGAAAGATCATTAAATTGCATTTGGGGAAAGAAAGGAAAAACCAGTACAGTGTTGCTCTGCAAATGAAAGGGGCTCCAGTGTGGCTTGCACCCAGGAAAAGGAGCGCTGGTGCTTTTACTGGCCTTGCATAGCTCACGACCCGTGCCTATTTCAGCTACCATGGCCGGGCATCCGGCTGTATCCTGCCCAGTTAGAGCTCCCTTTCTGCCCCCCTTCCCCTGGGGGCCTGGTGTCCTTGGCAGCCTCCCCTCCCTGCCCAGCTGCTCATGGCAAAGGTGTGAAGAGAAGCATCTCCTTCCGCCCATCCAGCTGTCAGAAAAGAGCCAATGAAACCAAAGAGTACAAACAAACTTGACCCAGTTTTGACAGGCAGGGTTTTACAAGAGGAGTTGCTTCAAACCAACACATAATAAAATGGGGTTTTAGTTCAACTAAAATTCCATCATTAGAGATTTCCCCCATCCTTTAGAACACACTGCTCCTAACTCGTGAAAAGGCCATTGCTTTAGGCACATGGAAAAATGGCATTGCTGAGTTTGTGTTGAGTGGGCTGCTTGCACACCAATGTGCCTACCACTGTCCCTAAAACTTGCCAGCTCTTGAGGTTTGACCCATATATTTTTTTATTTCAGCATTTGATCTTTAGTTTTAGGATTGCTTTGAAGGAAATCCAGATTCAACCAAAGCTGAATCCTTGGGCCTTGGCCAAAGCCTAATTCATGAGAACCTGGACACATAGCAGCTGCCAGTACACTCTGCACATTATTCTTCTGTGAACACAGCGTCCACTTTTCCAGTGTCTTCTCACTGCTGATCATGAAAAAGCCAGTGCTGTCAGGCTATGTGTGGCTGGTGTAGAAACTGGTGACACTTTCCTCTGTGTACGGATTAGGACCACGTTACCAATCTGCATTTCAACATGGTACCAGAGGTACTGTGAATTAACCCTAAGGTGAACCAGGATCAAGGTTTCATGGAATACTGTGTGGCATTTGTTTCAGACAGCAAATTAGTTTGTTGGCAAATGGCAAAACTGGATTTTTAGGGCACTGCAATTAACAGGATTATAACAGGATTATAACAAGTGTACAAAGGAAGACCTACATAAGAAAAAACACCTATGGCATTCCTGGAGGGAGAGTCATTCCATTTATTTGGTTGCACAATAAAACATCAACAGTAAAAGTAATTACAAACATTTAATATATAAAATGTCAAGGGTGCTTCCCAGCCAAGGAAGATAATTAAGTATTTATTCTCTATAGCTCTGGATATCTATCCACACCAATCTCATGCCTAGGCAGCTATTCCCAGCCCTGCGCTCTAGGGAGCATTTGCAGCAACAGGGGGCCACTCTCACACCACCAGCTTACGTACCTTCCTCTGACAGATGCACACAGCCAGAAATTGCGCCTGCGTGGAAACTTTCTCTGTGCCCCCCATTTCAATTTCCTCCTGGCTCTGGGAGACAGTGGTGCAGGAATGGGTGGGGAAGCACCGGGCCCTTCACTTGCCTGACCTACCTCTTCCTCCAGCTCTGAAGTTTCCCCTGCCTCTGATCCTTGCCTCCCGGCTCATGCAGATCCCCACAAACCACTGCCCCCCTCTCCCATAGAATCATAGAGTTGGAAGAGACCACAAGGGCCATCGAGTCCAACCCCCTGCCAAGCAGGAAACACCATCAGAGCACTCCTGACATATGGTTGTCAAGCCTCTGCTTAAAGACCTCCAAAGAAGGAGACTCCACCACACTCCTTGGCAGCAAATTCCACTGTCGAACAGCTCTTACTGTCAGGAAGTTCTTCCTAATGTTTAGGTGGAATCTTCTTTCTTGTAGTTTGGATCCATTGCTCCGTGTCCGCTTCTCTGGAGCAGCAGAAAACAACCTTTCTCCCTCCACTATACGACATCCTTTTATATATTTGAACATGGCTATCATATCACCCCTTAACTTCCTCTTCTCCAGGCTAAACATGCCCAGCTCCCTTAGCCGTTCCTCATAAGGCATCATTTCCAGGCTTTTGACCATTTTGGTTGCCCTCCTCTGGACACGTTCCAGTTTGTCAGTGTCCTTCTTGAACTGTGGTGCCCAGAACTGGACACAGTACTCCATGTTAGACTTCAGCCCCCCTTGCTCCAGGGCCCACTCGTCAGGGGCCCACCAGTCCCTCATATCAAATGATGGAAACAGTTGAATTATAGAAACTGAATTATAGAAATTATAGAAAGTTGATTGGGGGATATCTTAGTACACTGCAAGTGTAACATTGGTAAGGAAAAAAGTAATTCACATAAACGCTAGTGTAGCCTGAACTGGCAGTGAATGAGCTTGGGGTGGATAATTTGATGAAAATGTTAACCCAGTGTGTGGCAGCTGCGGAAAATACAAATTCCATGTTAGGGATAATTAGGAAGGGGGTGGAAAATAAAACTGCCAATATCCTAATGTCATATTATAAATCCATGGTGTACATCTAGAACGCTGTGTACATTTCTGGGAACCTCTCCTCAAAAGAGATATTGTAGCACTGGAAAAGGTTCAGGAAAGGGGAACAAATATTTGGGTGTTTTTAGTTTAGAGAAGAGGGGACATTATATAGGTGTATAAAATTATGTATTATGCTGCAGAAGCGGTGGCAGAGAGGTTTTTCTTTTTCTTTTTAAATATTAAAACCTGGTGTCATTAAGGGAAGCTGAAAGTTGGAAGGTTCAAGTCCTCTTCACACATTCCATCACTTGGCTGTGGAATTTGTTACCCTAAGGCAGAGTGATGGCCAACAACTTGGATGACCTGAAAGGGTGGGATGGACAAATGCATGGAGGATAAGGCTGTGAATGTCTACCAGCCGCAGTAGCATTCTCCTAGTGTCAGAAGTCATATTGCCTCTGAACGCTAGTTGCTGGGAATCACAAGAAGGAAGAGTGCTGTTGCACTCATGTCCTGCTTTCAGGCTTCCCACAGGCATCTGGTTGGCTACTGTGAGAACAGGATGCTGGATTAGATGGTCCTTTGGTGGATGGCGCTGTGGGTTAAACCACAGAGCCTAGGGCTTGCCGATCAGAAGGTCGGCGGTTCGAATCCCCATGACAGGGTGAGCTCCCGTTGCTCGGTCCCAGCTCCTGCCAACCTAGCAGTTCAAAAGCACGAAGTGCAAGTAGATAAGTAAGTACTGCTCCGGCGGGAAGGTAAATGGCGTTTCCGTGCGCTGCTCTGGTTCGCCAGAAGCGGCTTAGTCATGCTGGCCACATGACCCGGAAGCTGTACTCTGGCTCACTCGGCCAATAAAGCAAGATGAGCCCTGCAACCCCAGAGTCGTCCGCGACTGGACCTAATGGTCAGGGGTCTCTTTACCTTTACCTGGCCTGACCTAGCGTAGTTTCCACCCCCACCCCCCGAAGGTGCTACAGAGAGGAAGCAAAAGTGTGTGTAGAGTAAGAAATGATAGTCAGGTATCAGGTTGCCAGACAGTAGTTTCCTACTACGTGCCAGTTTTGTGGGAAATAAACCCTTATTCATTTATTTTTATTACTTGAAATATTTACATATACACCATATTTCTCTGGGACTAGTTACAGGGTGTTTTATGCAATTAAAATATCAAAGCAACACACACACACACTTTTATTTATTGTTGATGGCTATTTTAGTTACCTGTTTTTTCATGTTGTAAGCTGCCCTGAGCATGGTTTTATCTATGGAAAGTCGGCATACAAATAAAAGGATGTATGTATGCATTTATGAATACATATGTGTGTATGCAACTGCAGCGTCTCCTTGCCATTTCCTTGAAAGCAGCTACTTTGCAATGGTTGACTCTGTAATCATTTATTTCTGCTGGAATTGTTTTCTGGTTTTTAGAGGTAGCTTTCACTTTTGCACTTGCCAATAGGAGACAGCTCAAGTATATTCAAAGTGCAAATGTTTGTTTAATCTCTCATATTGCTTTTCTGATTCTTTGCCCGTTTCAAAGTTGGAAGAATTGCAGCATCCCGTTTTGCAGGGTTGTAGAGAATTGTGCAGTAGGCCTCATCCTTTGCACACTTACCTGAACCTAATTAGACTTAGTTTAGAGTAGACACTGAAAGAGCTTCTTTTACAATCTCTTGCATCATTCACCACAGCAATCAAATACACGGGAATGGATTTGGAGTGACTCAGTGCTGCTCTATGAACACTAAGATTGCAAATTGCAACTCCTTCATTTCCTGATGCAGAAAATGAGGCAACTCTAGTTTTTGCTGACCGTTCCCACTTCACTCCTAATGTCCGCTCTTCCCGTACATCATGCTGTTGACACCCACAGAGTCTAGCTCAAGATGGTGATGCACTGAAGAGAGTTACAAATATAAAAATGAATGTACAGGGTCTACTTCTGATTATAGTTAATATTTTTGTAACAGTTTCTAGAGGGGTAGCCTTGTTAGTTTGTTGCAGCAAAGTCTAGTCTGGTGACACCTTAAAGATTTAATATTTACACATTTAAAATTTATTACAGGATGATGATTTGCTCTTCAAGGTATCATAAGACAATTGGGTATTTTTGTGTACCTGACAGACTCTGCTGTGCAAAGCTGCTGCAGAGATGAGCTCACTTTGGGTTTTATAATGTCAGGAGCCCTTGTCCAAACTCTGATGTCAGTAATTCCAGCTTCAAAAACCGGATGAGATTCCAATGCTGTCCATTTTACCGCTTCTTTGGGACTGGAACAGGACTCTGATTTTTGTGGTTTTAGAGCCATCTGCTGGCCAGGATTCATGCTCGTAAATGTGCAATAGTCAGAGTTTGGGAAACCTACACAGGAAAGTCAGGTCCATGTTTTGGAGATCTGGAGCAATAAAGCAGATTTTCTGTAGCTTGCTTAAATACATATTAGAATTGGGAGACCATCTGTATCCACATGCATTCTCCCCCCAAAAAAAGTTCATTAAAAAAAACTACAGACAAAAAAAGGGATGCGGGTGGCGCTGTGGGTAAAAGCATCAGCGCCTAGGGCTTGCCGATCAAAAGGTCGGCAGTTCGAATCCCCGCGGCGGGGTGCGCTCCTGTTGCTCGGTCCCAGCGCCTGCCAACCTAGCAGTTCGAAAGCACCCCCAGGTGCAAGTAGATAAATAGGGACCGCTTACTAGCGGGAAGGTAAACGGCATTTCCATGTGCGGCTCTGGCTCACCAGAGCAGCGATGTCACGCTGGCCACGTGACCCGGAAGTGTCTCCGGACAGCGCTGGCCCCCAGCCTCTTGAGTGAGATGGGCGCACAACCCCAGAGTCTGGCAAGACTGGCCCGTACAGGCAGGGGTACCTTTACCTTTTACCTTTACAGACAAAAAAAAACCTTCAGACGCAGTGTAGAATTTTCCTGACAACCACAGCAAAGAAAAAAAACCACAATATATAGTGTACATAGATTGTTCCTTTTAAGATAAGAGTACTGTATAACAAAATCCATGATAAACAATAGCTTCAAAATACAGAGAACACAGACGTTTTGATGATAGAATATAGTTTAAGAGCGCACGTGCCTCCTGAACCAACTGTGAAGTAATGAGCGTCTTAGGAAATTACTAAGAGTCTGGGTGGTGCAATGTCATTTAATGTAAAGAATTACTATCTGAAGTTGCTTTTTTCCTGCTTCCTCCTTGACATCATGTCTATTAGATTATCAGCTTGTGGATGGGGACATTGTTGCTTTTAAATTTTTTGTACAGCACTTAAAAACTTTAGGCATTTTATAAATAATAATAAAAATATTTGTTATTAATTTTTTTAAAAAGAGTGATCCAGCAAAGGTGGGGAAAAGTGAGACACTCAAGTGACTTAATGCTCAAACTACGTGATAATTTTCTGTTCTTCTAAACTCAATGGCGTGCAAGTGAATTGTGACTAGTGAGAGATGTTGGGAGTTGTAGACCATGGAGGAGGGTCACAGGTTCTCTACCTTTCCTTCATGCATTCAGTTTAGTAGCTGGAAGTAGCAACCAAATCAATTTTATTCTTTTTGAAGCCAGTACCTGGCCATCTAGCACCAAACATATCCTGCAAATTTGAGCCTGTAAGAGACTTTGACAATTTTGCTGCTTGACGTTGTGCTGGAATGAGGAGTGTATGAGTTCAACAGTCTTGTTTGCCTCTCTCTTCCTAACAGGACCTCCTGGGCAGATGGAGTTTGTTGACTGGTTAAATCTCCCTGAACAAGCACTGCTGGTTGTAAAGAGACTTGTTGAAGCTTTGGAAAAAGAAGGTATAAGAAAAAACTCTGTTGCTGCTAGAATTCATTGTTGCTGTTGTTTGACATTCCACATCCTAAACTGCTGATCCGTATATAATGTTTGCTATTAGTATATATGCAAATTCCAGAGAAGCAGTGGCCTTTGTAAAGAGGAGGCAGCTGGCTCATTATTTCTGCCCCTTTGGACAGTGCCCAGTTGGTTCCCTACTTTCAGACCAAGGGCCAGGTCCAACCCGGGCCAACCTTCCAGGGGCTGCATCCTGATAGTGGGCAGTGCTAGAGGCAAAAGTGGACGGGGTCAGAATATTGTGACTGAAATGCAGTTGTTCAAGGAAGAAATGATTCAGTTTATAAAGGGGGTGTGTGTAAATATAATTGGACCCTTTCTCTTGGTGATGTAATTTCACTGCCTGGAACTTCTTCAATGCCCCCTTGATTAGTTGACCATTTTTGAATGGTAAGAAAATCTTACTGTGTTTCTCTCTCTCTCTCTCTCTCTCTCTCTCTCTCTCTCTCTCTCTCCCTCTCTCTCTCCCCCTCCCCCCCCCCCCATTTCTGTTGCATTTACAGGCTTAGATAATGAAGCCCTTTACCGATCACCTCCCAGTTCCTTTTGTGACGCTCAACTCAAGCAGCATCTTCTGACAGGTAAGACATGGCTTTGGGGGTTCTATGCAGAAAGCAGCATTCAAGCAGTAAGGTTCCAAAAAACAAACAAACCAAAGTGGAGTTCTCTCCCTGTTGCAAAGAACACAAGCCTTCTGAGTACAGTGGTACCTTGGGTTACATACGCTTCAGGTTACAGACTCCGCCAACCCAGATAATAGTACCTCGGGTTAAGAACTTTGCTTCTGGATGAGAACAGAAATTGTGCTCCGGCGGCGCAGCGGCAGCAGGAGGCCCCATTAGCTAAAGTGGTGCTTCAGGTTAAGAACAGTTTCAGGTTAAAAACGGACCTCTGGAACGAATTAAGTACTTAACCCGAGGTACCACTGTATAGGGACCACTTATGAACATGGACCACGAGGAGTTAATGGATGTAGATCTGAATTGTGTAGTGCTTATGAAGTCCTCTGCATTGGGTTAAAGGACTAAATTCTATTCTTGGTGCCAGTGCAATCATCAGGGTGATTCTGTCTATTCCGCAGAACCTCTTGGGTCACTCTTGTAGAAAGGGGAGCCCACTGCAGGAGCTAAGGGGAGCCCCAGCTGATGAACCACCTCTTTTTCAGCTGACAAAGCATCAAAGCAAGTTAAGTAGCTGGGTGAGTTTAGCAGCAGGGCAAGGAGGCTGGGGCACACTACTCTGGGCACACTACTCTCCATGACCTAAGCTTCTAATAAAGTAACTTAAGAAACTCCCCCGCCCGCCCCCCAAAAAAGCTAGTAGGTGTTGTGGGCTTTCCAATGTCCTGCACTGTCTGTCATATGTACTGTCATGAGCCTGTAGCACTGTTGGAATCAAGCTTGGATTTGCTGGCTCAGATGGAGAAGGAAGAAGAAACAGAGGGGAGGATTGTACTGTTGGAACCTGGGTTGGAGGAAGGGGGAACCTCCCCTTACCGCCCCAATTTCATCCACTTTGGAAAGCGAAGTGGGCCCTCTCCACCGACCCTCCCTCAGTGGACTCTGGGGCGGGTTCTGATCAGCCCATGATGGAGGCTGAACAGGGGGAGGACTACTGGACTAGAGATAGAATAGGAGTGTAAAGCCTTCACAGATGGGAGCAGACACACCTACCCTGATGCAGCGTGCACTTGCAAGCTCAACATTCCCACAAGGCGAGAGAGTCTCATGGGGAGTGCACCATGCCTTGTCTTTTAAAACTTAGTGGCAGAGGTGGGGAAGCTTATTGGGGCATCTTTGTCACTTCCATCCAGTTCTGAACTTCTTGTCCTGTACCTGAACCCTTGAATCCTGACTCCTGAGCTTGGAGTGGTTCAAAAATGCAATATCAGAAGCTCAACTGGAGTGTATGGTTCAGATCAGGAGAGGTACTGCCAGGACCAAGAGGATGCCCTCTTTATTATAATTAAAGGTGTGCTGAAGGGGAAATTGCAGAGAAGCTGAATGAATTTTTTTTGCATCTGTCATCACAGCAGAAGATACAGGGCAGATAGGGATCTGAACTAACTTTCCAGGAAAGGGAGTCTGGGGAACAGAGGAAAACAGTGGTGGCAAGAGGTGAAGTTCTAGACCTAATAGAGAAAACAAAAACTGACGAATCTCTGGGTCCAGATGTATCCGCCTGAGAGTTCTCAAAGAACTCAAATGTGAAACTGCTGACACACATACACTGTTTGCTTGTTTGCTGGATTTCTCTCTTGCCCTTCCTCCCGAAGGATTTGGGGTTTTGAAAATCTGTACATACCTTCTTGCTGCATAGTAAATTCTGTTTTTGAATCATTTGGCCACAAGATGGCACTGTGGCACCAGGCAGTGTAGAAGACAGCTCCGTTCCTGGCTTACTGTGTTTGTGAAGGAGGCAGCGTGATGCTTTGTAGCAGCATGCTGATCCACCCTCCTGTTACCTGCGCTGGTTCCTCTCCGGTCTGTTGCCTTTGAGCGGGTGCTGTTTGCAATGATGGGGAGGATGCGGTGTCAGACTCAAGCAGCCAGGCTCTCTGACAGCACAAGCCCGGAGGCTGTCACGCCAGGACGTGTTGCTATGGAGAGGAATCTGACGGGATATCTATATAAAGAAACATGAGCTCATCCATCCTCAGCAGAACTAAGAAGCCAAGTCCCGAGGTACCTTATTGTCTGTAGCAAGGCACACTAGAAGCGGCTGCGAATGTTCTCACATTCAGCTGGAGAATGAAACATGGGCAATGTGTCTTATCATCTGCAGGCCAAGCCGCAAAAACAATTTTCAGGCTATATCTGTATCTCAGAACCTTCTAGTCCAGGTACATGTTAAAGGCATGCAGCTGGTATTTTTTTAAAAAACAACAACAAATTTACCCCCCCCACACACACACACGTCAACCTGTGGGTTCCTCCCAAGATTCAGTAGGGGGAGCCATGACAGTTAAACTGGTGCAAAAATTATGATGGGTTGCATACATGATATAGGAACACATGCAGCAGTGGGCCATGGTAAGAGCTGGTGGTGTGTGGGACCATACACAGGCAGACTGACACCTGTACACAAAGATCATGGGCACTTGGGGAGAGCTGTCCCTGCCTGCCTTCCTCCCCACCACAATCGCACTCCCCACCCCAGCTTGCCTAAACAGCTGTGGGGCCGAGGGATTCATAGCTTACATAGGGAGGAAGACACATGGGCGCAGGGGACAGTTCGGTGGCAAGAGGGTTTGAGTGGGTACCCATGGTGTGCCACAGTTGAGGGCCTGGGAAAGCTGCATGCAGCCAATGACCTGAAGCTTGTCCACGTGTGGCACAAATCCACCCCTTGAGGGCAAAGGACCACCCCTTTATGCACACAAGAGTTGCTGAACTAGGACATAAGAGGTTAGAGCTTTATTCCATTGCCCCCAAATTAAATATTGTGAATATTAAATATAAGCTTCTTGTCATTGTGTATCAGTTTGTTTCCTTTTTTCAACACATCTCCACGGTAGCCACAGAAAAACAATTTGCTCGTATCAGGCTTTGAAATACTATTTTAAACAAAATCTGAGCATCTGGGTGATTGACTGGCTGCTGTCAATGCTGACCTCAAGTGGAAACAAAAGACCTTGTTCCAGCCATTACGGTTCACTCTCAATATAGTGTTTGGAAGCAACGGGATAGATCCTGGACTCATTCCTGTGGCTATCTGCTTATGAAAGTGTTTTGTGCAAATGAGCCATCCTTGCAGCCTGCTTTTGGAGATAGTCCTGTGAACCGTGAAAGTATTCCTGACAGTTGGCAGTCTTGGGATTGTCTATGAACAAGTTGCTTAGATGACCAGTTATAAATGCCTTCAAAGTTATGAAGCCACAGAAATCGCTTCAGCTGCAAAATATTACATTAGAACAGGCCTTGTGTTAGGTTTTTTTTAATGAAGCTGAAGCTGAATGTCTCAGTTCAGTTGTGCTGAATTTGTGCAGCTGATTTCCACTTTGATATGCAAGGCAACTCGGCTAATTAAAGTCAACTTGAATGAATTCAATGAATTTTGACCTCGTTAAATAAGGAAATTAAGTGTACTCAGTGAAGCTGAGTTATGTGTGAACATTCCCAGGGACAATGCAAGTTTTCCAATGGAAAGTCGACTTAAGACATCTGGTGAATGAATTTGCAGCTGCAAATTATGAAAGTCAGGGTTTCTGTTGTTATTTTCTCTACATCCAGTCCTCACTCTTGTTCAACCTGGGTGCATTGCACTGACACAATATTTATTCCAAGCTGAGGCCCACACACAAACACTTTCATCCACATGAAACTATTTATCTAAGACCCAGAACAAGAGCATGTGTGTCTTAAAGTTAGCACTTTCATGCTATGTGCACAGGTTTCTTGTTAATTCACTTCACTCTTAACATACTTCAGGTACTGGAGACGATGTTTGCCTTGCAAAAGTATGGTTGTTGTTTTTTGTGTTGCCATTAATATAGATTGCTAAATCAGCCATGAAATGGGATACATTTTTTTGCAGAATAATTCCCCCCTTGGGTTATCACGGAGATAACTGCGTATGTGTTGTTTTCTCCTGTAAGGGAAAAAGTAAGCCATATGCATAACAGAGGTACGTGCCAAGTTGCCTGCAGAACCTCTAATCTCTCTAGGACAGGCAGGTAGGGAACCCTATCACTCTCCAGATTCCTAACATCTCTGACCATTGGCCACGGTGCCACAAGTTCCCCTGCCACTGCTCTAGAATAATGGGTAGATGTGCCTCTCCTGCCCCAACCACACATGACACTCTACAAGCACCATTATAGTAGAAGCAATTATTTTTTCAGCTGTTCTCCTTACCTAGCCAAGTTGTGCTATCTAACATGGCTGCCTTGTTGTGCTATCTAACATGGCTGCCATTTTGAATAAGGCACATCCTGCTTCTTTGCAACACAAAGGAGGCGAGGCAGTCAATGTAGTGTTGTATGGAATGGGGAAATGGAGTCGACTGTCTCCTTCAATTTGAAAGTGGGTTGGGTGAAAAGGTCCTCACTAACTCCACTATCACTTTTCATACTCCTCCCCAAAGCCCTCAGAAACTGCCTTACCCAAACATAACTAACTAGCAGAGGGATTTTGAGCTGTAATCTGGCACAAAAACTATCTGTGCTGTAGTGTCTATAATGATTTTAATTCTTCTTCTCCCACCAGCAAGAGGTTGGCTTCTGAGACATCTTGCTAATTTTGGTTACTCTAATTTGACCCTAAACCCTTGATACCATCAATGTAGGACAAGTTAATGTTACATAGTTGGGCCCTTGTGTGAGAGAGGCTGCCTTGGGTGCATTGCTGGGCCCTTGTGTGAGAGAGGCGGCCTTACTGTCTCTCTGGAATGTGAATTATAGTAATTACTGAGGTCTCCTCTGTCCTCAGTTGGCTGTTGCTGTGATTCCCTAGGACCCTCCTTGTAAAAGAAGCTAGAATAGATGTTTACACTAGTGGCTGATAATGATATGTGTGTAATTGCGGTACATTTTCATATCCAAGTGGCGTGATGCTAGACGCACAAAATCAAATGCCACCATCCAGTAAACAGGTGTGTGTGTTGCACCTGTGTAATCCATCCCAAGCAGCTGATGTGTATGGTGCAAATTCTGAAAGAGATGCTTGCTGTCCACTGTCAAAGGTGCTATACAGCAGCTGCATTCACTGTCTTGCCTCTCCATTGCACCACTGGTTTAGTGCAGATGTTGCAGGGATTTAAGAGAGCCACAAAGATCAGGAAAGCTAGTGCCACCAATGGCTCTCCAACCCAACTTAGTGAAATCTCAGTCAGTCAAGGCAAATGGTTTACAACTTGCCAGGGTCACCTCTTTTGGGAGGAAGGGCATGTAACTACTGTTGAAAGAGAGGAGTATTAAGACAACCAGGGCCCAAGTTGCCAAAACATCCCAGCCTTTTGTGGTACAACTTGGAGGCAGGTTAGAAAGTTTAATTCTGGAGCATAGAGCAGGAGAGGAAGAAGGAAGGATTATTGGAACAGTCAAGCTAATTTTCACTTAGTTTAGCATTACTGCCCAGAAGGGCAATATAGGCATCTGGGGGCGGGGGGGACACCCTCTTTATCATTATTTTTTCTTTCTACTTTTTCTTTTGCTTGTTATTATTGCCATTAAGTTGTATCTCTCTTTTTCTCCTCCCCCTCCTCCCACTTTTTCTTCTTGTAACTGGTTTGAGATGTGTTGAACTGATAAGAATAACAGGAACATGGTTTCAAATGACAGAGAACAACAGGAAAATTCAGTTAATATCAACATTCAAATACTACTGTAATTAGGGTCATCAGACAAGGAGAAGATTGAAGTCCATAATATATTTGCAAATTGCAGAGTGGCTTGCCAGCTCCCAATCTAGTGGCGGGGGGGGGGGGTCCTCTGAATCTTGGCTGACTAATTTTTAAGTAAAAAAGATACATTTATAAACCTCATGATTGGCATAAGGGCGTTAAAATGTCCAGGAGGCATGATATGGAGCTCATGAAACAACACTCCCAATGCATTTCTCTTAACACCCATTCTCCTCTTATTTATTTCTGCACTGTCCCATGTACTGCACTGTCCATTGTTCCGTTCTACCTGCAGAGTCCAACAAAAATCCCTACAACCTGGTGGATAAAAAAACAAATTTTGCAATTGAAAACAGTAGCAATGCCAGATGCATTTGTGTCCATTTCCTAGATTGCATATCATATTCAAGAACCAGATACTTGCATTCTCCCCCTCCCCCTGCCCTTCACCCCAGTGCACAGTTTGGGAGCTTGTACATGTCAGTACCTAGCAGATGGCACCTGGCCTTGCATCCTAGGGATGAAAGGCTCAGCATCCTATGACATGGTTTCAGAGGCATTCAAGCCAGAGCAGTGGTGTAGAGGAACTAGCAGAATATCAGATGGAGCTTGCAGAAGGAAATGAAGGTTTTAATGAGTGAGTAATGGTTTCCAGAGGCTGGCAAGCAGAGATGTAGTATAAAATTAGATTGGATGCTGGAGGTTGAAAGCCCTGTTCATCTCTGCCTCTTGGGGGCACAACAAGGACAGACTTCATCAGCGTGTTGTCTATAAATACTGTCTCTCTCCCCCACTTGGAGATAAGCGGACCAATTTTCCAGACATAAGCAATTTAATAAGATGCTCTCAGGTTCCATTTAGATGCAAAAGTTAGCCCACAGTGTAGTATAATACGGTAGTAACCTCTGTGAGTGCAATTCAAGTAAGAACCGCCAGCCAGGCCAGGGACAATGATCTGCTTAGCCACCCATGGTTCTTGTCGTGAGAGACTGGTTTTGATAAGCAGGCACAAGCAATGAGGGAAAATTTCCCTCTTGTCCTTTCCCCAGCCAAATCTGCGACTGTAATGCAATGGGAAGGGGCTTCGCCCTTTTCTCTGCATCATTTCCCCAATGAAAATCTCCCCATCGGTTGCTTGCCCTATTAGTATGAACTAACACAGAGGCAAAACAAGCGTAGAGATGTGAAAGACAAGCGTTTCAGTGGAACCATTCTTTCTGTGTCCCCATCGAACGATGAGGAAAGAGGAATGCCGTACACAACATGCTTCACCCCTGATGGGTGTTCCAACCATTTTCCTTCTGGTAGATAATCCATTCTGGAAATGTTTATGAGAATTTGCTTTAGACTGCATTTGAAGCAAAACAAAAACAAAAACAAACCCTAGAGATAACTGATTTTTTCTCTCCATAGCATGCAACTGCATGAGCCAGAACTTGTGATCCTTTATACTTCAACTGGGCCATTACTTTGCAGCTTGGAAACTGAACAATATAGACACTAGTACTCAGTCTTAAGGAAATCTGCTCTTCTTTCAGAACATGAATTCTCTCTTAGTTGCAGGCTCTCCACCGTGGCTTAGTAGTGCGACACATGCTTTATGAACAGAAGGTCTCGGATTCAATTTCTGGCATCTCCAGTTTAAATGAAGAATCAGCTAGCAGGTGATGTGAAAGACATCTCTCGCCCTGAGACACTGGAGAGCGACTGTTAAGTCAGAGTAGGTGGTAGTAGGCTGAACAGATAAGCAAGCTGACCTTCACAGATGTTACCGATGTAAGGATGTAAACCTGAAATTGTAGAGTGCCTAAAACCATTCCTGTGGGCGGAGGATATAGATTGCCATTAAGAAACTTAATAACTCACCATACTTCTGAACAAGCTGAAAAGGACATACTGTGACATACTCATATAATGTTGAGAATTTAACCCTACTTCAGATAAACATCATGTAGGATACTAGAAGACGAACAGATCTTGGCTATCCTATGGGAAGCAAAATGGGAGAACTGTTCTTTGGCTCAGTCATTTAATTATGATTTTGAAGAATTAATATTTTTAACTACTATTTGAGAGAGTGCTTGGCTCCTACAGCTGAAGGATAAGCAAGTGTTTTGAGAGAGGTCACGGTGAATAAGTGTCTACCTGTGTGTGCCTTCAGACATCACCTTTATTTTTGTCCAGTGAAGCAGCCAGCACCATGCATTTATTCATCGTAGCTGACCAGGTTACCTTTTTCTTACAGTGGTAATATGAAGGTGATTTGCCAGCAAGGATATTTACATATAAGATTCTAAGATGGAAGTTACCAATCCTTCTGAGAACCAACCAGCTAAAATAAAATAGAAACTGTATCTTATGAGCACCTAAAGGAGTAGAAATGGCTGGGCTGGTTTCACATCCTTTGCAGTGACAGAAAATCAAACCATGCCCAACACAGCTTCTTCATCTCTGCCTCCTGGGGGGCATAGCAAGGACAGATTTCACCAGCATGTTGTCTATAAATACTGCTGCCTCTCTTCCCGAGATAAGCAGACCAATGTTCATTCAGAAGCCATTTAAGAAGAAGCTCTCAAGTTCTATTGGAACGTAAAAATTAGCCCAACATTGTCGTTTGTAATCCTGTAGTAATACTAAGAGCAATTTTCAAAAGGCAGGTGAGAACTGCCAGGCAGGTGTTAGGTTTCTTTTCTAGAGGGCATAGCAAGTTGTAGAAAAGTGCTGCTAATGGTTTTACTCCTGCACATTAGTAATGGACTTGCTTTACTCCCCCCGCCCCCCGGTAACTATAATCCCCAAAAGCACACACAGCTTTTAGTCAGTAATATATAATAGGTAATGATAGCTCACTATGTTAATTGGCAATCTTGGGCACTGCCTCTGAAACATCCAGGAGTGTTCCAGACTGGTGGCTCTTCCCAGTATTATTGCTTTTTTCCATGTAGGCTACAAGAAAAAATGCAGTGGATTTTACACTCTAAAGTGGGTATAGCACTTTGTACATCTTGTGAGGTTCTGTCCATGCTACTGGGTGGGACATAGCTGTTTGGGCAGACAGGAGGACAACAACTCTGAATGCAACATTTTAGAAAAAGATCTGTTTTTAAAAATCATTTTTTTAAAAATTTGCACTGCAGTGTTTATATATATATATATAGAGAGAGAGAGAGAGAGAGAGGCGCTGCTGCACAATTCCTTTCATATCTTTTTTTAAAAGGTAGGCTAAAAAGTGTTTCGGTTCTTAAAAGTTGTGTGGACCAGGGATTAGCACAATGCTAAAATCGCACTGACCAGAAAGATAACACGATATTTATTTAAATCAATTTTTAAATTTGCACCAAAACTTCATTCACTGTTGCACAAATATTTTGATAATGGGGCAGGGGGGAGAGCACAAACCAGAAGATCAATTTATTTGTTTACAACATTTTAATGCCACCTCATAACATACAGTTCTCTGCATGGCTTACCATAAATAAGCATATAAACAAAGTAAAACCAACATAAATACAGCAAGGAAACAAAACTCTCTGCAACCCTCAGGTTAAAACACAGATGTCTGCAAACTGCAAAGCCCAGACTGTAGGAGTTATTTAAAAGGCCTGGTCCTGAAAAGGCGGAGATATCTGGGAAGACTGTTCCGACCATAACTGAGGTGTCCCTACCAAAAAGGCTGTCCTTCTGGTGGTTACCTGCCTCACTTCATTCAGCTCTGGTGCTCAGAGCAGGGCCTCTAAAGAGGATCTTAAGGTTTGGTTAGATAAAACCCCTAGGGGACGATAGAGTCACTATTGTATGCTCAATGTTGGCTGAAGCAAAGCTAGCACAAGGTAACCAGCTCTTAACTTTGCTGGCTGAAGTGTTGTGGACCAATGAACTATTGGAGAGAGATGCCAAATGAGCTAGGGATCTTGCTTGATTTATTTTTGGCTCTGACGCTGATTCATCCTTGCAGTGAAATGAAGAGGTAATTAGCTTCGGTCATGTTTGCTTTGGGGCGGGGGCGGAATTCTACTGGAAGAGCTGTATTAAAATAGGTTATTGTATATTAATTAATTTTATTTATTGTCGAAGTACAGAGTACTGAGAACTGTTCATACAGCTTGGTAGTCACTTTCCATGTGGTAGCTGCATAGTGTTATTTAGACATTTCCTCTGTTCCCATTTCCCCCCTGCTTCTGGTGCTTAATTTCTACTTTGGTGGCATCCAGCAGCTAAATGAATCTATCTTTGTGACACTTTCCCCCACCCTGAAATATGCTCCCTAAAAAGGGATAATCTTGCTGCAATTGGTTTTCATTTAAATGCTGTTTGCTTTGTGATTCCTCATTGTCTTTGCTGTAAGTGGAGATGCTCAGTCAATTGCAGAAGAAGATTGCGAGGAGGCGGCTTCTCCAGAGGCGGTGGCACGAGCCCTAAGAAATTATCTGAACTGTCGCAACTAAAAGACAAACTTTCCAGTTCTGCTCTCAACCAGCTCACTTCAGCAATAGTTTTACATATGCTTGTCGGGTCTGAACTGTCTGTGTCTGACCAGGAATGAGACCTTCTAGCTTCTGTACTTATTCTGCATACACTCTTACTATCCCCTGCTCTTGTGAGGATTTCAAAACAAAGTACTGGGGTGTGTGTGTTTTGCAACTGAGAGCTACCTGTCAGCCCTGGCAGGGTCTCAAGTGGTGGTTATTCATTCTTGGCCCAATAAGCCAACAGTTGAAAGAGAACCAGCCTTTAACATAAGGATTGAAGGCCGATGGTGGCTTTCTCCTTGAGCACTTGGTTACCCTCTCAGGAAATTCCAAAGTAGTCCTTGTACGTAGTCCTTTCCCACTTCTTTGTGGGAGCATTAAGGCTCTCATTCTCTCCCCCCCCCCAATATACCCTTAAATTGGCAGCGCAGGAGTTACTGCAGCTTCAGTTACCCCTTGATTAGCCTCATCACCATCTCAGTGTTGCCACAAGAAGCAGTTTAAGGGTCTCGGCAGCATAAACCTCTCCCACATGGGTCACAGTTCTTCACGTTCCCTCAGTGCTAAGGGAAAGACCTATGTTTAAGTGGCTCCTATGCCATAACGAGCATGGCATAAGAAGCACACCTGCAACCTGCCCAAACCTTAGCAAAATCTACATATCTGCACTGCTATCCCTTTTCTTGTCTTCAGAAGTCTGTATTTGCCAACCTGCCCTCAAAGGCGGATCTAGGGGAACGCAACCATTTTGGTCATACCAGGCATGGAACTTCTGGGGCACTGCAGCAGTCACCACAACTATGAAGTCCAATGGAAGGTGAAAGGGGGGGCAACAGATGTAGGTGTCACACAGGGTGCAACTGAAATTTGAGATGCTAGAGTTCGCCACTGCTGCCATGTTGCACTGGCCACTTAGGTCTGAGACTCCTTCACACTGTATGACTTTCTGGGGGAATGACCATCTTGTGTGCTATTGCCACTGAACTGGAGAGGACTAGAGGTTGGAGGGGGGCACACAAAACAGAGAAATACCAACAGAGTAAAGGAAGAAGTAGTGGTTACACAGGGGCTGAGATACCTGGTCGGGGCAGGGCGACAAAAAATGTGGAGTAATACAGATGAGGATGTATCCTGCAGGGGCGCAGAGAACAAGAGACAAAGTGCTATGGAGTGGAGAGAGAAAAAGAGGGTGGTTTAAGAAAGACTAGCTGTATTGCAGAAGAGAAATCCTACTGTGAGGTGCAGGGAGAAAAATCAGAATGCTTTAAAAAGAAACATTTGGGTTAAGATTATAACAACAAAAAAGCCCCCCCCCCAGCTGCAGTTAGCACAGTGGGGTGTCTCTCCCAGAAGTGTAAAAGTGTCTTCCTGAATGGTTTGCGCACCTGTGGCCTGGCACCACTGCTAGATTGGGGCAGAGGAAGAGTGAACCAACCTGTGCCACTTTGCTACCACAAACACCCCCTCCCTGTTGTTTCCTTCCATCGTAACTACAGAGGAGCATTGCAGCAAAACCTCTGTGCACATCTGGGACAATTCCTGCTTCCCAATGAGATAGGATTTCTCAAGCTGGGTGTCTAACTTGTGTCTTCAACTCCTATATTCCTGAGACCCACATTCTGCCCCTGATCAAAAGACTGGTGCCAGCCTAGAAATCCCCCCTTTGATTTCACTGAGATTAAGCTCTAGAATTCATCTGGCCCCAAAGTTAAGAAAATAAGCCAGGGGTCTTTGATCTGGGAGCCCTCAGCAAGTATTTTCCTGTGTTATCTTGACTATTTGAGAGAGAGAAAATTAATACTCTCCCTATCAGCCCCTCCTGTCTGTCACCCACTGCAGTACTGATCTTAGACCCATACATGACTTGTGTAAAGCCACTCAGCTTCTTTCTATCTTTTTACCTCTTATTTCATTTGCATAGGAGATGTTGGTTGGCTGCTGGTGATGTCACCGTGCTGGGGAGTCAATAAGCAATTAGTGCTATGGATTTTGCAGTAAAAGGAGTTGAACCGTACACTGCTACTTAAGCCGTTTTCTATTACAGTAATTTACTCTTCAGCTCCCTTTCAACAGAGAGACCCATTTATCAGGCATCTGATGCTGTTTCTCAATCAGAGCAGAGAGGAATCTTGTAAGACTCCGAAGAAGAGGGGTACCTTGATGCAGGCTGCTGTGGCAGACCCCTCCTCTCCCCCCCCCCTCAAAAAAAGAAAAAAGAAAAAGCCCTGCACTGAGAGCCACAAAAAACCATCCTAATCTAACAGATCTGTATGAAAACTCTATAGCTTGATGACAAAATACACAATCTCCCCCTCCCCCTCCCCCTGGCCACTGCTGCAATTGCATGTTGCCCTACTGCCTCACGACAGAAAGGTAATCAGTCTTTGGGCAAAATGTTTTTTTGTGAACAGGGAAGGAATCTTTCTTTGGTCCACCAGTCCTTAAGCAGCCAAGGAACACAGTGAACTATTGAGTCCACAGCCAAGGAAGTTGCAGCACGCTTGTGAAATGATTTGGGGAGGGCAAGGAAGTCATCTAATGGATGGATGCATGGGTGACAGGCTGGCACTCATATTTGCTAACTCGGGCTGCAAGCCTCACTTTCAGTCAAACATTGGCTGCCATGCCAGGAACCGAACAGAGAAAGGAGCATCGACTCCAGCTTGCTTCCCTTCTAGTGCTGATTTATTGCTTTGTGGGTTCATCACACAGGCCGAACATCCGTGCCCTCATGATGGAGTAGCTGCTTCTTTGTGCTGTCCTCCAAGCACCCACAAAACTGCCTGCCAAGAAGAGCCTCAGTCATGGAAACCTGGGCAGTGGCCACTGATCTAGCAGCTTTTTAAAAGACCTTTCTGTGCTACCCTTTTTCCTTCAGTGTCTCTTCCAGCTGGTGCAATATGCAGCATAGTTCAGTGGTGTTCCTTAGGAGTGCATGTCTCTAAAGAGGAGTACAATGTGCAGGTTCAGAAATTGCTGTGGAAGTGGCAAGGTGTTTTTTGTTTTTTTTAAAGTTAGCATGTACAAATGTGCATTGTCAATCCTTCACATAAATAACTTACAGCTTGGCAGTAAGTACGCGTGTGAGTGTAGAGTGTTTGTGAGTCAGCAGACACACTTGAAACATTGCACACTAATGCACTCATTTACGCACCAGTGCCTAGATACAAGCATGTATCTACAGTGTACATAGGCACTGCAAGAGCACACTCCCATAATCTTCACAGTGCTCTCCCAAGCCCCTCCTCTCTGTCTACATTTTCCACCAATAAATTCCTTCTTCACACAGCCAATCAGAGTGCTAGGCAACAGATGATATTTTGGGATGAGGGCTCAGAACTACCTAAGCAGCCTCTCAGGGCTCTGTCTGTGCAGAGAATTGAACAACTCATCTGAATGCCAAGCTGAGATTTTTATTTTTTTTATCCCACCCACCCACTCCCCTGCACAATCTTCTTTTACTTGTGCTAAGCATGTTACATCAGATTTGATCTGAATAAATATCCTAATGCTGGTGGATGGATCTGAGAGGAGAACGCAATTTTCAGATTGAAGCCTGTTGATTTCATTGGGATAAATAAAAGGATGCTTTGTTTGTAGTTTTTGTTTTTGTTTTAGTGCCTTGATACTTTGCTGAATCTCAAAGTGCTTTGCAGATTCCATTTATTTTCACACCATTACTGCCCGTGCTAATTAGCCACACTACACAGAGAGGCTTGGGCATCAGCTTCTTGCGACTTTTCTGGGATAACAAGCAATAATACAAAATGAGGGCAGTTCCCAAAGTCCTGACTATTCCCTTCTGCCTTAATGTGAACACTGTCACCTTCAGCACCCTCCTCCTCCCTTCTAATCAGGGGCACCCACCTTGAAATCAACTCTGTACTCCTCCTGACTATCAAGCCACACACACACACACACCCTGTGCCATTAATCCCCCATGGGCCAAGTTTAAACAGTGGGTGGAGCAAGCCACCCATCAATCACCTGCTGTTACAATGATGTCAGGTGAGCCCTTTTTTGCCCCATGTGTTTTGAAATCAAAGTGTGCAGGCAAAGATGTAGCCCACAAAGCGCTGACAGTCAGCTGATTGTCGGGTCTTGCAGAGCCCTCAGTGGGTGCTTGCAAACCCCATTTCAGCTGAGCCGGGTCTTGCTTCATAATGTCAGGTGTAGGTCATGTGGGTATGGTGGGCCTGAGGTTCCCTACCCCTGATCCCCAAGAAAGCTAAATGTTTTGAGAATCTCTGACAGCACCCACTTTTCACTAGGTAGCAGCCATAGTGAAATAATCTTCTTTTCACTGATTTCCTGACCGGTAGCTCTTGTCTGTCTCCAATGCCGCTGCACAGTTCCTGTGCAAAATGCATTTGCCAGGTGTGCTGAATGCTACTGACTCCCCATACTAGTAATTCATAAACATCTCTGTTTATGAATTGTTTCTTCTAGTCTTTATGCTTCCCTTTGCAAAGAGAGTCTCTTCTGTGGTTCAGTTTCTTGCTTTACTGCTCTGCTAAAGCAGGGGCATATTTTGATTCCAAAACCCAAATCTCAATGTCAGCAGTGGTGGCCCAATAAATTTCCTTGCCTGAAGCGAAGCTTAAATGGCCTCCAGCCTGTACTAGGGCCAATCCTTTGAAAAGTCTTGGTGCTCCAGTCAGACACCAATCATGGCCTTCATCTTTCACTCCCTCCTGGTGCAGGTTGCTTCTCCATGCTGTGTGGCACTGACAGCACTAGCCCTGGTAACAAAGAAGTTTCTGGATCTGGATTAGGTCAATTGCTCATACCTATCTTCATAAATTTATATATGACTCTGGGGCATTTCTAAAAACTGCTTCAACCAATTACTACTTAGTGCAGGGGTCTGCAACCCGCGGCTCCAGAGCCGCATGTGGCTCTTTTACACCTTTGCCGCGGCTCCGGGGTGGATACTAGCGAGGGGAGGAGGCGCATTGTGCGCCCCGACACTCCCCACTGTGGCGGGCGCTGTACTGGCTGTGACGTCGCATGGGGGCGGTGCGTGCGTTAGTCATGCAGCGTCCCAACGTCACCTTCCCGCCCGCCCGCCCGCTACATTGTAAGGGGCATGTACGCTGGTCACTGCATTGAAAGGGAGCATGTATGCTGGTCACTGTTTTGAAGGGGAGTGAAGAACACACACACACAAAAGGTAACTTGTTAATTTAACGTTTATTTCTATGAGGAGGAGTAATTCTGAGGGGTCAAACAAAGAAATAATTTTAAAAAGTGACAAAAAGGTTATTTTTATAATGACGAGTTTTGCGGCTCCCAGTTTTTTTTCTCTTCGGAAACGGGTCCAAGTGGCTCTTTTTGTCTTAAAGGTTGCAGACCCCTGACTTAGTGGATAGCTCAGGCCACAATCCATTATAATGCAGGCACCTAGAGGATATTTGAATGGCATCCGGGTGTGCATTCACAAATACTCTGGTGCATTGTCTGAACATTGACGTGCATCTGATTTTGGTTTCTGTTTCACATCTTGCAAGTGTCAGACAGGTGAAAATCTGCTTCTTTGCATGGATTTTCTCAAAACAGGCAAGGAAGTATGGATGGGGTGGTGAAAAGGGGAGAAGATGACAATTTTGTTGCCTTTCTCCTGTCATAAAAAGTAAGGTAGCAGTAACTATTTTTCATGGGTCTAGGCTTGTCTTCTACTTCTGATCTTATCGTTTCAGCATCTTAATGTTTAAGCTAAAGCCCTTTATACTGGCAGGTGCCATAAGAAGGGAACTCAGACGTTTCTGCCATTCACTGGGGGAGACGGAGGGACACAAAAAAGCTCTTGTGGGTGTAGACAGTTCTGTGAGCACCAAACTGCCAGGTGAGGTAAATTGCTAAATTTACTATCTCCTATTTGACGCTCACTTAAATGTGGCTGCTGATGGTGTATCGAAAGGGAGAGATGGAAAGCATAATTTGCACTAACTGTGACACATTGGCCAGAGGATAATTAATTGATGGAGCACATTCCGCAGCTAATTTGACTGCTATTATCTATTGAAAAGCACGAGAGAGGTATACATACAGGCACACACATGTGAGTGTGCTGGCAAAGTAGCATGCCATAACAAAGCAGAGAAATGGAAAAGGAAATGTAACTTCAACTTGGAAGTTCAAATGCATTTTGTAGACAAACGCTTGTGGTGCTTGTTGACTGAAGGTGATGCCCTTAGAAAACATCTGCAAAACTTAATCTTCTGTCTTGGGGTGGGATAATAATGTTTGCTTGTTAGAATGGCTTCGTTGATGACCTCCCACCCATGCATTCATAGAGTTATAGAGGAGCAATGTGTAGCTGGATCTCAACAGCTGTGTCAGGGGCTACGTGGTTCAAAATTTCACTCGAGGGCTGCACTCACTCTGCCAGAATATACAAGTAACTTGCATCCTACACTTATTTAACTTACATGATCACAGCTTTGGGGGGGGGGGATATATAAATGAAGAGCAGAGGAAACCCACTCTCCATTTATTTCACCCCAACCAAGTTGCAATTGCCGGCTTCAGGAAAGCAATGTGGGGGCTCAGGCAGTATCCCAGAGCCCTCATACTGCCTTTCCAAAGTCAGGTAAGCAGCCCTCTACCTTGCAAGGGGGCTGGTTCCAGATTTCTGGCTTTACACATTTTTACCTATATGTGTGGACCCCTGTAACCAAACCCTCATGTAAGATGCAAGCTACCTGTAGTTTTAATCCAACAGTACAAGGGCTTTAGTAGTGATTCCACCCTCATCTTGTTGATATAACCCAAGGATAGAATCAATCTGAAAGGGGCCAAAATCTTGAGCTGAACTGTATTTTAGTCTAGCAACTCTCATTTTAATTGTCAGAACAGTACATTTAGGAAGTATGAATGAAAATATAAAGAGTGCCTTGCCCTCTAAAACACTGGGACTCGGAGTCAATTTAGAGTAGCAATTAAGCAACTGAGAATCCAACTCACTCCAACAATGTGAGTACGGCATCCAGCTTTGCACAAATATTCTGGTGCAATCCTCAGGGTTTCAACAGCAACAGAGTATCAGAAGGGCACCTGTAGACGGTTGTTTTCACTGCATTCCTGATCAGCTGTTTTTGCCCCTAATTGGTTAAGGCTCCCTATTTTAGACACAAGATGTCTTTTGCATCAGCAAAAAAGGACAAAAAAGACACAACGTTTCTTAAAGCAATTTATATGTATTGTAATTTGTATGTGCAATAATTTATATGTACAATATTTCAGGGGGGAGGAAATGCTATACTTTAAATATCAATGCAATCTATCTCCCCATAGTGGGGAAGACACTAGGTGACTTGTGTGCCTGTTCTTCTCCTGACAAGGTGCTGTTAATTGTTGATAGGCAACTTCAAGTCTCCTTCTCTTCCATTTTATGGCGGCTTATCTTTCAACCAGACTTGGTCTGGACTGTCTCAAATAGAGGGCACCTTCAAGTAGAGACTGTCTTCTGACAACCCTTCAAAATAGAGGCCCATCTCTGTAAAAGTAAGACACAGAGCAATGCAAAGAGGTGTGCTCGGTGCCAACTTAATTGATATTCCACTACCAGACTGAAACCCACCTGGGCATTTATGAATGGTTAGTCGCCACTGTGTTGAATATGCAATGGCCATTATTAGATCTGCCGTTGACTGTCTTTTCTTGTTGCTAAGTGTTTTACTGGCTTTATTACTTGTCTTTTATTTTCATACTTCTATGGTTGTTGGTTTTACTATTGTTGCAGCTGCCCTTGGGATTTATACGCAGGGCAGGATAGAAATATAACTAAATGGAGTTTTGTGTCTTGCGCTGCTTCGTCTGCTGCAGCCTTCCTGACCCGAACTAGTGTTTTGCTTGTGGCATCCTGTACTACTTTCCCCACGATGTTGTTTGCCCATGTTTCAAGATCCCAGCTTGGTTCCAGTATGTCCTTGATATTCCACTTGAGAATATCCTGTGGTTGAGATTCCTAATTTTGACCATTTTCATAAGAAAAGACATGAGCGTTGAGAAAGTGTCCCTGCATGAGAGTACTGTACTGGAACCTGGGAGAGCCTTAGCTGTGCTTGCTTTGATTATCACACTAGACAGCTATTCAGCTGAATATTAGTTTCTTTTTTTTTTTTTCTAGTTGAAGGAAAGTTCCTAAAGAGGAAGAAGGGAAAAACTCCCCTCCTGCAAGTTCTTCCCTTGCCTTTTTAAAGAATCAGTTTTGCCCAGATATATTGTAATGTGTAGTCATGTACTGTAGTGGCTTATTCCCGGATGTCAGCAGAGAGAATGAATTACAAAACAAAGGGTAAAATCCCATCTGAGATCCTTAGTTAGTTTTAACAACATTTTGATTTCACACTGAAAATTGAGTGGTGCATCTCCTTTTGCATCACCCATTAACTCCTGTTATGTGTTTGGTGCAACCCTGGCCGAAGTACGAAAGGCCAGTCTTGTCACTGGTCTGTAGAAACAGGTGTTGGTATTGTATAAGTAGTAGCCACTTGGGGCAATTGCCAGGCTGGTCAGTGGATCTGCTATTGCTCTGTGCTTACAATGACCTCTTTTTTTTGCAATACTTTGCAATCTGCCTAGGAACAGACCTGTATGAGCAAGAATTAGGTCATGGCTCTTTAAGGATTAGGAAGCTTTCTAGCAGGCCATTGTCTTTTGAGCTGCAAGGGGATATTCCCATTGGCTTTGATAGCTGCTATAGCCAGGCAGAAGAAGCCTGTGATGGATCCATGGTGATAGGCTAAGAAGAGCCAGCCCATTTGTGCTTGGTTTCTACCTCTGTGTGAGGGAACTCTGGCACAATGAGAACCTCCGGCTTCCTAGCTCATTGTGTAACTGACACTCATCTGACAAACGTTTCTATTCACACAAAAGTTGTGTACACGCTAACTCATATGTAGCACAAAAATATGTTCTTGCTCAATACTGAATCATTCTCATCCTCAACATGCTGGTTTCAATCTAGATTGATTCCAGGTCCTGCCACCTGCAAGGGCGGATGGGGTTGCCTGCAACATGTTTGAAAATCCTCCCTGTGCATGCCGCAGGAGAAGGAAGATGATTGTGATCTTGGCATGCGCATACCCACAATGTCCTTGGGCAGGTGTGGCTACCCTGTGGCTACCCTGGTAATTACCAGTACCACCAGTGGACACACTGTGGGGTAATGCAGAATCAATGAGCTTTCATTTTTGGAATGAAACCAGTTTTTCAAGAAAAAATTGCAATGGAACTAGATTGTTTGTGGACTATATAGAAAAAACAAGCACGGAGTCTTATTGATTCCAGAATAAAATGTTGTGTGTACACAGCCCAACACTAATTCGCTTTCTCCTGAATTATGAATGTAGAGTCATGAGAGCACCAGCTGTTTTTCACCAGAAATGAATCCTTCCAAAAATAAATAAATGTTAATCTCACCCGCAGCCTGTTCACTTAGTGGCACTCTACCTTCGCCTGGATGTCTGTGTGTAACAATAGTATGTTGTTAACCTTCCTGAGTTATCATGTTAGCCTGAACAGGAACAGGGTCCTAGTGCACACATAGCACTTCAGGGCCAGATGAAATCTGGCTGGAGATAACACTGGGCTGGAGGAAGTGCTCCAACCCTGCTTTAATGACTTCCGCCTTGGCATTGTGTCATTTGCCTCTCTATCTATGCAGCCATCCTCGCCAAAAGACAAGATTCTCTCTTGTTTGAGCATTGGGGCATTCATTATAATGACCTTGCAGAATCTCAATGGCACTGCTACAGCAGCCCATATGTATGATAGAGCACACAGTTATCTTTCAGTATATCCAGTGCTATTAAAAATAAAAATGAAAAAAATGAAAATTCTCTTTCTTGTGTTCTTGCATTCTCCATTACTCCACCCATAATGAAACTAATAGCTTGAAATCTAGTGTGCAACCTTTTTAATATTTGCATTCATAAAGCTCACATTCTTAAATGTATGCTATAACCAGAAACATTTGAATAGCTTCATATCACCAAGCTTTAAAGCTGGACAGAGGACCGCAACCTTGCCTTGGTTGTAGATTGTATTCTAGGCACATCCTTGGTAACCCCGCCTTCTGAGTTAAAAAAAAGCAGCTAAATAAGAGATCATTAACCAACACTGTATGAAACCTGAGCTGCTAGGTTGCTTCTTGCAAGATCTTAAACTGATTAGAATGATTTAGGGAGGTGTTTGAATTGCAAACTTAGCTTGTTTGACACTGGCCGCTGAAGTGCTCAGCTCCTCAGATTAGAGTGTGTAGCTGGAGCCTAGCAGTTTTTCAAACTGGTTTAACCTGACAGATGGCTGCCAAGACTGTTAAAATACCTCCAGCAAAGGAGAACCTACCACCTCCCGAGGCAGTCTGTTCCACTGTCAAACAGTCTGTGCTGTTAGGAAGTTGTTTCTAATGTTTAGTTGGAATATGCTTCCTTGCAGTTTCCACCCATTGATGGAATTTGCCCTGCGCTTCAGAGTAACAGAAAACAAGTCGTCTCCATCTTCTTTGTGTTAGCCTTTCAGATACTTGAAGATGTTTAATCTTGTCTTCTCTAGCAAACAGGAGGCAGATCCATGCCATATAACAGCCAATGCACACTTAAAGCACATGGCTCCCCCCCATAAAATCCTGAGAACTGTAGTTTCCCCCCTCCAAACACCCTTAATAAACTACAGTTCCCAGGATTCTTTGAGGGGACGCCGTGTGTTTTAAATATGTGTTGAATGTGCTTTAAATATGGGAAATTCTTATGTGGTGTGGACCTGCCCTTTAAATTCACCCAGCTCTTTTGACCATCTCAAAAGACTTTGTTTCCACAGCTCTCAGAATTTCAGCATAGGAAAAAAAGGATACCTGTATTTTCAAGGTATCTCTTTTGCTCACTTATCCATTTTCAGTTCTGCATTTATCTGCTTGTGGGGATGAAGGAATGACAAAGGAAATTACTGTCCAGGTAGACTTTGGGATGCAAAACACATGATCACAGGTATGTGTAGAGGTGGCAGGGGAAGGAGAATATGTTTTCAATGAAAAGACTTTCAGGGAATGATGTTTGCCTTTGTGATGATGGGCTTCGACTGAAATTACTTAATCATTCAGGTAACAGAGAAGTGATGATGATGATGATTCATTTCATTTTTATACCGCTTCATATTTTAAAGAAAAGATCTCAAAGTGGCTTACAAAACATTAAAGCATCAAACAAAACAATCCAGAATTTGTCTGTGTAGCAACTGGTATTTGCATTAGTGTCCTGATGGTGGAAATTGTGTGTGGCTCCTGGGTTTCATGTCCCTGGATTATTTACTCAGTCTTCAGGTTTGTCTGCCAGGGTCACTTAGCTCACTATGGGATGCATGGTGGCCCTGTGTCTTTGCTGTCTGCTTTTTTATTTATACCTGCCGTGTAAATAAAGCCCAAGTCCGTCAGAGTCATGAGCTCATCTGTTATATTTGGTGGTGATGAGAGAAGGGTAAATAAATGGGAACGCCTTGGACTCATCTCACAGACACAATGGGGCCAGGCCGCCGCTCATGAGTCATGCTTTCTCCTTGTCGTTCCTGGAGACAAAGCCCCACTGAGGTCCCTGAGACAGAGCTGGCATTTGGAAGCATTTACTTTCTCCCAGTTTAAGGAGCATTACATCAGCCTGAGCCCCAGGTGCTAACATGAATGTCATCTGGAAAGAACCTACCTATGTCAGTCAACTTTTCATGAAAGTGTGATTTCCCTGTAACATCAGCAGACGCCTCGTCCCTTCCCACCCACCCACCCACCTCTTATTTTAATCTCATGAACAGAACCAGAACTTGGCCTTGAGTTTCAGATTCCACAGTGACAGGGCTCTGTGATGTTCAGATCTGAGATCAAACACACCTCCAGACCTCCTCATCTCACTCCCGGCTTTGAGTGGGTGGCACAATTTTTCAAGCTAATTTTCTGTGCTTAACATTTGGACAGCTCTGTTTAGCTTTGTCTTTGCTGACGTTTTCTAAACATTGCTATCAGCATTTAAGCTGTCCAAGAGCAGTGGTTGCACTTCAACAACTCAGCGTCTCTGGGGCGGGGATCAAATTCTGACAAGTCCACGAGGTGGCGAGGTTGGCGCAGTGCAAATGAACTGGCTGAGCCAAACTGGTGCTCCTGCCAGCTCCAGTTCATTCCCCGGTTTGAGGGGGGAGGAGTGTTGGGGTACCACAAACTCTATGGATCCTTTGGATCCATAACTTTCCCATAGTCTGTTCCCAAACCATCTCCACATCCCTCTTTTTCCCCAGTCTTACCGACATCAGAGCTCTTGCAGAGAGAAGTGGCAGTGAGGAGGGGAAAATGTGACATTGAAATCGAAAGAGTTGAAGCTCTTTCTCCATCTTAGTGAGGAAGATCCAGTGCACTCTGTGGTTGCTGAGATACCATCTGAGAAGCCATAGAACTGCAGGGTGAGATTTCTTTCATTAGGGCATTGTACCCAAGTGCACCATTTCCTAGTTTAACCAGTTGTCTACTGAATACATTCAGTGTATGCATTCCCACAACTGAGGACTGCAACAAAATGGCGCCATGTGGGAATGCTCCTGTTCAAGCTTTCTGTCCTGCCTCAGGCTCACCGCCCACAGACAGCGGCTCTTTCTTGTAAGTAATAAAGATATCTTTATTCACACATGCAACAGTACAGGCTTGGCTGCATTCAGGAGACACAATTCAGGATTTGAGGAAACAGGCACAACATTCGGAGCTGGACTGAATCCAATGAAGATATCCCAACAGTTTCCATAGCCCGCCCACCAAACTTTTGAAGATGAGGTGTGACACTCTCTCCCCCCTCGCCCAAAGAATTCTGAGAACTGAGGTTTAGCCCTCACAGAGATACAGTTCCCAGCAGAACCCTAAATACACAATACTGTCTCCGGGATACTTGGGGAGTGCTTTAAAAGTATAGTGTGTACACAGCTTTAGGATCAACTTATTTCTTTTGACTAGGGCTGGAGAGGGAGGAGGTGGGAGTAGGCAATGATAGTCTGTAGTCATCTATAAGTTCCAGTGGGAATGCATTCACTTGTGTCACCCCTTTTGCAAGCATAATGGTATGATGTCATGATTGACCCCTCAATAAGGCATAGGTTTCTGACTGATCTTTATTCTTCCCCCACCACACCCCAAACTCCCCCCAATCTTTCCTCTTTCATGGCACCAATAGTAGCCTTCCACCAGGGAAAGGGCATTCTTAGACCAGCATATTTGAATAGTCATAGATATATTCTGCTGATGTTGCATGATGTTCTGCCAGTGCAAGGCTGTTTAGGAGCAACCCTGTCCCGCCCAGCAGACATAACTCGACGTGCAAAAGATTCCTGCATTGCAGGGAGTTGGACTAGATGATGCTCGTGGTCCCTTCCAACTCTACAATTATGTGATTCTGTGAACAGGAGTGTTCTGTTAGCACAGAGTTGGGGTAAGAGATGAGGACATCTAAAAAGTGGGTTTTGAAGACATAACTTGTCTTTGAGTGTTGGAAAGGAAATCAGGAGTATATTTAATAAAGGTGAGTGTAGTTGGAAAGATGCAAATCCAAGTGTGGGTGTCCTGTCATGCTGTTGCCTTCCAAGAGATTCTCCCTGCAGCTGTTCTGCTCCTCTACCACCTTCTCTAACTAAACATCCTCCCAGGTTACTGAAAGTAATGCTGGGCTCGCATAGCTACCCCTATTTTTGAGTGAGTCACACAGCAGCCTCCTTGCCTCGGCCCCTGTTTTATTTCAAATTGATGGTGAAGGTTTAATACCATTTCCTGTCTGGCTTGAGTCAGCTGAATTCCATGGCTCACAGCCCCCATTCATCCCATGAGGCAAAGGAAATAGCACTAGAGAGGTTGGCTTTCCTGTTCCATTTGTCAGACTTTGCTCAGCCTGAGCTCTGACGCTGGCCTTCCCGAAGGACCAACATTGCAGGCAGAAATGGCAACCAAGACTTGGAGGGGTGAAGGGGGTCATGCAGGTCCCAAAATGAGGATTCTCTCTGGCAGTTCTGACTTTGCCCAGTTGCTGCCTGTTATCTGGTTACCCTTCTTTTTCCTGCTAGGTTAACAAATTGTCCTGCGTTGGTTGCTCTGAACTTTTCCATTTAACACTTTTATAATTCCTCCATTGGTTCTTGTTTCTCCATTTTGTAAGACCTGCCCCTGCAATCTGACTTTGATCTACGTATCTTAGAAGCATGACCAGGTCTTCAGAATAAATTCACCCAGCCAAAGTGTATGCATAGGTTATAGCCTGCTTTGCAGTACTTTATTCCTACTCATGCAGTCCTGTGCAACGAGCTCTTGATGTTCCCATTTCTCAGATGGCAAGTTGCGTGAGTGTGTGGCATGCCTAACATCAACCAGTGAGGGTGTGAACCCACCCACCCCGGGCACAGATTCTGGGAACTGTAGCCCTTATAGAGCTACAATTCCAACACCCATAACAAACTACAGTTCCTATGATTCTTGGGTGGATGTTTCAAAAGTACTTTAAGTGTATGGTTTGTATGCAGCCTCAATCAATGGCTCAGCTAAAATGTTAACTTAAGACTTCTATATCCTATTTGTTATCCAGGTGTAATATGCCTACTAAATTCAGCTTAGAGTTTTCGGGGAAGAATCAAATATTTCTGCAGGAGGAGAATCTTTCTTAGTCTTTCTGTGGTAAACTTTGAATTTCTTATTTTGTGAGGAGATAAAGAAATATTATATTTCAAAGTGTTTACTGGTAATCAGGGTATCTTGTATGCCACGTGATCAAGTTTTAGGTCTCTGTGTTGTGTGGAAGTAACAAGCTTTGATATTCCTATGAGTCACTTATGGTCAGCTCGAAGTATCTTTATATGTTTATATGGTTTGTATGGTATCCCACCCCTTCATGGATCACTGCCTTGCCGTGGCGAAGGGGCTTGAAGAACTCAGAGAAGCTATGAACTACGCCGAGCAGGGCACACAAGATGAACAGGTCATAGTGGAGAGTTTCGACCAAACGTGATCCACCTGGAGGAGGAACCGGCAAGCCACTCCAGTATCCTTGCCAAGAAAACTCCATGGACAAAGACAACAGGCATATAAAAGTTATGACGCTGGAAGATGAGCCCCTCAGGTCGGAAGGCGTCCAACATGCTACTGGGGAAGAGCGGAGGGCAAGTACAAGTAGATCCAGAGCTGATGAAGCGGCTGGGCCAAAGCCGAAAGGACGCTCAGTTGTGGATATGCCTGGAAGCGAAAGGAAGCGAAAGGAAAGTCCAATGCTGTAAAGAAAAATATTGCATAGGAACCTGGAATGTAAGAACCATGAACCTGGGTAAGTTGGAGGTGGTCAAAAATGAGATGGCAAGAATAAATATTGACATCCTGGGCATCAGTGAACTAAAATGGACGGGAATGGGCGAATTCAGTTCGGATGACCATCACATCTACTACTGTGGGCAAGAAACCCGTAAAAGAAATGGAGTGGCCCTCATAGTCAACAAAAGAGTGGCGAAAGCTGTACTGGGATGCAATCTCAAAAATGATAGAATGATCTCGATACGAATCCAAGGCAGACCTTTTAACATCACAGTAATCCAAGTTTATGCACCAACTACTGGTGCTGAAGAAACTGAAATTGACCATTTCTATGAAGACTTACAACACCTTATAGAAGTGACACCAAAGAAGGATGTTCTTCTCATTATAGGGGATTGGAATGCTAAAGTAGGGAGGCAAGAGATAAAAGGAACAACTGGCAAGTTTGGCCTTGGAGATCAAAACGAAGCAGGGCAAAGGCTAATAGAGTTCTGTCAAGAGAACAAGCTGGTCATCACAAACACGCTTTTCCAACAACACAAGAGACGACTCTACACATGGACATCACCAGATGGGCAGCATCGAAATCAGATTGATTATATTCTCTGCAGCCAAAGATGGAGAAGCTCTATACAGTCAGCAAAAACAAGACCGGGAGCTGACTGTGGCTCAGATCATCAGCTTCTTATAGCAAAATTCAAGCTTAAACTGAAGAAAGTAGGAAAAACCACTGGGCCGGTAAGATACAATCTAAGTCAAATCCCTTATGAATACACAGTGGAAGTGAGGAACAGGTTTAAGGATTTAGATTTGGTGGACAGAGTGCCTGAAGAACTATGGATGGAGGCTCGTAACATTGTACAGGAGGCAGCAACGAAAACCATCCCAATGAAAAGGAAATGCAAGAAAGCAAAGTGGCTGTCCAACGAGGCCTTACAAATAGCGGAGGAGAGAAGGCAAGCAAAATGCGAGGGAGATAGTGAAAGATACAGGAAATTGAATGCAGATTTCCAAAGAATAGCAAGGAGAGACAAGAAGGCCTTCTTAAACGAGCAATGCAAACAAATAGAGGAAAACAACAGAATGGGAAGAACCAGAGATCTGTTCAAGAAAATTGGAGATATGAAAGGAACATTTCGTACAAAGATTACCATAATAAAGGACAAAAGTGGTAAGGACCTAACAGAAGCAGAAGACATCAAGAAGAGGTGGCAAGAATACACAGAAGAATTATACCAGAAAGATATGGATGTCTCGTACACCCCAGGTAGTGTGGTTGCTGACCTTGAGCCAGACATCCTGGAGAGTGAAGTCAAATGGGCCTTAGAAAGCACTGCAAATAACAAGGCCAGTGGAAGTGATGGTATTCCAGCTGAACTATTTAAAATTTTAAAAGATGATGCTGTTAAGGTGCTACACTCAATATGCCAGCAAATTTGGAAAACTCAGCAGTGGCCAGAAGATTGGAGAAGATCAGTCTACATCCCAGTCCCAAAGAAGGGTAGTGCCAAAGAATGCTCCAACTACCGCACAGTTGCACTCATTTCACACGCTAGCAAGGTTATGCTTAAAATTCTACAAGGAAGGCTTAAGCAGTATGTGGATCGAGAACTCCCAGAAGTTCAAGCTGGATTTAGAAGAGGCAGAGGAACCAGAGACCAAATTGCAAACATGCGCTGGATTATGGAGAAAGCTAGAGAGTTCCAGAAAGACATCTACTTCTGCTTCATTGACTATGCAAAAGCCTTTGACTGTGTCGACCACAGCAAACTATGGCAAGTTCTTAAAGAAATGGGAGTGCCTGATCACCTCATCTGTCTCCTGAGAAATCTCTATGTGGGACAAGAAGCTACAGTTAGAACTGGATATGGAACAACTGATTGGTTCAAAATTGGGAAAGGAGTACGACAAGGCTGTATTTTGTCTCCCTGCTTATTTAATTTATATGCAGAATACATCATGCGAAAGGCTGGGCTGGATGAATCCCAAGCTGGAATTAAGATTGCCGGAAGAAATATCAACAACCTCAGATATGCAGATGACACAACCTTGATGGCAGAAAGTGAGGAGGAATTAAAGAACCTTTTAATGAGGGTGAAAGAGGAGAGCGCAAAATATGGTCTGAAGCTCAACATCAAAAAAACGAAGATCATGGCCACTGGTCCCATCACCTCCTGGCAAATAGATGGGGAAGAAATGGAGGCAGTGAGAGATTTTACTTTCTTGGGCTCCATGATCACTGCAGATGGTGACAGCAGCCACGAAATTAAAAGACGCCTCCTTCTTGGGAGAAGGGCAATGACAGGCCTAGACAGCATCTTGAGAAGTAGAGACGTCACCTTGCCAACAAAGGTCCGTATAGTTAAAGCCATGGTTTTCCCAGTAGTGATGTATGGAAGTGAGAGCTGGACCATCAAGAAGGCTGATCGCCGAAGAATTGATGCTTTTGAATTATGGTGCTGGAGAAGACTCTTGAGAGTCCCATGGACTGCAAGAAGATCAAACGCATCCATTCTTAAGGAAATCAGCCCTGAGTGCTCACTGGAAGGACAGATCGTGAAGCTGAGGCTCCAGTACTTTGGCCACCTCATGAGAAGAGAAGACTCCCTGGAGAAGACACTGATGCTGGGAAAGATGGAGGGCACAAGGAGAAGGGGGCGACAGAGGATGAGATGGTTGGATAGTGTTTTCGAGGTTACCAGCATGAGTCTGACCAAACTGCGGGAAGTAGTGGAGGACAGAGGTGCCTGGCGTGCTCTGGTCCATGGGGTCACGAAGAGTCGGACACGACTAAACGACTAAACAACAACAACAACAAAAATGGTATCCCAAGCCCCCTCACGGGTTTCGGTTTACTGCTGGCAGGAATCCTGTACCTTTAACAGCTGCAATTCAGGCAGAAATTAAATAAGTGTGGCTTTCTGAGGCATGGGGAGATTGCCAGTTGAATTTCTGCCAGTCATGCACCCGTTAAAGGCACAATAACTCTGCCAGAAAAAAGGGTGGCAACTATACCTCATAATCCTCATTTTACAGATGGAGGGCCAAGGCCTACAAGTGACCAGGGAGAGGAGTGTGGGCGAGGCCATTCAGTGAGATGAAAATCAAACACACTTTTTTCTCAAAGCATTGTGTCATTTCTAGGTCACTTCCTCACCTGTTCTTTGAACCCAAAGTACACAGGTATGTGCGTAAAAAGGGGGTGGCATATTATGAAGTGGCAGCATTGCCTGTTTCACCACAACTAAAAGTGCATGAAGTGTTTTTTCTCATAACAGGGCTGGCTCGGTGTCTGAGGGGACCTCAGGAAGCTGGGGCCTCCCACTGGGCTGCTACTTTTAAAAATTTCCCACAGTTCTGCAGTACCCCAGAGGCAGCGTTTATTATTTAAAATGGCAGGTCGCTCCCACACACAGCCACCAACCACCCAGCAACAGTGGTGGGTCCTGCTTAGGTCCTAGCAGCTGCCTGGTGAGAATGTCACACGCTGACAGCCATATAACACACCCCTGACTGAAAGCAGAAACCCAGACTATACAGGTCACCCTGGACATGCCCCTGTCAGCCATACAGAGCTGGTGTAGTGCCATTGTGAGCTGTGAAGTCCTTGGTTCAAGTTTCATTTTCATCACAATCTTACTAGATTTCTCTGATTTGGCTTCCCACCAGCCCCTGTCTGCAGTAGTAAGATAATAATGCTGATCTACCATACAGGGTTGTTGAAAGGATTACTGAAATAATGTGTCTAAAGCTCTTGGGTATTTGACTAAAGCAGTGTATCAGCACTATGTACAATGGAGGAACAGTATGGACTGCACGTGTGCCATGCAGGGGTTGTGTGGAGGACCGCTGTATCGCCCTGTTCATATTGCTGTTGTTATTATTCATACCTTCCTTTAATAAAAATTGGCAGGATGGTTTACATAGGAGAGAAATATGTAATTCAGAGATTGCAAGTCCTGCATTGGTGCATCTAAGAGTCCCATAGATGCCCCCTGAGTGTAAGCCAGGCAGGCAGCAGATATCTTCACCCTTGTTCTGGCTTCAGGGCAAGTGTGCTGCTTTGTTCAGATGGAGATGGGGGAAGAGCTTGGCATATGTTCATTTATTTACACATAAACAATTCAAAATAGCTTGGGACTGAGGCTCAGCTTTAAAAACCCAACCATAGTACAGGGCTGGGCAGTGCCAAGTTCCTTAGATCTTTTTTGGGAAGCCATGCGTGTTTAAGGCTATGCAACAAAGCCCATCTGTCCCTTCCTTGCCCTGTGCTGCAGAGCACGGTCCAGTCTTTCCCTTTGAAGGTCCTGAAATGTTTCTCAGAGAAAGGCTGGGGCAGTTTGGTTTGATTTTCCTCACCATAGGTCATGTCCAAAGAGCTGGAGTCAGCTTTAAACAAAGCCGCCCTTAAATCCCAAACAAGACGGCCAAGCCAGCTCCCTGGAATCCGTAGCATGGAGAGCATAATCAAATCAAATTCATCTGTGCTTAGGGCTTATCTCCTCCCACTACACTTGGCTATTTTGAGCTGCTCAGGAAGCAGCGCTGCCCTTTTCATCTCTTTGTATATGTGAGTGGGGATTTTTTGACTCACTCCTTCCAAGTTGCATGATGCAAGAAGCTGCCTTTCATTCTGAGACCGGACAATCGGCAACTTTAAGCTGCTTTTACGAGAAGGGAGTGTGGAGGGTCAGTCCTGACTGACCACTTTGAAGTCATATAAGGACTGTACTGATCCATTCCACACTAGGCCAAATAGCAGAGCAGGGGCCAGGCTAACAGCAGGGCTGGCCTAAGACTTTTTGCCACCTGAGGCAGAGAATAAGGTGGTTGGTGCCTTCCCCCTTTCACATACAGAGGTTGGCTGGACTAAGAGATGGATCTTACCTCAATGTTGGTGGCAGGGCAGTATCCTGCACCTCACCTAAGGTCAGGCCACTAGTTTAGGGGGTGCAGGGCAAGCTGCAGGGCACACACAGTTCTGCCCCACAACACTTCATTGACGCTGCATGCCCTACAGCATTTTCTGCTTGAGGCAGCTGCTGTTGTCTGGACAAGTACTAAGGGGCTATTACAGAAGTCAGTACATATACCCTAACTGGTATGTTTACACTGTGAAATTCAGCATGAGCTGAAGCATCCCTAGATCTGCTGCATCACATTCCAAGAGCAGCTCACCCCACATTTAACACACCACCACAGTGTGGAAAGTGTGGGTCAAAGTCAGATGACAGAGTTAGTACACTGTGGATATGGGTTGAATGGAACAGTGCCAAGCAAAACTCTTATGCGCTAAAGTGGTTGTGGGATTGCTCCAACTCTATTACATTTGGCAGCTTTGCCATGGAGGAGCAACTATGTACTGAGTTGGGCATATGCTGGAACAGTACGCGATGGGGTGAGCTCCTGATGCTCTGTCCCAGCTCCTGCCAACCTAGCAGTTGAAAAGCATGCCAGTGCGAGTAGATAAATAGGTACCACTGCAGTGGAAAGGTAAACGGCTTTTCCGTGTGCTCTGGCACTCGTCATGGTGTCCCGTTGTGCCAGAAGCAGTTTAGTCACACTGTCCACATGACCTGGAAAGCTGTCTGTGAACAAACGCCACACCCCATAGTCACCTTTGACTGGATTTAACCGTCCAGGGGTCCTTTACCTTTACCTTTACCGTTATGCTAGAACAATGAAAACCTGGACACCTGTTTGTTACACTTCATTTATTTCTCTCCATCACATTTTGAACGTTATTGTGTAACTTTAAATCTTGCTTGCATGGACAATTTCTAATCTGAATAAGGATGCTTCTACAAATGGTAGCTACAACCTTGAAAGGAAAATATGCCGTGCCTGGTAGAAAAGGAACCTGTTGCCATGTGATTTTGTGCTGTTGTCACTGGTTTTGTATGACTGGCTCTGTTCCCCCAGGGCTGGTTAGCAAAGCTGGTGTCTGACTGGTAAGCATCTAGCATGCAGACATGTCAATTTGTTGGTCCCTTGCTTAAAGACTGTCATCAATAGATAAAGCCAGTACAGTGGTTACAAACACTTCAGGTTACAAACGCTTTGGGTTACAAACACTTTGGGTTACAAACTGCGCTGACCCGGAAGTAGTACCTTGGGTTGAGAATGTTGCCTGAGGATGAGAATGGAAAATGTGTGGCGGCGGCAGCTGGAGGCCCCATTAGCTAAAGTGGTACCTCAGGTTAAGAACAGTTTCGGGTTAAGAACGGACCTCCGGAACGAATTAAGTTCATAACCCGAGGTACCACTGTATTGGGAGTCACCATGCTCCGACTTCCTTTCTTGTCTTAGTACTGGAAGGGCTGCCAATAGCACTGGCCAAAGACAGCAATCGCAAACCAGCAGCAGTTTTCTTTATTTCTCACTGAACCCTGACATGAAAAGTTGCTTCCAGCATTTTAGAGCAGTTTGTCTGAGTCAGGGTAATTGTCTGACTTGCCCCTGGTTGCTTCTCATTTTGAGAGACCAAAATGACTGTAATGCAGGGATGGGGAACCTGCAGCTCTCTCGATGATGCTGGGACTATAGATCCCATTATTCTTGACCATTTGCCATGGTGGCTGGGGCTGGTGGGAACTGGAGTCCAGCCACATCTGGAGGGCCACAGGTTCCCAGTCCCTGGCTGCAGTGTCTTAACAGTGAGGATTTATAAGATCAAAGAGGGGCTTTTGATGCTTTAAATAGCAAAGCACACACACACACTAAGGTAGCCAGCTCTGTTCTGTTCTGTTCATTGTTTTTCTAATCCAGCATGGTCTGAATTTAGCATTTTATTTTAAAAGTTTGCACAAATCCTCTTTCATAGGCAGAGCCAAGAAGTAAGAAATGGAGTGGCTATGCTGGAATATTATATGGGATGACCCCCTGGTGCAAGCTTTGTTTTTCTAAATCCTAATCACTATTGAACATAAGTACTTTTATGATGTTGACTTGACTGTTCAATTTTTGTCGCTAGCACAAGGACTGAATGGAGCTCAGAGGCTGTCGCAGTGTGGTTTGGAGAGAAAAATGCTAGGTTGTCAATTCAGAGAGCTTTTCTCCTTCAGGAAACATCAGTTGTGTTTAGCTGGCTTCTTTGTGTGACCTGAGGTAGTTTTGAGACTTGAATGGGAAACTTTTAACTCTTGCTTCTGCCCTTTAAAACAGCAATAAAAATAGTGGCACTTAGCCATCCCCCTCAAGGCTGAGTATTCATTCCTGGGTTGCAACAAGAGATAGCTCTTACAAGGCAGAGAGGACAGCTGGGGTGTTTGGGTTGGTTTGAACAGAGGCATAATCAAAACAGAGTATATTTAATTTCAGTTTCTGTCAAGTTTTATTGTAACATAAAAAAGCCTTTAAAAAAATAACACAGTGAACAAATTTTGTCCCTCTTGTCATTTTGGGAAGGGACGACACCTCCTTAATGGAAATCTACAGAAATGAGTGGTCTTCCCGTGACACCTGGATAGCCATAGGAGAGAAGTGACATCATTAACTTATTAGAGATAGGTCTATTCTTAACCTGATGTCTGCAGGGGGCAGGGGGACACCCTAGGCCAGTAATTGGATGGGGCAGGGAGGCAAGGCCTCCAAGGTCAACTATTCCACTCCAGCTGGAAATAGCGCAGGAGGTCTACTAGTGGGGATTACATTTGAGGCCATATTGAAGTCTTTACTTTTGGGCTAGCTGTAGGGCAATTTGATGAATTCCAGATTGAGGGATTCCAGCCTTCCTAAATATACTTGTTGACTTTTACCTCCTTCTGAATACTACAGCTCAATTCAGATGTAACAACCAACCATGGCTTGTTGTTCCCAGATCAAGCAGCACTATGGGCCATAGTTCAGACAAGGACAAGTTTGAGAACATGTGGTTTGTGGAAACTTTTAATCTCCTTCCCTTGAGCATAAAGTGATGGGAAGGAGGGAACATGCAAGTCTAAGACTTGCTGCATATTGCCCTTATGATAAACCATGGTTTGATGTTTCATCTGAATTGAGCCTACGTTTGTAGCTTCCCACCTCAAGTACAATACATACCCAGAGGCGTCCATCCTCTTACGTGTCTAGGTATATGGAGAGAGGCGGTCCTTGAGGTATTGAGGTCCTAAGCCGTTTATATTGTGTGATGAGCATTCATGTGTCTATTTCAGACAGAACACATAATTGCGAAGTGTGTTTGGCCCAATATGTGCCCAGTTGTTACATGTCACAGATTTTAGTTGTGCTTAGATTTAACGCAATGAGATCAATGAGACTTGAATTAAGAGGAAATTAAGTGCCATTAATTGCAGTAGTCTATTGCACATAGGACTAAGTCTGGATCTGAACCGCAATCTGCACATGCATTCCACACATTCGCCTACAACTATGTGCTTCCTGTATAGGGGATGCTTAATGCTTGGGGTCAAATGTGATTGAGCCCCAAATTGCTGAAGCTGTGACTGCTTCCTGCCACCTAATGGTAGTGATGACACTTTGTGTGAGAGGCCTTACTTTGGAATGTGTGTGTGTATGTACACACACACACACATACAAGTCTTTGCCTTTGAAATCCTTCCCCCAAAGCCTTGTTATGAAGAAATATGCAAATGATCCAATTAGTTGAGGGAGGGGGTCCCTAGGGCTAATAGCCTAAGGCCTGTACCAATTAGGAACAGCTTTCCCTAGTTCAGAAGCAGATTGCTGCTGTTTCGCACCATCTAGTCAATCCTCATTAAAGCCAGGGCCCAGTGGCAAACTCTCTACCAACATACTGGATGAAGAACCATCCTGCCATTTCCCCCTCCATGTGGCTCCTGCCTGAGGATTAAGTTGTTATGAAGGAAGCGGAAGGGGCAGCCTGTTATGCTGTCCTTCCAGAAGAACTCTCTGAAATAGCATAGAACTTCCTTTTCATGCTGTCACCCACCCACACCCACACCCAAACACACACCCTTTCACCCTGGCACCGTCCACCCACAACATCATTACATGAACTGGTTAGCATTACTGTCTGGAGGTTGGTTGGTATTTTCTGGCTTATTTCCCTTGACGTTGAGGTCAAGGCTGATGGGGAAATCCCTCTCTCCTGCTCTGGATCACAACAAAGACCCTTCTAGTCCCGCATCCTCCTCTCCTCCTCGCAGTAGCCAACCAGGTGCCCACAAGCAGGACATGAGCGCAATTGCCTTCTTCCCCTTGTGATCCCAGCAACTAGTATTCAGAGGCATTCTGCCTCATTGCTTGGAGGTAATGGTGCCATCATTGCTAGTAGGCATTGCTAATTTTTTCTTCTATGAATTTATATAATCCCCCTTTAAGCCATCCAAGTTGGGGGTCATTGCTGTATCTTTTGGCAGGGAGTTCCATAGCTTAACCATGTGCTTTGTGAAGAAGTGCCTCCTTTGGTCAGTCCTGGCTCTCCCAGCATTCAGCTTCATTGGATGAACCTGAGATCTAGTTTTATAAGAGAGAGAAAAACTTGCCTTTCTCCACGGCAAGCATAGTTTTCTAGACCTCCATCATTCCCACCATTACTTGCCTTTTGTCTAAACTAAAAAATCCCCAAACATTGTAGTCCTTCTTCAGAGTTTCTCTAGTCACCTGGACATTTGGGTTTCCCCTTGCTGCACCTTTTCCAGCTCTGCAATTTCCTTTGTCATGTGTAGCAACCAGAAGTGAACACTGTATTCTAAGCGTCCCTTTCCTTAATGGTGGAATCCACCATTGGTGCCAAGACCCCGTGACCCTGCAGTTCCCTAAGGGTGAATAACCAGACAAGACAACAGCATATGGTTTTATGGGATTAAATAGGCCACAACTTTTATTGATTACAGATGTGAGTGGTTTGATGTAGGCACTGGGTGAAGCCAGGCAATATCAGATGATATCCCTGCAGCCCATCTGCTGAGAGTGCATCTAAGGGCAAGCTACCATTAGGGGGAGTCCTTTGACCTACATCAAATAGGAGTACCCCCTGAGGGGTTCCCGTTTGAGGAGTGGTATGGCCCTAGCCCCTGTGTGGGTGTCGGACAGAAGCCACTCCCCCCAAATCCCTTAACCAAGGATGGGCAGGCAGCAAGTAGAGAAGGTTTCCCTAATCCCAACAAGTGTGGCAGTTGGTGGTGTGATTGTGGGCAAAGGTTTGTTCAGTGACCATTGGCAAGGAATGAGAGCTCGGTCATAAGGGCCCTGTCAGATGAAACACGCAGTTCTGCAACCAAGCGGGCTTCAAACAGATGAGAGTAACCCTCAAAGCCATTTTGCACAGAGGGATGATATCATGAGGCTTCCCTTGTTTTGACTTCTGAGTCTAGATGTCAGTTTAAAAATCAGATGAAAGTGTGACTCATCACGTTGTCTCCCTAAGTCTGGCGCTGGCAGCACTGAGCCCAGGGCAGCGTCAGGTCACCCGATCGCAGAGTCACACCGGCGCAGAGGCCAGCAGAACAAAACACTTTCTGTACCAATATGACTTCATTGGTCATCCTTGCTGGCTGGCAAAGCATGAATGCTGCCCTTTGTCTTCTGCTTGCTACACACCAGGGATTGCTGCCAAACACAACCTTCAGGTCAGGGACTGGATCAAGATCTCCAGGGAAAGGGAGGGGATCCATGCCGCCCATCTGGCTTGGGACAGCTTGAGATCTAAGTGAATCCATTCCAAAGTGCAGAAAGGTCATTCTGTTATGTGGCCAAGGACAGACCACATCCACAATACTGACCTGTGAGGAAATATTGGTCCCCGTAGTAAAGTCTCAATATAACAAAGGAGTTGGGCAACTGTGCTTGGAGAGGGTATCGTCAATTTATTTATTAAAGCGTTACCTCTGGATGCTAATAGGAGTTTTATAACACATTGAAACACAGAATTGTAGAGTTGGAAGAGACCTTGAGTCTAGCCCCCTGCAGTGCAGGAATATGCAGCTGTTTCATATGGGGATTGAATCTGCAACCTTGGCATTGCAGTCCAACGCATCCAGAGGGCACTGGGTTGGCAAAGGCTGATGTAGAAATGTAGTTTTCTGTGTTACCTTAGCAGGGCAGCCTTGGGGGGCGGGGCCACAGTAAACCACATCCAGAAACAGATTAAATGCCATCTTCGGGGAGAGGATAAAGAAACTAAGATGTAGACAATAAAGACCTAGCTAATGGAAAAGTCCCCTCAAAATTGAAAAAATATAAGCTTAGTGTAGGATTTAGTTTTAGGTCATAAAAGGCAGCACACAAACTACATGTTAGAGCAGGCCTCAATCAGGGCTGGTACAGAGAACCAGCAGATCTTTCTCTGCTGCCCAGGGCAGCCATTTTGTGTTGGCACCCACAACACTTTTATCAATATATGATCTCTCTCTTACAAAATAAATAAATAAATAAAAAGCATTGGCCTCAGCCTAAATTAAAAGTTTCAGCTTTTAGTTCAGTTTAATAATAATAATAATAATAATAATAATAATAATAATAATAATAATAATTTAATTAATAATTTCCCCCCAGCCACTCTGGGTGGCTCACAATTGAGTGTTAAAAGCAATACAGCATAAAACCTGTTAAAACCTAGTTCCATTTTAAACAAGAGCAAACTTAGAACGTCAGCTTTCAGTACAGTTTTCAAAACTAGAGAATAAGTTAAAAGTAGCATGTGCTTTTAGATTGTATAACATCTCCTGATATTATATATGAAATGTGCAGTTTATGCATATTTTAATTACATAAAACGATGGAGCAAAGGACCCAAACCCAATAGGTTCAAATTACTAGAAAAGGGATTTCAGCTAAACATTAGGAAGGCAGGAAAGGCATAGACCAAGAGGACGGCTGTTCTAGTGTTAGCATCTCCTGACCTACAGCTGTAGTTTATTTCTGATGCCACCATATTTAACTTATTAACACGTAAGGAATATCAGCCATTTGACAAATGTAGAGTGAGGAGTTCTTCTTTGTTGATGCTTGATTAGCTTCTGATTGGTCTTCATATAATTCCTTCTTTTTAATTATATTATTAAAGTACAATGTTGAGGTTGAACCTTTCACCTTCCATAACCTTGGAAGTTAAAAGGCAGGCCCTGGCAGAGGCCCTGTCATAGTGTCCATTGGTCTCTGTTTAGCTTGTTCACCATCTGATGGGAACTGGAACATCAGGGATTAGGTTTGTGGGGAAAGCTGCTTTGTGAATGTCAGAAAAAAGATGGGTTTGATTTATCTGAAATCCCACAACCTTTGAAAAGTGCCTTGGTTAGTGTTTTCAGAGCTCGCACCATTCCTTCCCAAATGGTGCAATCTGTGCAAAGGTATGTCGGGCATGATAACTGAGGCATGGGTTGGGTTTGGGGGGAATATAGTGGAAGCATATGTGCTCCACAGCAGTCTACATGTGCTGTAAAGAAGAAAAGGCCTTAAGAGCAATGTTTACCAGGAAGGGTGATCTGTATGGGCAGGAGGCAGCCCAGTTGCTCAACTTTCTTTCACAATGGAAGCTCAGGCAAAAGATGGTCAAATGCTTATCCAGAAGTGCCTTTGTCGAGATGATGCTGCAGCTGTTAGAAGATAATTTACCACAAGTTTTCGATTTTCACATATGATTCCCAGCTAAGGAGGGGAATAACTAGTGCTATGCTGAAAATCTATCCAACCTTTCTCTATCAATTAATGAGAAAAGAAATTGCATTCAGAAATTATCAAAGGGGAGAGAAAATATTGGTGAAATTCTCATCAGGTGAGATGCAGCGTTTTGGATGTGCTAACCTTATTTTTAAGGTGGTCAATGGGTGTTTGTGAGTTCCTTCCTTCCTCACCAGTGAGCTGCACTCTGCAGCCTTTGGGAATGCTTCAATCAAAGTCCAGTGGAAAACACTCAGAAATTTGGGCAGCCAGGAAGATTGCAGAGAGCTAGAGAAATGCTTACTCGAAAGAAAAAAAGTATGCTTCGTGCCCTCATCCACCTCACAACAATATTGTAAGCTCAAAGCCCTGCACTGACCAAAATTCTAAAGAAATTCTCAAATGCCCTAAGAATGGAGCAAATAAAGAAATGAAGTTGAAGCTTTTTTTTTTTCCACAGAGGAAGAAAACTTTTGAGAAACTGGAGGGCAGATTTCAGCACAGTGCTAGAAATAGCTGCTGCTTTATTTTTATGATCTTGTACTTTCAAACACAAGGGCCAGGCTGATCATTCTCTTTTCAGTTCCCCACAAAGGATGCCATTTATGCTAATGGATAACTGTAACTGTGCCTCCATTAAGAACTTGCTTCAAGAAAGAGTTCAGGTGTCTATAGGCAGCACATAAAATACAGTGTGTCTTGTGGGGAACAGAGCTGAAGACCTTTTGGTCCAGAAATGAAGCAATTGTAGTAAAAAAGAAAGCTGCCAACACAGAGGTGTTAAGGGCTTTGCTGTTGTTCTTCATCTGATGTTCCATTCTGCACCATTATACCTAATAGGCAGATATTCTGGGACTTTATTTCATGCACTTGCTAATGTTCTTTGGAAGGGACTTAACAAAGACATAGTGAAGCAAACAGAAGTCCTTCATATTGTAGATATTATCTGATGGGATACTGAGAGATTATTTGGCTTCAGGTCATCATATCACTTGAAACTTGATGATCACTGATCCACAGTTGTTTCAGGCAGTCTACAGTAATTATTTCAAGTGTAAATTCAGAGGAGAAAATGGGAAATTATGCACAAAATGACTACCCAGGGGAGGAAGATAAATAATTGCCACCCATTATTTCCACATCGGGAGACCTGGTCAAAATTACTGTGTAGAGCAAAGAAAGGCAACATTTCTTCCTCCTCCCACTCTTGTCCAGAGACAAAGAAAAATAGAGATCCCATAATTAAAGGTGCCCCCCCTACTCCCACAAGAGGGATGTGCATGAAAGGGGATTAGGAGAAAAATAACAGGACTTGTTTTCTCATTTTTTGGCTAGAGGAATGGGGAAGGAAGGGCTCTAAATCAAATATTTAAATCTGAAAGCTGTTGTTTAGACCAACGGGGAGTCCACTGTTCTGAATGCAAGAGATCAGGGGCCCATGTAGAGCAAAATTTCAAATATAAGGGGTACCGTGGAGTTGTGGCATCTGTTCCACAGTTTTATAGAGCTTTAGTATTCTGAAATAGACAACAGCAGTGATAGTGTAGTAGAACTTGGATATTTTATTATGAGAGTCACTAAATTTTTACCTTTTAAGAAGTACCTGTAAAATGTTTATGTGGACATCTAAAAAAGTAATGTGTAAATCATAGACATGCCAGGGACCCAGGATTGCCTATGGCTCCCTACTGCATGTATCATAGAGTGGCAAACCTTAATTTACTGCTGTATAATGTGAGCTGGCCCTTAGAGACATCTGATAATCTTAAAGCTGCACAATCTTGGGATTGTTAAACACTTTGGACACAATCCAGCCGTTGTTAAGCACTTTTGTGCCACATAAGAGAATTATGCACATAATTAACTCATCTGTTGAAATCAACGGGATTTAAAGGTGCTTTAATGGATGTACTGAGCAGTGTGTCGTTTTCTCCCCAACAAGCAGCCAAAAGGAATCCAAAGTGACAACTGTTGCCATCCTTACACACCACATTTGATAATATAAAATTCCATCCCTTAGGCTTTTAATATCTTTCCTGTGTTCCTGCAGCCTCAGAGCAACGAGAAACATCCAACTTGGAAGCAATATGTGGAGAAGGGGGGACATTTTAGAAAGTTGTGATTATTCTGGTGTGTTTATAGAGGCATAAGGGTGGATAACCATGGCAGACAGGTCCAATGTAAGGTTGCCACTTTTTCAGTTATTAAAACCATTTAATCAACTAAAAGGTGCCCCTGTTTAATCAGACAGCAGGCTTTTCAAAACATGTCACCCATACAAATACTTATGAAAACTGCAGATGAGGAAAAGGCACGCCCCTTTTCTCTCACGTAAGAGGGAAAGCCTCTTCTACAATAATGCTGCCTTCCATACATGTGTGTATTATCTAAAGAATGGTAGTGGGAGGAAGTATGCTTCTTTGCCTCAGAAATATTGGATGGTATTCTGCCAAGAAGTCCCATCAGAGATGGATTTCCACTTGCACAACAGGGTTTCCCCTCTCTCTTTCCCTCATGTGTGCCCCATACCTTCCTCAAATCTACTCCAAAGGGAACCCCTAAAGAGATTTAGGTGTGGTGTTTGGGGACGAGAGTGGGAGAACATTCTACTGTGCAAGCAGAAATCCTTGTGCTGATGCAATGTTCCCCTTAGCACTATCTTGGGTTCTACCCACTGTTTTTTACCCAGATACAACTTTATGCAAACTTTAATAGATTTAACTGCATAACATTTATTCAGTTGGCTTATAACTCTAGTTCAAAACTGCAAGATTCTGAAACTAAAAACTGTCTCACCTAACCAGGAGGCTACTGTGGTGTAGTGGCTATAGAGAGAGTGTCATACTAGGGATGGGGAGATGCAGATTCAACCTCCCCTCAACAGCCATGAGGTTCACAATGGGTGTCTTTGACAAATAAATGTAATTAAGAAAGAAAGAAAGAAAGAAAGAAAGAAAGAAAGAAAGAAAGAAAGACCCTCTAGGGCTGCTTCTAAATTGGTATTTTCACCTTGACCATCATGTGGCATGCAGAGACAATCCTCATTCTCCCCAAACCTCAGTAATTTCCAGTGCATTGGTCCGATGCTCAGGCCCTTGGTTTAAGCCTCTAAGTCATCATAGATCTTAAATAATATATATGATGGTGACCTACATCACACAACAATTTGCATGGCAAACATGATGGCAATGAAGATGCTGTCTAGGGGAGGTACTGCATTGTCCCATATTACACTTTGGGATATATCTTGGGGGGGGGGGGCGGAAATACTACCTTGCTGGGAGACGTATGAACTTTTTTGTGCCAAAAGCTGATTGAATCATGCAGAAAGGGCCTTAGGGATACCACGCCAGATGGGATCAATAATATTTTTCATTCCTTGCTGGTAAGCTACATATGCCAGGGTTTCTGCCCCTCCTGCATGAGAGATTTCTAATGTTTCGTGGCACTTGTTTGAACTCTGGCAAAGGCAGAGAAGGGGAGGCATTTGAACCACTGCTGCATCTTGGCTTTTCTCTTTAGAAGCCTTGATAGACCATGAGTGGATTCAGATGAACAGCTAACCTCAAGGAACGACTGCTAGTATGGATGAGTTGACATGTTTCTGTATCTCAGTACAGTGGTACCTCGGTTTATGAACCTAATCCATTCTGGAAGTCTGTTCTTAAACTGAAACCGTTCTTAAACCAAGGTGCGCTTTCCCTAATGAGGCCTCCTGCCGCCGGTGCCCTTACACTGTTCGGCTTTAAAGTTTGCAAACTGGGGCACTACTTCCGGTTTTGCGGACTTTGTAAACCGAATAGTTCGTAAACAGGGCTGTTCTTAAACCGAGGTACCATTGTACAGTGGTACCTCGGGTTACAAACGCTTCAGGTTACGGACTCCGCTAACCCAGAAGTAGTACCTCGGGTTAAGAACTTTAGTTCAGGATGAGAAGAGAAATGGCATGGCGGCAGCGGGAGGCCCCATTAGCTAAAGTGTTAAGAACAGTTTCAGGTTAAGAACAGACCTCTGGAATGGATTAAGTTCTTAACCAGAGGTACCACTGTAGTGAGATTGTAGTTCTATTGGTCAGGTATGCAGGTAGCAGTAGCCGTGGCAACCCTTAAGTTGAAGAGTAGGGGATTAGCCTTCACAAAATGTGAAAGACATTACTTCACCTCATGCACACACAGAATTTCTCTGTGAACTACTGTTCTGGCCCTTTTGTCTAGTATAACACGTAAACACGATGCTTCTTGTTTTGTTGTTTCATACCCACTTCCAGACTTCTGTATTTTGCTTCTGGGAAAACAGCTCAAAAGCAAAGCCACATTGCTTAATCTGTGCCATACTTGGCCAGGGCAGGCCAGTATCCCCGACGTGACTTTGCTGCAAGCTTTCTCACGGTCTATGAAGAAAAAAAAGCCTGCCAAAGTTTGCTGTTTTCCCAAGGAGACTGCAATGAGGTTCGTGGTCACACTTGCGGGAACCCTAGACTATAAGATGATGTATCCAGCTGCTGGGTTAGAGGTTTTACTGCTGCAGATTCAGTCTGGGGTAGGGATGAGAGGAAAATGGATTCAGTTCACATTTAAAGGCAAATCTATCAAATTTGTGCTTAACGAAGCAATATGAGAACTGAAACACAGCCGTCCTTTGAAATTCAGACTTTCAATTTCAAATTTTGCAATGCATTTCTCCAGTGAACCAATGCTTGTATAAGGTAAAAGTGTGCATAAAAATGAAATAACATACAGAAATAGATTTTATTAGGAGAAATTGCTTCCAAAAATATGTACATTATTCAAAACTGCAGACGAAAACATATTTCTAGCAAAAATTCACACTAAAAAGCTGGCGAGTCTTCTTAAGGATTTTTTAAAAATTGTGGATTGCTTCAGAAATGTGGAGACCTGAATTTAAGATTGGAAAAATAAGAAACAGAAGTATATGAAATTGGTGGCTCGATCCATCCCTAGTCCGGGATATTTTCTTCCCCCTTTCTGTTCAGCACTGTCTGAAGGGGTGGGGCAGCAAACCTTTTTAGACACTTAGAAACGCTGACTTTTTCTTCTTCAGCCCCAACACATTTAACCAGCTACCTTTCAGAATGGAATACTGAAGCTGTTGTCCAAATTTTACTTTGGCAGCCCACAGGGGAACATGAGCAAATTAGTTCCACCGTCAGAAGACTTCATTTATACCAAAGTCAGGATTTGCTGTCCTCAGCCTTCCTCTGACCCCAGCGCTTCCCTGTACTTTCCACGCAGGTGATCCAGCTTATTAAAGTACAACCAAACAGTCAGCCTCAAGGAAATGGACAGAGTCCTTTCTAAATACATTCAGGCTTTGGCCAAAGAAATCAGCAGTAAGAGCCACAGTTCTTCCTTCAGTCCCTTTCCATGGGAAGTATCTTTAGGCCTGGAAAAGGGGGGGGGGCGAGAATAATGCTGAGCTGCAGCCTCTGATTCCCAAACCAGGAAGATTCAAAATAAGGTGATTTGTATGCAAGATCTTGAAAGTGAAGCAGTGCTGGCCACTCTTAAACAGGAGTTTTGAGATTTGGTTGCTAGATTTCCCACTGCAGGTTATTATTATTAATATTTCACAATCATCCATTGTATGCTATCGGTGACATAATGAGAGATTAGCTACTGATGCTAACCCAAGAGAAAACCCTCATGTCCTTTTGCTGAAAGGTGTGTGCAACAAAAGATAAGGAACCAGTTATACTGGCATCTTATTTTCAATTAATACTAGCTGCCTTTAGGCATTTGGAGGTGCCTCAGTTTCCCTATGAAAATCTGGGTGCCAGAAGTGTTTATAATGGAGCATTTAAACATAGGTTGGCACAAATGACTTAAACGAGGGATAGAGAACCTGGGGTTCCCCACATATTGCTAGACTGCAGCCATCATCCCCAATGACTGACTGTGCTGGCTGGGGCTCATGGGGGTCCAATAATACTTGAAGGGCCACAGCTTCTCTATCCTTGGCTTAAAAACATCAGCACAACAATACATTTTTTTTTAAATATAGGAAAAAAATTGGAAATCAGTATCATGTGAAATGCACACAAAAATAAACAAAGAATATTAAAAATCTAACCAAGAGATCAACTGTGTTATCAAATGGTAGAAAGAAGCAAGGGACGTGTATCTGTAATTATAGGGTACTAGATTTTTTTAAGCATCTTTGGGACATCAAATGCAGGCCATCAACTCTCATCTGCTTCAGCTCTATTGATATCAGGAACCAAAGCGTCTCACAAGCAGGTCCATAGAAGGAAGCAGTTCTGGGGAACACCAGAAGGGAACTGAAATGCAGAGCAGCAGCAACCATGTTGAGATCAGTTGCAGTTAAGGGTTGCACAGTGTTAAGTGAAGTTTGTTTGTTCCAGATTCTTATCACATCATTTTATAAAGTTTGCAGAGGCAAATATGCTAGTACATGTTCTCTGAGAGAACAAATGAAGCAGAATAAAGAAGTATATTCCATTATTATAGCAACACATAGGACACAAGCTGGGTCAGCATATGAGAAGCTAGAGTCCTGGTTTTTTAAGGAGTAGGTCAGCAAAGGGTTTCATCACCCACAGTGATTTGGACCAAAAGTTAGCTACAAGTCTTCCCAGAAGTTTTATGAGAGGGGAATTGTGAAAAGCCCATCAGAGAAACTATGCTAATTTAAGGATTCCTTTGTTTCCCTGCAAATGAAGTGTACTTTGAACCAAGATGTTACATCGCTAGATGATTTTGAGCAGACTACCAAAAATTTCAAACTTCCAGTTGCATAACTTTAGAAGCAACACAACAAAAACTCATCCCCAGATACATTATGCTATTAGAAACCCTAGTCTGTGGTAACTCACACAGAGATTTGGCGCTGTGTGTGGTTTTATGCAGTTATCTTGGTGTATGCCTCATGGGGTGCAGTGAGTAATTGGCTCCTCCCCTCAAACCACCACTTTGCACTTGACTCCAGTTAGTGAGAAGAAGGGAGGTCCTAATGGAAGCATCTGTCCACAGCAACTTACCCTAAACTGTGGAGTGATCAGGTAGAACCAGAAAGGGCGGTGGCTGCTTGACACCCTCCATGGGATCGTTTGGCAGGAACGAAGAAATTTGTCGAATATTCACAATACTTTCTAGGCTGATTTCAGCAACAAATAGAAACTAGGGTGGGGATGAATGATCTTTTGCAGTGAAGAAGAGAAATATCTATAAGCTTAGATTGTGACCCCAAAGTAAAGTTCTGGAAGCCTGTTACAGCAAGCTAGACAAACTTTAGCAATCAGGCTAGTGGGTCACATTGCTTCCCCAGGACTATTGTGCAATGGTTAAAAAGTGCTTCTGGCATTCGAGGGGTAGGGTGATTGTGTCAAAAGGCTCTAAACATCTGTGGAGATCATTGGAATGGAAATCCCCCTGCATGGGCGGTATGCAGTGGCTTAGACACATAAATGGCTCCACGGAACTAGTGGCCTTGAGGCTGAGTTTTGCGTCACACCCCTTTTCCAAGGGGTGACATGTAGGACACAGGGGATATAATTAGGTGTCCCCATGGTTTGTGGTCACTTGCCATTTCTAATTGTCAGTTCTTATTTTTGGGCAAATTATAGGTTCCTCTCTAAGGAAAAAGAGCCAGTCTTTGTTGATACAATCCTTTTAATATATATATATCCCAAAATTGCTTTTCACAAATTTTGATATCTTGGAAATGGCCCCTTCCTGTTTTCGGTAATACAGTGGTACCTCAGGTTACATATGCTTCAGGTTACAGACTCCGCTACCCAGAAATAGTACCTCGGGTTAAGAACTTTGCTTCAGGATGAGAACAGAAATCGTGCTCCGGCGGCGCAGCAGCAGCAGGAGGCCCCATTAGCTAAAGTGGTGCTTCAGGTTAAGAACAGTTTCAGGTTAAGAATGGACCTCCGGAAAGAATTAAGTACTTAACCCGAAGTACCACTGTATATGATAGGTAAGAAATGGTTTCTGTGGCGAATACCTAAAAATAAGTGGAGGCATCATTAATTTTTAATGAATGGTGGTTAATTATAATTAGCAATCTAATTACAAGCGACCACCTGAAATTTGCTATAAAATTTGAGATTGAATGAATTTGTATTGAAAAGTAAGCCATTATTTTACAGGTGCATATTACGATCATCGGAAATAGGTGGAGTCATTTGTCCTTTTGTAATTGCTCGTGCTGTTTATTGCAGAAGCTAGAAAGAGATACTTGAGACAACACACACACACACACCTATCAGGTGACTACAGCCTCGGTCCTGCTGGGACCATCCTTGGTCTTTAAGGCTACAATCCCAAGTCTGAGGACCAGAACCTGGCAATCCAAGATGGATTGTACTCTGTGTTTGCAAAAACTCAAATATAGAGTTTAAAGTCAAGCTTTTTTAGAAAGTGAGCAAATTCAGTGATTTATATGACATTTGGATCTCTGTGTATGTGTATACCAAGAAAAAGTATATGTGCAGCTGTAAAATAACACTTTCCCCAGTTGTTGGTGAATTATGTTTTGTTACACATAATAATCCTCTACTTTTGTGAGTTATGGTAGACTGGAAAGTGATATTTTTCTAGTTTTATACTAGTTGGGGAGACTTTTGTTTCCTTCCATTCTGGTAAGTCAAAATGGGACACACACACACACACACACACACACACACACCCCTTTTAAGTTGAGATATATTGTGTCCATTTATATGAATTAGTGGTATATTGAATAGGATGCTTTTTTCAGCATTTTTCTCCAGAAAGTGCAGGATATTAGAAGTCCTTCACATCCTTCAGTGCTTTTCAGATCTCTGAGTATCCAAGAAGCAGCCCAGTACAGAAGCTCTTGATGAGTAAATTCAAAATGAATGCAGAACAAGGCATTCTTGGTATACGGTTCATGTTGTTCTCCAGCATCAGGATTTGCAATCCAAAGCTAGGTTCCTTCTGTACAACAAACAGCTCAATTTCCTCCCTACCCCCAGTTGCAAAAGCACTCTGTAGGATAACCTGCCCTCCTTTTCTTCTTCCAGACTTGGGATCTGTTGATCTGGACCAGTTTGATGGGCAGACATTAGGTGAACTGCTCAGGCACTACCTTCAGGAGCTCCCTTGCCCCGTGATTCACCCAGCAACTTACAGTGAATTACTTTACATAGTTCAAGGTAAATGCCTGCTATTTCCTTTCTACCATTTTAAAAGCTTCATATTCCAGAGTTCTGTTGTGTCACACTTTTCAGGAAATAAAGGAAAAGCTGCCTGACTAGATACATCGGACTCAATCCTATTTTATTTTCAAAGGGGCTGCAGTTGGATAGTAGTGTTATAACTTTATACGTTTCTCTCTTTAAATATTGCTGTGATAATTTGAATTAATGTGTGGAAGCCTGTTGTGCTCTTGTATGCATGGATCAGTGAGGGCTGTTGTGATTGAGGCAGCAACACTCTAACTAGTGGTTTTTAGTATCTGGCTGCAGTAAGGATGTAAGGATGTGGTTTGATGAAGGTGTTTTAATTTATTGATCACCTGCCTTTTAATGGATTATCTTATTAATTAATCAGTTGCATTTAAATAAAACTGCATAAAACACAGTATAGGTATATTTTACTTAATGTAATGTAAGATAAATTACAATCTACTTGATGTAATACAGCATAAGATAATTTACAATCTAATAAACAAAAATCACCACTCATTGTTAAGAAGGAAATACAGTCTTAATGTTTTTAAACCCATAATTGCAATAAAACACCAAAACAAAAGTAACATAAAAAAATAAACCAAAGAGCTTTAGTTTTCAGAACCACTAGTTAAAGTTAGCTCCCACTGATCAATCAACTAAAGCTTGAGATGATTGATCTGCCAGTTAAAATGTGCAACTCTAAAGTCACCCCATCCCAAGCCAACTGATAATGTGGATTTGGCAGATAAATCAAAATGAGATCTAGGCCTGTCCTGTACAGAGTTCATGCTGCTAATGAAATGAGATGGGGAGGGGCTTTAACAGATGCAGTAGTAGGAATGCTGTGTTTTTCTTTGGGGTGGGGGGGCGGAATGAGGATTGAAGAAGAAGAAGAGTTTGGATTTGATATCCCGCTTTATCACTACCCTAAGGAGTCTCAAAGTGGCTAACATTCTCCTTTCCCTCCCTCCCCCACAACAAACACTCTGTGAGGTGAGTGGGGCTGAGAGACTTCAGAGAAGTGTGACTGGCCCAAGGTCCCCCAGCAACTGCATGAGGAGGAGCAGGGAATCAAACCCAGTTCACCAGATTACGAGTCCACTGCTCTTAACCACCACACCACACTGGATTGCCCTTCCTTCCAGCACATAGCTTGGCTCAGTTCTTAAACAATTATAGCTCAGTGATAGAGCATCTGCATTGCAAGCTGCACGTCCAAAGCATCTCTAGGTAGGGTTGAAAGAGAGCCCTGCCTGGAGAGCCGCTGCCCCTCAATGCAGACAATACTGAGCTAGATGGTCTGGCTTGGTATAAGGCAGCTTCCTAGGTTTGTTCCTAGAATGTTTTGTTGTTCTGTTTATCAGGTTGCCTGGGTAGGTCCACCTCTCGTCTACTCATAGGGAAATATATTCTGAACAGCAAGGGTTAATGCGTGAGATGTGGTTGTGGGTTAGTATATGGAGGAGCTTACCTTAAGGTCCAAACTAGTTGGGACATGCTATTACATGTATCCTTCTTCCAGCTTTGTAAAAGAAAAAGAAGCAGGGGGAAAACAAACTTGGGAAGTTGCAAGTTTAAGCAGAATAATGGCAGCAGAAGGAGGGCTGTTCCACCACTTCTCCGGCCATTTCTCTGGTCAAACTCCCAGCAAGGTATTTATTTTCCCCTTGCAGAAGAAAGTGCTGAGCTTTCCATTGTAGGAGGCAGTGCATAAATTCCCTTTATTTTCCTTCGCCACCAGAAAAAGCAGCATGTCCCAATGCACTGGACTCTATTGACAATTCTTTCTTTTAAAATGTGCCAAATAGCTCCCTTCAGGTGTGGATTAGATAACTTTTTGCGTGTGTTCTAAGAACAAAGGAGGTGGTCTTGGCAAGCTTTGACGGCTGATTTACCTATTATTTAGATTTGCACCACACTTTCCTGCCCTGATTCAGTTTCCATTTATTGCATCATCCCTGCCCTTTCAAAGAAATGAGATGGCAAAAGTAAAGTAACAAGGTGGAGGCTAGGCATGTCTCTCGTTCCAGTTCCATTCGAGTTTAATAGAATTCCTGTGCTACAAAGAACCAATAAAGGCAAAATCAATTTATTAAATGTAACTCCCTTGCCTGAAGCTTCTGTGCTGGGTGTGCAGTTGTTGGCTTCAGACCAGTGTTGTGTTTTTCAGCTTGCCTGTGTACATGGTGGGTGCTCCAACTTAGTGCATGAGCATGTTGATAAGTGGTGGTGGTGGTGGTGGTGACAGCCAACGGCCAGCTGAACATCAATGTTGTTGTGCTGGAGACAGCCAGGAGTTTATAGCGTTGGGAGAAATTAAGAAGGAGACTGGAAACTGTAAAGAGCCCTGTCCAAATTCCAGTTCACATTCTTCCTATTCTTAGTAGTCCGGACACACCAGGAGACATGGTGCTGCTGCCTCAAGCACTGAAAAGGATATAAGCTCAGACCGTGTATGTTACTCCAGGCCAGAAGCCCAAGTGGCTGCCAAGTCCCTGTGATACTGGCCTAGAAAGAAAGTGTTATTGTAATTTTTTGGCTGAGCTGCCTGGTAGGGTTTTAACTGCAAACGAGTCCTTTTTTGGCTTTATATGGGCATAGAAAAATCTCTGGGGCCTTTTTTAGTTTGACAAGTTGGAAGCCCCTCTTAGTTCTTGCGGGGCGTTTTTTTATTCTCCTCCTCTTCCTCCTCCTCTTCTTCTCCTTGGCCCTATATATAAATAAGTTTCTGTGTTTAGATTTAGATTTTACTGGAATTATTTGTTGGAAGCATCAGGCCAAATACTTGAAACTGTGAAAGTTAAAAGAAGCAGAACTCAGAAGAGGAGACTTTGACTTTTCAGTGATCAGCAGAAGAATCTCAGCTACTTGATTCCAAAGCCCCTGTAAAATGCATGCGTTTTTAAAAGAATGCTATAAAAATAATAGCTAATAATAATGCTTAATGATACTTTCTATTACTGTAGACCTATAAGCAGCAAGCCTCCTAAGCACCCTCGTCTTCATCTATCTTATGTGCGTTGCCTCCTGAGAGATGCCAAAAATAATTCTCCAATTTACAAACCGGGAACTTAGACCCAGTATGATTAATGACATCCCCACATAAAATATGATGAAAAGAGACAGTTTGCCACTTACTTTGTATGCATTACTGGTAACCATCTCCTAAAAATGCATCTGTATTGTCCATCAAGCATTGGTATAGACAGTTCTAGCTCACACTGCTCTGTATAAAAATCTACATGCATGAGCCCACCAAACCAAAGAAGGTTGCTGCTGTTACTTTTGTCAGAGCAATTCACCTGTTGGAGGGGGAGCCTGGATTCCTTCCTTCCTTCCATTTTCTAAACAGGTAACTGCTGCTGGTCAAAACTCACAGAGCCGATAACTTTTACTCAGTGCTGGGCCTGTGGCCCTGATCCAGCAAACTGGAACTCTGTTTGTGATACTAAGTGCTGGATGCAGAAATACATCATGAGCGCTATGCCAGCATCCATTTGCAATCAACAGGAATGGATCCAGAATCTGGTAAGCATGCAGACGCCTGCTTTTTGCCTTACAGATTGCTTATTTTGGATCATTTCCTTGCCCTGAACCAGTTAAGGGCAAATGGGTATCACTTCCAGCCCGTTGTAATTTTGTGACCATTACTACTGCCAACAGATTCGGATCAAATTTGACATATATCATCTTTGTTCTTCACCACAAGTGCACAGCCATTTTAAAGGTTTACCTTATATATTTAGTTATTTTGGAAAAACTCTGCCAGAGCATAGGCATGTTGACTCAAGCTCCATAAAGATGAGAAAGTAGAAGCTAAGGCCGACAACTTGGGTCAGTGATGTTGTCAGAAATGGACAGTGTCACTTCAGCTTCACACCTTGTGCTGACTGTGGTTGGTAATAAAGTATATCTCATCAACTGAATACATACCATACAGTTAAAACCCATCCTGCCCCACTGCTGCAATAATTCTGGGAACTGTCATTTGCGCACCACACAGTTACAATTCCCAGCACTCATAACAATCTACAGTTCCCAGGATTATGGGGGGGGGGGTGCTTTAAATGTATGGTGTGTACACAGCCTGTGTCTAATCAGAGTTCCTTAAAGTTCTTACAGCAAGGTGGAGAAGAATTCCAGCTGAAACCCTACAACTGCATGCATGCAAAGTACTGAACTCTGATTGTCTTCCAAGTTGCAGTATGTGTCTCTGAGTCAAGACAAATACACATCTAGTGATGTGAAGCTGTTGCAAGAGTTTAGTGCTCTTGCTGTTGCAGGTTTCAGGCATATGCTCAGCCCATAAATTTGCTTTCGGTGCCAGAACTGAGTTTCCAGGTCTGTTACACAAAAATTCAGTCCTGGATTATTATTATTATTTTCCCCCATCTCCCTCTCCCCTCCCACCAAACTTTCTTAATCTCAGCAGCCTCATTCTGTTCCTTTGTGGAGCACCACCAATCCAATGCACGATTCCTGTGTGGAAGGAGAAAGAGAAGAACATCACTTCACAGACCAGCAGTAGGACTGGCTTACATGGTTACAATTTGTTCCATACCACCGAAAGCTGCAGTTTTCCTCCTGCATTCCCAAGGTCTTTCAAAGGCAGAATCCTTTCAGCTGGGTCCAGCCAAAATACATTCTTTTAAAAATCTGGTTCCAACATCCAAATGTATTTATATGCACCTAAGCCAACATTTGGATACAATTTTTTTTCTTGTCCAGAATTTTCCTGCTAAAATTGTCTTAATTATTGTAATAACAAGGCTCCCAAGGAAGATGAAAAACTATTCCTTCATAATATCCATTAAAGATCCAGTCAGATGAAAGCAAATGAGCACAGGGAAATGCTGTGTGAAGCATTTGCAACGTGGTACCACTTTTGTTTCCTGAAAGAAAAGCTGGCAATGATTTAAGCCAGCAGACAAATCTGCCTATAGTTGGAACCCCTGGTTTCTTTAGCCAACCCGAGAAGACTGTGGGTTTGCCATGTTAACTGGAGAGCAGGGGCCGAACTTCTGGCTGTAGGTCTTCCCAGAGCACTGCCACCTGCTGCCTTCAGGAAAACCTAAAGGGGTCTACCAACAAAGGGGGGTGACTACCAGAGTTCACTGCCTAAGAGCCTCTCAAACTTCAGGAGCCAACCCTGAAGTTCATGGTCAGCCATGTACTGCCATCTTTTTGACCACATGCTGAACCGAAGCTTCTGCACTTCACCACGACAGAGCTGCTGTTCTGTTATTTCTCTAAAAGGGAAGATAGCAAAGTTGATTAGCTATAGATTTTATTTTATTTTTTGTTCTTGTTATCTTATGCAGTCATGCGCTTCTCCCTACCCCCCCCCCTTGACACAGAGAAGTTGTGAAACTTCCGTAGAACTATGGGGTTCTTTTCTTTGGTAATTCTGGAGAATTGAGAGCTTCATGCCATGGCATGTCTCAAGTGAAGCTTTCACAATGGGAGTACTAGAGGCCAGACTGAACTCAGACAGGCTTTGGGTTATTCTTCTCCCTCCCCCTCTCCCTTCTTTGGCTCAGCCAATTTGAGTAACACAAGAAGTGCACACAAGGCAGGGATTTCCCTTCTGTTGGAATAGCTGGCACCATAGGCTATTGTTTCACCCTTTAGCCTAGGGCTGAGCCCAACCACTGTGGTCTGGAAAAGTAACCAAAACCTCTTTCCCAGGAGTGGAAGTTGTTTATGGCAGGGTGATCACAGCTGTCTCATGAGAGTTCCTAACACAGCTCCTGAGGGCCAAACTAGACACGATGATGGCAGTTCCATGTGATCCAAGCATGGAATTGCTCCAGTCATGCGGGAAGAAAGGTTGGGTACAATTTGAATAGCAAAAAAGGGGGCATGTGGATGAGACAGCACTGAACCCTGCCCTCCACATGCAACTGCAAAAGTTCTAGTATCAGAATTTTAGTGACGAAAACAAGTCACTTGGGGTGAGAAACAAGGTGAATTAAATGACAGGCAGGGAGAAGGTTCTGTGTTTCTCATCCATCCACACCTTCTGCTAGTCAAACCCAGGGCAGACCAATCCAAAGGACAAGATGGCGGCCACCCACCCAATTCCACATGCAGAAGTTGACTCGTCTGACCGTTGAATGTTACTTCAGCACTGGCACTAGGATGGCATCCCCCAAGGTTCCTGAAGGTAGCAGGGGCTGCGGGACCCTCTGTGTGGCACAGAAAGCTTCATCTTCCAATGGAAGGGGATGCTGCTTCCCAGAATTTGGTACCTGAGGTGGTTGCCTCATTCCACCTAATAGTAAGGCTGGCCCTGCTCAGATCCCCACCGATTTCTGTGTAATTGGGGTAGTTCTATATGTTTCAGCATACATGACTTGCCTTGGCACATGTCATTTGGCCTGCCCTTGCTAGAATGGGATAGCTGGCATTTTGTGTTAAGAAACAAACAGTGCCTGTCAGGGTAGAAATATGGAACTAATTTATTACCTAGTTTGGCCCTCAGCAGGTCTTAAATGTAGGCAGGTTGTGCAGCGTGGCTGGTTGCAGGAGACTGGAAAATCTGGTACCCAGGAGGCGGAGAGCAACATGGACATAGTGTTTCAAGTAGCCTCCCAGTCTTATTGCTGCTTTTCATAGACTTTGTTGGCTCACAGCGATGTTCTCACAATGAGGTGAGAAAATACTGCAAATACTGAGTATCTGGAATTCCCCTGGCGGGCCACAAATAGTCCAGGAACAGCATGTGCACCGTACGTTATGCAGGTCTGCAAATTTGTGCAGTCCCTTTTTATCCAGATCAACATATTTTGTCCTATGCCTGTTTTAGCCATAGTTACACAATCGCTTTTGCTTAATGCATTGTTTTGGCCTTGCCTTCTGCACTTAAATGTCCGGTGTCAGCTTCCCTTGACCTCCCACATTAGCATGGGCCAAATTCCATCAAAACCCACCCACCCACACAATCCACATTGGAAATAAGTCTTTTCCCTGCCCCAAACTTTTCCAGAGTCAATCGCTCCATTAATTTTTTACATTTCATCCTGGACCTGCCCTTGAAGGGAGTGCAGCACTGGGATTGTGTATCTCTGCTCCCACATTACTTACTCCAAAGGAAATCAAAGGGTGTCTTCTGCCCAAGCAAAAAAGGAAAAGGAAAAAAAAGGACTTAATTAGAAAGCAATTAGTTGGCCTTGCTCATTAAATTACTTCAAAGCAGAGCCATCTCCCCCTGCCCCTTCTTGCTCTCCCCACACCTCTCAGCCAAAGAGTTCCTAAAATTCCACGGTGGCTCTGATCTCTGTTCTTTTTGGAACGCAGGAAGGACGCCAGAGCCAGCAGTAAAGGGAGTCAAACAAGTGTTTCCAGCCGAGGCATTTAAAAGTGTCCTTTCGGGAGAGAATTTGAAATTAAACTGGTCTTTTTAATCTTCTGCCACAGAGACTCGGGACTTGGCTGCTGCCTTGCATGCTTGGGTAATCACTTGGCCTGGTTAGCGTTGTGCCTTGCATGTGGGGCTGCCCTTGATAACAGTTGGAGATTCAATAGATCACAAGTGGTTCAAAGGGTTATTTATTTTATCTTTGTTTTCAGTGATGATGAATTTATGCATTGTAATGGTTCTAGGGGTTGCTCGTGCGTAAGTTGCTACCACTCCTGGCTAGGTTGCCTGGTTGAACCCTCTCTGTCTGGACAGCCTCAAGTTTCGTGGCTGTCTCAGTCGCTGGCAGAATCCGTCAGTGGGCGTCTCTTGAACCTTTTCCAGCATAAAAGCTGTTTGACGCCAAGTCTCCTCCTACTCTCCCTGCACGGAAGTCTCCTGCGCAGGGAGGGTGTGGGCAGCGGAGTACCCGTACTCTCTCCGCTGGTCTCCAGTGAAGAGTCCTGGAGCCTCCCCTCCGATTCCCCCATCTGCCCCCCTTCTCCACTGGTGTTACGCTGATTTTCTTCCCCCGTAGATGGGCTGCCTCTCTCCTTGCTAGGACCCTCTCCAGCATCCCTCTGGAGCCCTCCCTCCGCCTCTAGCTCCGATGGCAGTTCCCTGACATGCATCCTTGCTTTTTGATTGGTTTGTTGATTTTAGCCATATTTTTCTCTCTCTCTGCACCACCTGGATAGTTTTTTCCTTAATCAGCTGGTTTATGAAATTTCTAAATAAATAAATAGCTGCATTTGACCACAGAAACCATATCGCAACGATCCTGATATATTGACCTAAATTCAAGGTGCTGGTTTTTCCTTAAATGACTTGCATCTAGGATACAAGGCATGGCCCAGTGTACCTTGCTGGCAGCTGCCGCCATTTTCATTGGTGGGGAAATATTTCACGTTCACCTGCAAGCATGTTTCCTGAGCCAAACAGCTATTATACAACTGCTGTCTCCAGGGGCAGGACGAAGCTAGGCCATAGAGCATTTTTCTATTTGCTGTAATCAGATAAAATACGGTAAAATAAGGAAGCAGTTCAGTACTAGTGTATCTCAGCTAGCAATAATTGGTGTTTGTGCAGCCATGTGATTGCACAAAATTGGAAACATGCAAGCAGGACGCAGACATCATTTTAGCACGCAGGGCACATTAATGTTTCCGTAAACAACGACCCTTATCTGTACAAGCCCCAGTGGGAGGAATTGGAAGAGTGTCTTCCTTGCAAAATCTGAAAAGGCTTTGGTGCTTATACTTTTAACCACAAATAAAAGTTGAGAAAGAATGGTTTGGAACTGACCTAGAAAGACCGCAGAACATCTGGCCAAATACCCAGATTTTATGAATAATGCCTTTCCATTGTTAAAAAAAAAAAATCTCTGAGGAAAGTGGTTGGGGACCATCACTTTTCTGCTTCTGATTTTAGATCAATCCTATGACACACCCACCCCAACTGCAGGCATCCACTGTATTGGCACCAGTGAGGTATTGTTACGGGTTGGTCTAAATGTCCTCACAGGATCCCTTCCAAACTAGTGACTCTGGCTGTAAAAGATCCAAGATTAACAGTATAAGGAACTGGTTTTGCAAGATCTTTGCCTGCGGCTTGTCTGCTACATTTGTGTATGGGCCAGAAAGATGGGAAGATGACTCACCCCTTTGTCCTTTTCCTGGCCAGGGTGTGTGTGTGAGAGAGAGTGTGTGCGTGCATACAAAATCTGCAGCTCTGGAGTTAGATCAAGTTGATCCTGAGGACTGAACGGCAGAGGGCTGAGCTGCTCTCTGTAGGAAATTGTGATGGCGCTGGCAGGAATTTGATGGCAAACAGTGAATTTAGGGTCACCTGTTGGGGTCTCGCTTGCTGTGAACTTATCATCATCTTGTTTAATTGTAAATCAGTGCAAATGCTACAAAACTCTCTAGTTCCTAAGGAAAAGTCTCTAGTTCCTAAGGAAACAGAGCCTGAGTGCACACAGCACCCCTGGTCTTCTCAGCCTCAGAGAATTGGGGTCGGGGGGGCATAACAGTATATTGTTACATGCACCCCCACTTTCCCCCAATTTCAGGGGGCACAGTACTTACAGTACAGTACAGTACAGTACTTACACACAGGTTTGGTTTCCTTCAGATGAAAAGATCACTGGAGATTTATGGGGTGGTGTTTTGTAATATTTATTTACAAAAATGTGACATTAAGCTTAGATGGTAGCAAACACTCCAGCAGCACAATCCACAGTCCCAAATCAGAACTGCAGAGAGAGAGAGCTTTGAAAACCAGGGCTCAAATCTAGCCCTCTTGCCTCTTTCTCAGACCTCTTCAAAACTGCAGTCTTTGTTTCTCTCACAGACACTGATCTTGCTTACATCATCCTTAGCTGGGAGTGGGGGTGCAGAGGGAGAGAAAGCTGTACGCTTTTTGCCAAGATAGCTCTCACCTTCCGGAAGAATCTCCAGCTGCTTCTTTGTCATTTTGGGTCGTTTACCTGTAATTTTCCTTACAAAAACAAAAAAAAGAACTTGACAACTTTGCCACTGACTATTAAAGAACTTTCAAGCAGCGCTTCCAACTCCATTAACCCTCTCCTGTCCGCTCATGTGACCTGCTCTCCCAGCAGCAAAAAAATCAAAACCACGAGGACAGGAGAAACAAAAACTCATGTAGCAAAACCGACAGTTACTCTCACTATCTCCCTGGCAACTCTGCTGCCACCCATCAATTGCAGTAGCACTCGCTGCTTTAATTTCACCATATTGGCCGTGCAAGCAAGGCACCACCCAGCCAGCATGTGGCTATGGCCAGAAGGTGAGGATGATGTCAGAGAATTCATCCAACGCCCCACCACCACACAAGACATAGGCAGGCTGTTGGGAACAGTCCGTGTGCCTGGTCATGGGCAGGAGGATTTGTATGTAGAACCCGTAGTTGACCCAGGAGAAAGGTTGGAGTCCTGCTGTAGTAGCAAGGAATCTGCACAGACTTAGCTTAGGCTACTGCACACAACACTTTTGCACTGGGTGTCTGTGCAAAGGTAGTAAGGGAGAGGGATGGTGTGGTGCCACATTGCAAGGGCAAAGCAAACAGCTTTGAAATATGGCTGGTAAATCCAGGAGCAGGTAAATCCAGGTTGGCCCCTGCCAAGGGTGTGGAATATTCAAGGGCAGTCAAACCAAAAATTCAATGTTTGCTAGATAGGCACATGATAGGAGCTGAAGCTCTCAGAGTTTTCCTGTAAGTTTGCTAGAGAGAACTCTGTGAAACACTCCCACTTTGCCCTGACAGGCATAGCCATTTAATGTTCTTACCCGTGTGGGCACACTCCTCTTTTCTCCCCCCCCCCTTTTCACTCTTACTTCTTCATCTCATCCCCAAGCCCGAAATGTGAGAACAACTGTTAAGTATGAACTACAGCTCCAACGCCACCTTAAGCTAAAGCATGTCTTTGAAGCAGGCCCAAGAGGGGTTGGGCGCACAAAAGTTGTGCCTCTTTCCACTCTGGCTCAGAGTGGCTAAGAGCCTATCAGCGTGCTCCTTGGGCCACTTCTCTGCTGCCCTGGGTGGCCAGCATCTCCTTGCCAAGGACAGAAGGGACGTGTGTGTGTGTGCTGATACAGCTCCTTGCTAAGGGCACAAGAGAGCCTAGGTAACTCAGTGGGGACAAGCAATGGAATAGGAAATAAGAGGTGGGATTGAGTCCCAGGTCTGGGAGATGCACTTAAATTTTGGCTTTTCTGACAGCAACCGTAATTTGGGAGGGGAAAGGAACTAGAACTTAGGACCCCTGTTCCAAAGAGCAACGCCTTAACACACAGCTGCAGAAGTCACACCAATGAATTATTTGTAGGTCCCTAGGAGCCTTAGCATTTGCAAGTTCCCTTCTATAAGATCAGAAGAAGTGCCTGCTGTATCAGGTCAATGGACCCACTAGTCCAGCATCATCATCTTCTCATAAGGGCCAACCAGACGCCTTTGGGAAATCTGCAAGAAGTCCCTGAGCACAAGAGCACTCTGACCCCCCACAGTTTCTGGCAACTGATATTCAGAAGAATTACTGCCTCTGGGAGTCACAGCATAGCCATCAGGGCTAGCAGCCAGGGTTGACCAGGCTAGTTGAGGCAACTGTGGCAGGTAGCAGGATCCACGGGGCAGCAGATCCAGCCACCAAGGAATGCATTGCCCGCTGCTGCTCCTGCCATAGTGGCAACAACGACTGCAGCACATTCCTTGGAAGCTGGGTCTGCCTTTTCCTCAGCAGCCCTCCAGTGCTGCCTCTACAATGGCCTCTTGGGGAATAGGAGGCACTGCTTGTTCTCCTCCCACTTCTAGGGAGGAAATGGTGGGGGCTGCCCTCTGGGTTCTGCACTCAACTGGTGTGATTCAGAGTGGACCCATTCCCCCCCCCTCTCAGCCTTTGATTCCCACCTCAACCATCAGGTAAGGCTGATTTGATACCCCTGCCTTGTTCCTGAGGTAGATCTTCACTCATCCCACATTCCCTGGTGGAGGAGGTGCCATTTTGTGGTTTGCCTCAGGTGCCAAAATGTCTTGGGCCACCCAGCTAGCAGCCTTATCCTCCGTGGATCTGTCCAGTCCTCTTTCAAAGCCATCCAGGTTGGTAGCAATCACTGCCTCTTGCGTGAAGAAATATATACTATCAAGATGCCAAATCAACACAAACAGTGATTGCACATAGGCTGGTGTTTCTGGTGGCTACCTGTCTCACAAATGTGCAACCCCTATTCCTTAGATGCTCATCAAAACCAAAGTCTGAAAAACTTGCTGAAAATAGTGCTGAAAATCAACATCAGTGCTGAAATTTAAAAAAGAAAGCACCAAAATACCAGTAAAATACTGAGTGAAACATGGTGGTGGCTAGTTTAAACAGTTGTGTTTTTGAAGGAATCATGTTTCCACCAATAAGTTTTATGTATTGCTATGCCGCCAGCAATCTCATACTATTTCAGTCTTTTTCTCTCTTTTTTTGAACTAAGAATTCTGCATTCTTGTGATATTTTGACCTGAGTTCCCCCTTCAGAGTGGTGTTTTATTACGGGTATATTCTGTAGGATGTTCTCAACACAATAGCTTTCTCCCCTTTCAAAAGCTGAAACAGACAACAACAATCAAAATTTCATATTTCATGCTAGTAGAACAGAAAAGGAGTGTAGTAAGTTGAATGGGACGTGCGCATCTTTGGAGCCTGAATTTGAGATTTTAATTTACTTTGCGTATTGTATTTTATTTAAGGCATTAATGGATCCCCATCCCTGCAAGCTGCCTCCAGGGAATGTATGATTCAGATGCCTTCTCTGTGCTCCCCCACCCCTCCTCCCCAGGTCGTGAGCATTTTGCAGCAAGGGACATTTTGAAAAGTAAAACAAAAACAAAAATCAAGAGACAGCTGGCAACTCTCAGCATGTTTGTCCACAGTGGTAGATGCTGCACCGTAAAGGTGCTACGGTGGAATGTTCTTTGTTGCTAGGGCTTCTTTTTCTTCGCCCCTTTAAATCAAATGAGCTCCTTGAATCCTTTGCTAGAGGAAAGGTCAGGCACACAGAGTGTTGCTAATGCTCTAATGAAGAGCTGGGGAGGGGGGGGCGGCGGCAGTGAGACATCAAAGGAGCCTTTGCCAGTACTGGAGGGTCTGTGTGTGCGGAGCAATGCATAGCTGCAACGGCAACACAAACCCCAGCCAGCCCGAAGGCTTTGCTTTCTCGGCTGCTAAGTGGATTTGTCTCGATCCTATTTGCTGGGGAAATGTGGCTGAGCAGATCTCAGCTTTACCCTGGCGTTTAGGAGAGCTGCCTGTGAGTGCTGCTGGAATTTATTTATTTCATTGAAACAGCTTTGCTGAGTTTAATTACTACCCAGCATGGTGTAGACCACAATCTGGGGCAGGATGGCAGGGGTGGCAAAGGCTGCTCTTGCCCTGGTCACGACATCCACACACAAGGGCTTATATAGCTTAACAAAACCTTAACGGGATTTGCTTTCCTAGCTGTTCTCACTGGAGGGGAGGGTTAACAAAGCGAAAGAAGGAGCGGGAGATTCGAGATTTTTTAAAGCGTGGATCGTGAACCCACTGCTCCTGGACTGTTGGTTCACAAAAATGTTGCCATAGAAGAGCGTCTTCCACCACTCCTTTCCAGTATAAGAAGTGCAATGGGAGATAATTTCAGGTTGCCCATTCCAACACATCACCTTGAAGCAGTAGTGCTGGAGTAATGCACATGCTCTTGAATAAATCCTATAGAAGTTCTGTTCTCTTTGTCAGTTATCACAGATGACACCAGATCTTGGTAAGAGTTTTCGAGCAAAAACCAATAAGCCTCTGAATATGCTGTAAGAGTCCAATCGGGAGCAATATTTTGGCAAAGCAAATTACATAGGCAGCCGATAGACTTTTCAATCTGCATGCAAAAGGTACTGGGTTCAACAATGCCTGGCACAGCCAGCTGAAATGATAAGTTCAGCTGGAGATGAAAAGGCCCCATGTCTGAGATCTTAGAGATCTGCTGCAAGTCTCAATAGACAATGCTGGGTTCGATGAGTCAATTGTCTGGCTCAGTATAAGGCAGCTATCTGCATATTCCTATATGGAATGTTGGCAGGATTTTCAGTCCTTGGGGCACAAGAGGCAAAGTGTGTCTGAAATATTGCAGTAGCACAACCTTCCCATTTCTCGGATGAAAATAGCAATGTCCTAAGGAAAAACAGTACATTCTGGGATAAAATCAGAGGCTTCTGTAAATCTGGGACTGTCCCTGGAAAATAGGGACACTTGGAGGGTCTGCCTTCCCTCTCTGGTGTCAGAGATTATGCTGTCTTGCAAGATACAGGTTTACCTTCCTCCTCAGGATTAAAAGCTGTATGGGGCAAGTTGCTGGGGGAGAAATTAGAATCAAACCAAGCTTTTTACTTCTGTTTCAGCCAGTTTTATGGGAAAAAATCCTAAAACTGGTCCACAGCTGGTATTACATGCTCATGACCCCAGTGTTGGGAAACTGCCAGGGAGATATTGCCTTTTGGAGCAACCTTCACCTTGTTCTCTGCACAAGATACACATTTCATATGAAATTTACAGGGTTTGATGTTCAAACCCTCAACCACCTCTAGCATCTTGGCCAGTGCCTTCCAAGAGAGGTGACCAAACCTTCGATGCGCTTCATGAATGCAACCTGCATGAAGAACTTTGTTAGTTTGTGCAACACAACAAGAATCAGCATTAGATACAACAGCAGTGTCCTCATAAGTTATATGGAACAAACCATCCATAAACTTTGCATGCAAATAGTCCTCTTTGCCTTTACTGATGACACAGACGCTCCTCTTGAAGGAAATCTGAAAACCACGTCCAGTAAGCTGCGGGACGCTCAACAAATTGCTTGCAGCGCCTGGAACATATAGTACACCGCTGATGGTTGTGTGCAAACTTGCAAGTTTCACAGTCCCTTCTCCTGCAATTTGCAACGTCCTTCCATCAGCCAGGTGGATCTCACCTTCCTGAGGCTTGAAGGAGATAAAGAGGTGCCGATCCTTCGAGATGTGGCGGGTACAGCCTGAATCAACAACAAAACTGCCTTTGGCTGTTGGAGCAGCCTTCACAGCAAGCAAACCCTTGTTTTCCACTGGCTTGGGCTTTTGCAGCTTGCCCCCCTGCTTCTGGTCAGCAGACGTGCCTTTAGCCTTTGATGAAGCTGTGCCAGCTAACATAGCCTTGTCTTCCACTGGCGTGGGCTTTTGCAGCTTGCCCCCCCGCTTCTGGTCAGCAGACGTGCCTTTAGCCTTTGGTGAAGCAGTGCCAGCTAACAAAGCCTTGTTTTCCACTGGCGTGGGCTCTTCACCCTCCCTCTGCTTCTGGCCATCTGCAGACGCCTGTTTACCTTTGCCTTTCCGGCCTCTGCAAAGGCGATGACCTTGGTTCTCACGAGAAACAGAGCTCTCAGCTGCCGACTCCTTGGCTCCCCCTGGAGGCTGGAATGCTGCCTGGGATGACGTGACGGTCAGCTCCCCCTGCAGCTTGCAACCGGTGCCCTCAGCATCCCTGCACTCACTCGCATTCTGGGAAACAGCTTGGACCTCCGATGCAGTCAAACTCTGGGCTGGGATGACTGGCTTGTGAGCTTTCATCAAAGCATACCACATTCCACGTGCAGTGGTGTTGCCAGCCAGCGTCTTAATTTCCTCAAGAGATACGGATAAGACTATTACGTCTATCGCCTTCGAATCATCGGCTTTCCATCTCTCTGTCAGAGGAACTGGGGGGGCCTCACTCACGGTATGCCACACCCTAAACTGACGCAGCAAACTCTCACACCATTTTGCCCAGGTTTCATAATTCTGCCCATGTAACTTAGGGCATTCAGCATTTCCAGAAGCTTGGAAAAACTCCATTTCCAGCCTTCTGCTTTAGCCGTGAGTCTTTTTTAACTTCAGAGACTCCTTATCTTGGCAGCCATTAATCACGAACTCTCTGGCTCGGCTCCCAGGCCAATTAAGCCTTCCGGAGTTCAAAGGCTCCGTCCGAGGTAAAACAGAAAAGCCTCCCTTTCTTTCGCTTTTCCCACGTACCTCTCAAACGCAGTCTGTTGCAGCTTTACTCTCCTGTAGGTGCTGTGAATCTGGGCCCATAACCTTGTTGTTAGGAAACTGCCAGGGAGATATTGTCCATCATGGCCCCAAGCCGGCTGCCGGACATCCATCGATCTCCCGTAGCCAGGCAGATCCAGCAGTTAGCGACACGAAGCCTCAGAAACGGATTGCCACATTCCAGGCTTGTGCACACTGTTTATCAGCAGAAACCACAGCCAGAAAGCTTGCACCGCAGAAGAGCATAATTTACAGACTTTATTTAGCGTTGAACAGAACAAAGGGAAAACATGACCGTTCTGAGTCAGTGACTCCGACCGACTGAAATCGAAAGGAAACAGCAAACATAAACATCCTGTCACTAGGACATGCGCAGACTCTGTGACTCTCAAAGCCTGCTTCCGTTTAAGGTGGAACGGAAATATCCCAACACCCAGCTCATCTACAGAAATAAAACAAAACCATCAGTGGAGTGTAATGGAAAAATTGTCAGGAAAGAGGCACTTATTGGCACATTTGGTGGAAGTACCCAGTGTTAGCAAGGTTTTGGGACGTAGTCATTAAATAGATAAGCATTCTTACCAAAAATAAAATTGAGAGGGATCCTTGTCCGTGCCTTCTCCTGATGACTACCAGGGATATTCTGAAATCCTCTCAGAAGGATTGATATTATTTATGCTGCTTGCTACGTGAGAAGATGTGACTAGTCTTACTATAGGTGTTAGGTATAAAAAACCTCTCATTATTGCAGTATCTGAAAAGCTGACGCACCAGTTGACCATATTGCAAGGAACATCAAATCTTTTTATACTTATTGTATTATAACGTATTTCCTACACTTTTTTTTACCCCTCTCACTTTTTTCTCACTCACCCCCCCCCTTTTGTCAGTCTATCTTCTTATAAATGGAATTCTTCTAATTAAATATAAATGACAAAATGTTTTTTTTGCGGTGTGGCAAGATTTCATTTTTATATGAACAGAGCAGACCAAAGCAATCATATTCCTATTCAATATAACTTTATTTGGGGGGGGAATGTAAATTTTTTGTTTTATTAAAGATTAGCCCTTATGTATACCTGCCATGCAGCCACTATGTTAAGACTGTGGTTAACATGTTTCATGCTATTTATATGTTATTGTTTACTATAGCGTTAATAATTTTAAAAATAAATTGCCAGATGGCCATGCCACTAGCAACATTTGTTGTAAAAGTCTTGAGAGCAAGTTTCAACTCTTCTGTGGACGGATTATTAACAAACCAGCACCACTAGTCTGAAGCATATTGATCTGACTCTAGTTCCCTACACAACCAGGGGTGCTGGTTAGAGATGAGAATTACAGATAGTTCTAGTTCATATATTCACACCTCAACCCATAATCCTCTTAGTGTGACAAAATCAGGTGAGACAAGAAGACCAATCTAATGTTGCTGTTTAATTTGAATCTCTGGATTTAACATGGTAGCTTTAGGCAGCTCACTCTCTGGTTCTGTATATGCTCCCATTTGCTCAGCTTACAGTATGCTCCCACCACTGGTTTGGGAACCAGTGTACACATAACTATTCTGTTGCGTCTTATGAAATACTGTGGTTTTCCCCAAGCCAGCTTCCAGCCAACCTAGCTGCATTTTAGGCCGGTAATGTGTATATAGCCTCCCTCAGCCTCTGCTTCCTGTGGGAGACCCAGACTCAAGTCGTGTGTTTTTATAACCTCTTAAATTTGTGCCCACAGTAGATTCTCTGTTTCAGATTTTTAAATTCCCCAAACCTCAATCATCTGCTACCTCCACAGTTTCTTTCAGCCTCCTAGCCATTTGAGGAATGTCTCAATTCCTTATATAAAACCAGAATATCTGATTATCAGGAGGGTGTAGAACAGCAGAGTATTTGGCACATAGGGGTGTTCAGATCTTTAGCCATATTAATACAGTAGACAAACATAGATTAATTACAGCATCAGGAAATCAAATCACGGAAACATATATCATAAACATAACAGAAAATAAGTTGTTTCTAAAATGTTCTCTGCCCAGTTGAGGGCAGCTACATAATTGCTTGAGTTGGAAGAGTCCATTCTCCAAAGCCAAGTTCCATGGCAAATGTGCATTATCCCAAGTAAAAAAATGAGGAACAGGAACGTTTTCCTCAAGCAAGCATCAGAAAGGAGGCTTAACCAATCTGAATTTGAAATCTGAGCCACACAGGCACAAAGGCATAAAGGATTTTAGCACAGAAAATCCTTCAGGATTGAGCAAAAGGATCTTCTTGGTTCCCACCCCCACTCGCTGGACAGTAGCCAAGCAATATCTTATAAGACTACATAAGGCTGGGCTTGTGAAAAGTCTGTCAGAGCAATGGAAAGCATGAATGTTATTATGCATCTCTGCCAGGGCAAGATTCTCCTGCACGGTAACAAGCTGGTTCACATTTGGGTTGGAAATTCCAGGAAGCGTAGAACCTGATGCCAATCTGGGCAGCCTGTCGAGTAATTTGGGAAATTCCTCACAGGAGCACAGGACACTTAAAAGATTCGTAATGCAGCCTGCATCAAAATGGTGGGCACCGAGTTTCCATGCAAAGTGTTAGGCCATGCAAAGGTTATGGCAACACTTCACCTTCTGTGGTGCCACCAACCTGAGGGCAGTGCGACAGGATTTGACTTTCTTGACTAAGTCATGTTAAGTTTCTAGTGCCGTCTTCAGCTAGGGGTTGGCTAATTTGCTGCTACTGAGATGAGCTGTTGGAAGGAGTTCTGCTAAGTCAGTAAGTTTAGCTGAAGTGTTAAAGACTCCTATATAGAAGTCCAGGCAGGCTCTACATTCACTACTGGTAGCACCTTGAGTTATTGTTTGTCATACCAGAAGCTGAAGGGCAGTGACACGTATTGGAGCAACTCTGTTCATATCCACCAGAGGGAAGCATCATGCACATCTTTTTGCTGGCTCAAAAGCATAACAAACCTGTACCTTGGCATACCACCACATGAACAATAAGAGTGATTTATGCTACAAAGAGAAAAAAGTGTACATGGAGAAGACAATGCAGCTTCAATTTATTACACATTGAATCGTTTTGTACAAACGCTCTAGTACGGATATGCTGGTTCAAGGGAAGTTTGCATATCTGCCTTTTAATTTAAGCTGAGAAAAGATGTGACATCCAAGATTGGCAGTGGCTACCATTTTATTAGCAAAGAGCTAAGCTGTTGGGGGAGGAAGGGGGTCCTTTGTTGGTCCCCAATATGGTTCCAAGCCTTCCCCACATCACATTGCAGATATACCCTTCATCCTCCCCCATAGGCATTTAGGGAGCTATAATAACCCAGATTTTCTGAGGCTGGAGCCAGTGCACTCCCCAGCCCCTAACCACATTCGTCTTTGATTTGATTCTCTCTTTGTCTGCCTGCTCTTAATTGCAGCTCTGTTTCCTGTAGTTCTGCTGCCTCCCACCCTCTCCCAACAGTCTTGTTTGATGGGCCCTTGGGTCAGAAGTCTTTCCCCACTGCCTCATTAGTGATGCATAGCCCAGCCCATTTCACATCCCAGCAGCCTCGTTAACGAGCTGCAGCACCACACCATCAAATCCTGCTCGCTAATTATTATCATCAGCCGTTCATGTTGCAGATGTGGTAGAGCCAGTGGTTGCTGAGTAAACTTTCTCAAGATCAGCTCTTTTTTTTTTTTTAAGGAACAGGTGCCAGCAACCTAATGAGAGTAGCATACAGGCTACATTCAGAGGGCTGGAAGAAATTTGACAAATTTGTGCCAAGGCCCATCTGAAGAGACCCCATAGAAAGAAAGAGTTTCCTATCTCAAAAGTGGTGTTGTTCTCAATAACCATCCACATTAGTTGTCAGACTACAAGCTTTGGGCTGGAATCTTGAACAGGGAGGAAGTCCCATTGAAATTAGTGGGGCTTATTTCTGTGTTTAATATTATGTTCTTGAACACACGGTATGCCAAGTCCACCGAGCAAATAGATAATCTCACAAAAAGAGATGAATTTTATGTCTCCAGGACCATTTCTCTTCTCTGATCAAATGCTTACCACAATATCTGGTGTGTTATTTCTAGAGTTGTGGATTCAGGCCGCATGTTGGGGAGGAGAGGATTCCCGCACTGCAGGGCGTTGGCTTAGATGACCCTCATGGCCCCTTCCATCTCTATGATTCTATGAGAGGTTCTATGGAGAGCCAGTGTGGTGTAGTGGTTAAGAGCGGTAGACTTGTAATCTGGTGAACCGGGTTCGCATCTCCGCTCCTCCATATGCAGCTGCTGGGTGACCTTGGGCTAGTCACACTTCTCTGGAGTCTCTCAGCCCCACTCACCTCACAGAGTGTTTGTTGTGGGGGAGGAAGGGAAAGAAGATTGTCAGCCGCTTTGAGACTCCTTAGGGTAGTGATAAAGCGGGATATCAAATCCAAACTCCTCCTCTTCTTCTTCACACACCTTGCAAGGCAGGATAGGATGAGAGCTACAACTTGTGACTTGTTCAAGATGACAGAGGTTGCCAAGGAAAAAGCTGATCTTCAACGCTTTAAAGCAGGAGTGGCCAGCTGGCAGTGCAGGGACTAGATCCAGCTTGCTAAGCAACTGTATCTGGCCCCTAGCAGCCTCAGCAAATTTTAATCAAGCTTGCGATAAATATTTCACCCATCGTTTTGCTTGTAAGGAAAATGCATATGTTTACGATGTTGTGAGATACAGATGTTTCTCATTTCACTTTTACATCTCTTTGGGTTTTGTATATAATATTATCCTCATCGTGCCTGTGCATCTGGGCTCCATAACGCCATAAAAGTTGGGTTTTCCCCCTGCTAGCTGGCATGACTTTTATTATAGAACCGCTAGCACTAGCAAAGGGTCATGTTGTGCAGCAAAGTAGGATTCCCAGTCCTGGGCCACTGGATGGAATGACAGCACTCCACCCCCAGGACACAGGAGGTGGCTGTGCCTGCTTTAGATCAAGAATGACATTTTGGTCATTACACAAATAGCCAGGTGTATGTGTGTGAGAGAGAAATAGTGTGTGCAAAAGAGAGAACAAGATGTAGTACTACATTATAGATTAATACCAAGAAGTAACAACTGTAAAAAGAACTGTTACAGTTCACAGAGGCCATTGCTCTCAGAGCAAAACAGTTTTTAAAAGTCTGTGTTGATGGAATTTAAAGCCACTTTAGTTTATTCTATAGATCCAATTACCTGAGGCCGTATGAGAAGATTCTGGTTGTCTGTCTGTCAATGTATCTACCACCCGTCTTTTACATACAGTGGTACCTCGGGTTACATATGCTTCAGGTTACATACGCTTCAGTTTACAGACTCCGCTAACCCAGAAATAGTACCTCGGGTTAAGAACTTTGCTTCAGGATGAGAACAGAAATCGTGTTCTGGTGGCGCGGCGGCAGCAGGAGGCCCCATTAGCTAAAGTGGTGCTTCAGGTTAAGAATAATTTCAGGTTAAGAACGGACCTCCGGAATGAATTAAGTACTTAACCTGAGGTATCACTGTATTTGCATCCTAAAACCTTGCAAGGTCTGTTTAGAAGTTCCCAGGGAAGACCAAAGAAGTGCCATATGTTCCACTCCAGGGACAAACTTGGATGTTTCCCCATATCGTTGTCTCTAGACTTTGTCGCGTCTGTGGGTCCCAGGAGAAGAGACTTCCGTCTGCTATTTCATTTGGCTGTTCCCATGATTACAACAGGGCAACTGGATGGAGGAGCCAACTGCTGCTCCGGCAAGATAGAAACTACTAAAAGGATATCTAGAGTCTTGTAAGGCCAAAACAAATGACACGTATTTAGATTAACTAGCTCATATGTGTGGAAATCCCCCAAAGGCTATATCACAAACTGATCAATGACTAAAAGAGTAGTAGGTATCTGCTCTTTACAACAGCATCTACCAATAAAATATTGATTGGTAAGCAAAATACATCAATCGGTTGGCAGAATTTCTAGTCTGTAGGTTTGTGCACATAATCTTGAAAACATAATGGTAGCTATATGTGCTGGATATTCCTAAACCAAACAGAAAGCCATAAAAAGAATGCAATCAGCTTTCAGTTTCTAAGGCCATTTCCTGATTTTGAGAGGTAGGACTTGGTTTGTTTTCTTGTTTGTGTTTCCTTCAGGTTTGATGTTTCCCAAAGGGAAATACTACAGGAGTGCAAAATATGCACTCCTTGTATATTAGCACGCACTACTAAGTACATCAACACAAGAAGTGTGTGCACTAGGGCAGCTTTTCAGGTGATAATAGGAGTGAAAAAGTTAGGATGTAGGTACTCCAATCACCCTTGACGTATGAGAATTAATGACATAATCTACCCCCCTACCCCCTGGCTGACTTTTGCTGAGCCACTGTCACACCTGAAACCTGAGTGCTCATGACTGCCACACCAGAAGGCAGAGGGTCAGGACATGTAGCAGCCTCACAACCTACTGGGTTTTACGTGTGTGTATATATTGGGTTGGATTGGCACTTTGCTTCTCACTACTTGAAGGGCTCCAACTGGCAGAATGGGAGAGGAGGCAAATTTTCATCAATCCCCCCTTCCCCTGCAGCCGTCTATGCCCCCTAACAATCTGCTCTGCTGGGCTGGGGGGGCATTCCAAAACAAGATTGGGGGCTGCAGGAGGAAGGGGAATTGCTTTCCTCACCACTACCTTTCCACCAGCATATGTATCCTGAGTACGGTATATTTACAGTGGTGCCTCGCAAGACGAAATTAATCCGTTCCGCGAGTCTCTTCATCTTGCGGTTTTTTCGTCTTGCGAAGCACGGCTATTAGTGGCTTAGCGGCTATTAACGGCTTAGCAGCTTTAAGAAAAAGGAAACAAACTCGCAAGAACTCGCAAGACGTTTCGTCTTGCGAAGCAAGTCCATAGGGAAATTCGTCTTGCGGAACGACTCAAAAAATGGAAAACCCTTTCGTCTAGCGAGTTTTTCGTCTTGCGAGGCATTCGTCTTGTGAGGTACCACTGTATACTCAAGCAATGCCAGCTGTAGCAAACTCATGATCCAACCCACTGTCTGATAGCACTTTTCCCAATATGTATGTGTGCAAATTAAACTGGAACTCTATAAAACTGGCCCATGGCAGGCGTCAGCAATGAGCAAGGTGCCTCCCAAACCTGAAATAAACTAGCCAGATGCTGTTTGGCCAAGATGGACTCTGCATTCTAGAGGTTTCTCCAGGAAAATGTCAGCGGGGAGCTGTGGAAGCAAAACCTGTGTGCAATATGGAGACAAGAATGGAGAGTTGAGAATGTGAGTGAAGACAGAAGTTACCTGTCTTGAATTTTTACCTGTATATAAAAGCTATCTCCTTTTCTCCTGTCTTTCTTCTGCAGAAACTCAGAGCCCAGAGGAGTGTGGCCAACAGATAAAATTGATCCTAGAATCTCCACGTCTCCCTCAATGGCACAGACTCCTCCTGCAACACCTGACCAGGCATTTCTGTAAACTGTGCCAGAATGGCAGCAAGAATCACTTCACACCCAGGATGCTTGGAGAGGCCTTTAGTGACGTGCTTTTTAAACCATCCCCATCAAGGTGAAACTGCTGGACTATTTACCAGAAGCATCTTCATTTGCTCCTCCTCATCCCTCACGTGACTAATCTGGAACTCAATTTTAAAACTAAGATGTTAAAAATAAGATTTGGTTCCTGCCCACTAGCAAGAAGAGTTCCAATTGCACCTGAATTTCAGAAATGCCCCAAGTTGAAGCCAATTATATTTCTGTTGGAGAAGTTTCCAAGACTCCAAGACAAAGGGCTTTAGACAATGGCTTTCAGTGGACCATCATACATATAACTGCTGCCTTGAATATTTGGCAGAAAGATGGCATATCAGTGAAGTAAATAAATACATACATATAAACAAAGACAAAGGAAGAAATGTAAATCAATAAGGAATCATAATGTAATGAAGGCAAGCCTAAAACTGTGGCAGCTATTCAAGTAACTTTTAAACCAGGCACTGAAGTTGGGAGCAGCACTCGTAGACCATACATCTTTGTTTCCCATGAAGCTTGTGCAATGCAAGGACCCAGGTTACAGAGATTCTTGGATTGGCATGTCCAAGGGATCATTCCAAACCTCTGCCCTTCAGCAGTGGGGCTTAATGGAACAACATAGCCACCATCAAATCCACAGCCCCACTGCTCATGCCAGCCAGGGTAGAAGGTGAAGGCAGGAAAAGTAGCCTCTTCACTTGGTCATCTGCCAACCTGCCTCGGTGAAGAGGTCTGGATCAAGTCCATTGTAGTCACTGTGGCAAATTGGTATTTTGGGACCCCAGCTAATTGATTTATTGGCCCCCAGTTAGCTTTTATGGCAGCCCGGTCCGGCACGCTTCCCTCAGCTGCGCCGCTCTCAGCTACGTCGTCCGGTAGCTCCAGTCACACCTTAGCAGAGATAAACACAGCGGTGATGAACTGTCACATCCTTCACTTAGCTTCCAAACAAACACAGAGTCCAGGTTTGTCCATTTCAGCTCTTTATTCCGACATTCCCCCAGGGATCTCCTGGGCTCCTTTCCGCCATTACAGGCTACGTCTTTCTCCCTCAAAGACCAGAGGGGAAGAGAACAGAAACTCCTCCCAGGCTCCTCCCAGCTTCTACAAGCTGACGTCAGAATTGAGGCATCCTGGGAACTTCTTAACCTGTTAAGTTCCAAACCTGACACCCCCTCTATGCCTCACATTCTGGCAAGACCTTTTTGAGTTCAACACCTTCCCCTTTGCCTTGTGCCCCTTCCCGGCATCTTTCCCAGGCACCTGTTGAACCCCTTCAACATTCCCAGAATCACACTGTGCGACACTTTTCCACGCACCTGTGACCTGATACCCTACTGACCCATTAAGGCCAGCAGTTGTGTCTTCCCCGTCAGACTCTTCCCCCTCTGACTCGACACCCTGTTTGTGAGCTTTCTCCATTACCGGAGATGAAGCCTCACACCTGGACACTCCTTTAACAACCCTTGGAGATGCCCAAACCTGCCCTGAACCCTGACCCTGGACTTGGTCCCCATCACCGGGTTTTGAACCCTGATTCTGGACCTGATCCCCATCACCGGGTTCAGCAACAGCCTCCCTTCTCCCTTGAGAAGACTTTGCACCCGTCACCTGGTGACGTATTCCCTTTTCCTTGAAAAATTCCTCCAGAGCAGACCCAGTAAACTGTGACCCTCGGTCGCTCTTGTACCCTTGCACCCTGGTGTAGAACTTTAGTTCCACCTCCGCAACCCAATCCTTGATCAGTTGCGCCGCCTCCCCCTGCGATTTGAGAGAGAGACACCAGCCAACCTGGCTGTGGCCATCTGCCAGCGATAGCACATACCTGGCCCCACCCAGACTCTCACACCTCATGGGTCATGACAGATCTGTGTGAACAAGCTCAAAAGCTTCCTTGGCTACCCTCCCAAACCCGGGGAAAACCAAGTACCTTTGCACCTTTGCATGCCCTGCACCCTAGGGACCTCCCACATTTCCGGAGTTTGTACCCTTTGTGCACCTGTGCAACTTTTGCACATGACTGGGAACCTTCCCACCACCCTCTAGAGGTGACTCCAGAACAAAGAAGATCCTGTTTCCATCCCGTGATCCTGTTTCCATCCCGTGATCTCAGTGCCTGCTCAGTTTCACCTTTTCCCCAAAGCACCCTGGTTCTTTTGGTTCTGCTCACTATTACTGGCAGTGGCCTGGGTGGGTGCATTGGGGTACTCATCACTGGCAGGTCTGGGCAGGTAAACACCTCCACCTCATCCAAACTGCTTGCAGCATGGCGGATTATGGGTTTGGATTTCTCTGGTCTCAGTGTCTGATTCCCTCTTCTATTGCAGGCAAACTGAGCAAGCAGAAGCCATGACTAACATTGTACTAAGTTCTTTGTCCTTGTTTTCCTAGCATGGAACTGAATCCAGAGCACCATGTGAAGATTATTGAGGCTCTTATCATCGCTGGTGGAGTGTCAGAGATCCAGGCAGCACCAGGTAGGAATTCATTGAACGTACTGGCTTACAAAACATTATGGAATGAGATCAGGCTGTCTGTATTGTGTGGCTAATAATATGCTGAATCTGAAAACTGGTCTTTGCTACGAGACTATCTGTGCAATGCATTTGATTCATTGTGCTCCTAAGGACTGGATTTGGGGCACATGAAATTGGCCCTGAGCCTTTATGGAGTGGCAGGAAAGAAAGTCTGGAATGTGCATTCCTTTTGATGTGAATAGTTTCCTTGTGTTTCACTAGCTTTGTGTATTGTGTTCAGCTGGGTTAGGTTAGAGTGCTTTTATTTCAGTTTGTACATATGGAATGTATGTGACCATAATTAGTGGTATTGGTGAGCAGACCTATTCTACAATTGTGACAGAGAATGGTGAGGGAAGTATGATACTTTCTGGAAGCTTTGCACCAACTGTTACCTGCTGGAGGGTCAGCACTTTGGTACTAAATTGGAAGCAAAGTAACTTCTTAGAGAGCCTCCAGGAATAACAAGATGCTTGTCCCTTCAAAGCTTGATGTGCTAGATGTGCTACAGCTTCAGTGCTGATGTCAGACTGATTTGCTTTAGGACGTACAGGAAACTAACGTCATATCCTATCTATGTGCATGTAGTGCAGAGTGCAAACATTCATATAGTACTGCACCAAAGCTTTGCTGTGAAAATATTCTCTAGAAAGTCCTGCTGGTCACTATCTTCATAGCTTTTCAAAACTTGTTTGCAGGTCTGATCAGCAGCATTTTCATTGCCATTATTTTTCTGACCATGCATTTCTTGTAGGATTACATGGCCAGGACGATGGCGCCATGTATACAATCAGGTTTGTCTATGTGGCAACATCACAAGGTCAGTTCAGAGTAAAGGCAGTGCTTTATGCCCTCACTCTGAATTAGCCCCAGGACAACACCATCAGATTTGGCTGTGCAGCATCATGACATCATTTCACTGAACATAATAATTTCCATTTCTTCGGGATAATGTAGCCAGAAAGAACATTCACATTTAGCTAAGTGATGAAGTTGCAAAGTCAGTTCAGTGTGAGGGCATAACACATTGCCGTTGTGTGGAATGTGTACTGAGTAGGGAACCATTCTGCAAGCATTTTCACCCTTGTGTGGAGACCCCCCCCCCAAAGAATTCTGAAATGGGGGAGAAAAATGTTCACCTCTCTTCTCAACACACACATTCATTTCAGTTTAGCTCTAACAAAATGCACTCCAAAATCTTTTAAAAACTAAGGATAGACATGTTTAGATACAGTGGGTGGGATCCACATAACAAACTTCTTCAGCAGAAGGCCTGCATAAAGGCTTCCAAATGTACAATGAGAATTACCCCCTCTCCCCCGCTTGCACCTATGCCCCCAACAGCTGGCTCTGCAGGGGTTGGGAGAACCCCCATAACAGCATGCGGGGGGGGGGAGGTGGGATTGTTCCATTTGGCAAGCTGGTGTGCATGTGCAGGTACAATGTTTGCAATAGCATGATGTTGAATTCCACCCAGTAAGCTGGAGGAAATTATGCTGGGTATATTCAGCTAAGTTTTACTCATGTTGGACCCATTTAAAATAATAGACCTGACTTAGTAATTAATTTCTGTGGATCTACTCTGAGTAAAACTTAGTTGACACGAACCCTCTGAGACGAACTACCACATTGCAAACTGGCTGTGCCAATATATTGTGGTTCAAGGTGAACCAAAATAGCCTTGGGGAGTTTCCCATTTGTTTTTGTTAATGGGCAGTGGAATGGAAACCCACCATTTTCTATGTACTTCTGACATCTGCATTAAAATTTTGTCTATTATTTGACTAAGTCTTTGATACTGGAAAGGAATTCAGAAAAATCCCCAAAGGTTCTTTTATTAAGCTTATAGGGGATTGTGCATTCCCTGTGGTAGGTCAAACATGTAAATGCAGACAAGGTAGAGAATGGGCTAGACACACAGGTCTTGGAAGAAGCATAAATGAGCTCTGAGTAGGGCTCAGCTGGATTTGGGAGCTTTTCCAATCTTAGCTAGACAAACTCAAGAATGGCACAATTCCCTTGCTCCCAAGTTCCCAGTCTCTGCAGCCACAGCAGGAGCTGTGATTCTCCAGCAGACTGACTTCACCCCTAGAGGTGCACTCCATTGTCTCTCAAGGCAGATGGATTTTTTATTTTTTATTTTTAAGGCATTGCTTGAAGCAATCCCCAAGTTGTGCCCTATGGGCTGACTCAAGGACTGCAGTTGCCTAAAGTTTAGACTGTGCTTTTGTATCGCACAGTCTGCATTGCAATTTGTGTTCCAGACATGGGGGAAATATATTTATTTCATTTGTTAACTGTCTGATGAAAATCTCTCCCCCGTCAGATTGCAAAACCAAAATGGAAATGCATGGAAAATTATTGTTTCAACTATTAATGTAATGAATGATCTGTAGCAGCATGTGAGTCTGTTGTGTCTCTACCGGCTGTTGTCAACAGTAGACCCCTATTGGGAGGAAGGGAGGAAGACTCTTTTTTCACACCAGAGTGACACCTGCCCTACAGCCTTCAGGTCAGAGGTTCACTGAAGTCCCCTGAGGCGGACCAGTTAAGACACTATTATGTGGCTTTGCTAAAGCTCCTCTCACAGGCTTGCTTCTGATAATCACAGAGGAAGGAAACAGAGGAACCCTAGGGAATTCACCACCCAACTGCCAGTTCTATGGTCACTTTCATGGCCCTGGTGCCTTCCGTCTTTCTGGCAAAAAGGTGTTCACCCTGCCTGGGGCAGGAATGGAAGATCCAAGTTTGTCTCGCCTCCTTGTCTTTGTCCATGGTCGTTAGTTTGATCGGCAGCACAGCTGGCAGCTGGGGACGGTTTAATTGCTCTTCAGGGAATCGCTGAGGTGATGTTACAGGAACGCCTTTGGTGAGGGTTGACTTTGGGAAGAGTCCAGCACACGGAAGGGAAGGGGAAGGGAAGTTGTGTTTGCTGTATTTTCCAACTCGCTGTTTGCTCACATGAAGTTTATTGGCAGAAGCGATGGCTCCTGATCCTGTTTGCATTTATCATCTGACCAGCTAGGTTCAGCAAGGTTATGAAGAGGTAATTCTTGAGGCATATGACGGGACTGAGGTCTTTCCTCATGACTACTCCATATCCTGAAGCCCTATTGATTCACTGTCTTGCTAGCAAAGACATTTATCAATAGAGTTATATCTTTCAGATGTACCAAATAAACTTGCTTAACCTATGAATTTCTGATGAGTGGTTTTTCCCCACATGCAGAGATTGTTTCCATTTGCTCAAAGATGGGAATTTAGCTAGACTAAACCATCCTGTTTGATGGTTTCTCAGTCCAACAGGGATTAATTACCAGCACTGGTGACTTCTGTGTAGCTAAATAACAACAAACTAACTACTGGTAGTATTTAGTTGAGGCGATGGTGACTATCAGAGGCATATCCTTCTTTGTTCTGCTTGTGTCTCAGTACTATTAACCTGTTGTAGCAGAAAAGAATGCAATCAATATTTTGTCATTTGGGGGCTGAAGGAGCTTGCACTGTGGGCAGGCCATCACATCAACAGTAGGTGTAATATTTGCTGCTAGAAACTTTGTGAAGTGACGCCACAGGAGACTGAAGTGTGGAACTAGGCTGCCTCCTGTGATGGCAGAATTCAAGAGGCACAACTAGGCCTAATGTAAAGCATGAGCTTGGCTACCACTATGGTGTATTTGTTCCCTAGGTGAACTGAAGAGTTTTTCATTTCCTTTGTGTATTTAAAATGTGGCTTTTCCAGTAAAAACAATCTGCAAAGTATGCTCAGGAATGCACTGCAAAATTCTGGGACACACGCTCATCCTAGATAGGGACCTTCTTGCCTTGCTTTCAATCCTGCCCTGCCAAGAGTAGCTAAAATTTATGAGCCATTCCATCTACTTCCAGATGTTTTTAGTAGATTCTCTGCAATGCCACTGAAGACTAACAGCACAATGCTACTCATGTCTACTCAAACAAGTCTCACTGAGTTTGGCTTACCACCAGATAAGCGGATATAGGATTGTATCAATAGGATGTACTTTTGAGTAGAAATGGATAGGATTGCACTGTAAATTAAGTAGAACTCCACACGGACCAATGGTAAGTTATTAGCATAAGCAAGACTTGAATCAGAGATGCTTGTCCAGTTTAACCAATTGAGTTTAGACATTTGTTTGCATGAGGTTATACAAAAGTTGATATATGCGATATGCAAATTGACCTGGGGGGTTATTTTTAGGTTCGATCTTCCACTTCTTTAAGAGTTCCTTTCAGCTTTCCTTCTACACTGACATGTTTTACTTTGGACATGTACACCTTGATTAGAATTGGCTTTTTATAGCTCTTAGACTCATCCTTCTGTGACAAAGAAAAAACTTTGGACGTTGACTCTCTATTGCTAAAGATACAGCTTATGTTTATATTAACAGTAAATGCATCCAGAAATGACCACAAGTATGTACTTTCAAAATCATTCAGGCCAAATTCCTGCTTCAAGTTGCTGGCTCACATTGCTTATAATATGTTTATATTTGGTTGTCTGTTTCTTCTATCACTCTTGTGTTAAGAGAACATTCAAGATCTCTTTTAAAAGTTTGAAGCTAAGGAATTAGCAGGTTGAATCATATTAATATCTGAAATTAAGTTCTGATCTACCTCTCTCGTTAGCTCCTCCTTGTCTCCGTCTCCATTTTCCTCAGGCCAACTTCTACTTCAGCTATTTTCCCTCAGTTTCCTCTTCCTGCATCAAGTCAGGAACAAGAAGAGCCTGAAAAGTTGTGTCTAGGTGAAGCTGTGGTCAAAATAAAATAAAGCAGTCCAGGATTAAGCACAGTCCGAAAGGCAGAATTGTTGAGTAGCGGTCCAGAGAGTAGGCAGCGCAGGAGAGTAGACAGCGTAGGTCAGTCAAGAGGTGGAGCAAGGCAGGTTAGCCAAAAGTCTGGTAGCTGAAAGGCATACATCATGGGTAGGCAAGCTAAGGGTCAGGGGCTGGATCAGGCCCAATCACCTTCTAAATCCGGCCCACGGACGGTCCGGGAATCAGTGTGCTTTTACATGAGTAGAATGTGTCCTTTTATTTAAAATGCATCTCTGGGTTATTTGTGGGGCATAGGAATTCGTTCATTCCCCGCCCAAAAAAAAAAATATAGTCCGGCCCACCATAAGGTCTGAGGGACAGTGGACCGGCCCCCTGCTGAAAAAGTTTGCTGACCCCTGGCATACATTGTTTTAGTAGCTACGAAACCTCAGCTAAGAATTGGTGTAGTTTCTGCCCAGAATCAGATGAAAGCACTTAATCCTGCTCTTGAGCAGTGTTAGAAACTGAGATATGAAAGCTAGGAGCTAAATGGCACCTTAAACCTAGGTTATGGGTGCAACAACAGAATAGCTAGGCACGCTTTTTTATAACAAGAATACGAAGCTGAAAATGAATGAATTGCAGCTAAAATATTATGTTCATTTTTCACATGGTCTAGTCCTTCCCCTGCAACCCCCCCTAACATTCTTTAGAAGGTCTCTTCTCCAGTCTTCAGAGAGTAGCTGGAAGTGGGGAGGCAGAAAAAGGTCCTCCTTTCCTTCCACTCTGTAGTTTTAATCTGAAATCTTAGATGCAGGACTGCGCCCAGACCTCAGAAACTGCTTGTGCTAATGAAATTCCCTGTCACAAAATGCGCCTAGAACAATGGAAGTTTCGAACACTGCTCTTGAAGAGCCCTTTACTCCCCAGGAGCCTCTTACTACTTGGGAGCTGCTCTGTTCCTATGGGATCAGGTACATGCTCCTTTGCTGAGTGGCTGTCTGAACCTGGACTTTCTGGCATCTAAACTTTCTGGGGCTGGGAAGCCATTTGGTTCCCCTCTCTGTTTCAAAAGCAGGCTTTGTTGCACGACACCTTTCCAGTCAACAGTCTTGCATGTCCCATCCAGAATTAACAAGCACTGATTATTTACCTTCCCGTGAATGCAGGTTAGACATACGACACCCAAACATGCTATGGCAATGTGGAAAAGATTATCACAACTGTGCTAACCAAGTGCATCTGACATCTTCCCCATATTTTCATACTTCAGAACAAAACTGGATTTGTTGGTGCCAAGGAAAAAAGTGTGTTATGCATCCTTTCCCAGGGAACACCCCACCAGGTCCATTATTACATTTTAAAAATCAATTTCCTGCCCCTCCTTTTTTGTCCATAAGTAGACATCTCAAAAGCGGCCCCTCATAACAAATTGCAGTAAAGAACCATCTACTGCCAAAGTGTGGTGAAAGAATATCTCTCTGCTGATGCCAGTCCCAGCGCACATTTACGATAGGGCAAGTATAGCACTAAAAGTAAAGTACAGTTTGCTAATTGCCTTCAGAGGCCCAGAGTTGTTCTCTCTCCCTCCCTCCCTCCCTCTTTCCCCTCTTAGTCATCCTATAGCCATGCAATATCCACATGTGTTTCTTCTGGTAAATCCTCATAAATCAACCTTCCCAGCCTCTATCTCACATTTATTGCTCTACTCAGAGCTCTCACCAATCAATTAAGCAAAGTTGGTATGCATCTTTTCTCTCTGGTTCAGCCATGTGTTAGGAAATCATAGGTCCCCCTCTCCTCTTTTTTTTTGCTACAGGTTGGTATATGATTAAGCTTCAAATCAGGTTGAGAGGCATTGCCACATTCTCTAAACCTCTCAGATTTGCTTATAAGAGATGTTGGGGAAACAAGGATAAAGGGTCATGTAAAATGGAAGAACTGGAGGAGAAAGTCCATTTATTTCCTACTGAAGGTTATTTGCACAAAACTTCAGTGGAAATGTAAATTGAAATGAAATCTCATTGCAAGTGAGACAGGCATTTCTCTGGGTGGGTAATCACAGGGGCAAGTCAGTCCATTTGTATTCACTTTGATAAGATTCTGCACTTTTAGGAAGTTGTTATGCCAAGTCAAATCATTGGTCCATCTCAGTATTGTCTGAACTGACCATCAGCAGTCTCCTAGGATTTGCCTGGAACTGATTGAACCTGGGAACAGCTGCATCGAAAGCATGCGCTCTTCCACTGAGCTGTGGTCCTTTTGAAGAATCCTGTGTCAATAATCTGCATTTATAAAATGCAGATATGTTCTTTGTTCATCCAGGCCTTAGGCTACCTCCCTGCTGAGGAACACATCTTAAACTTGCTCCTGTGAATGAATGGGCCATTTAAATATGAAAACTTAACTCATTCCAATGTTTCAGGTTATGAGTTTGGGAAATGTTGATTAACTCCCCATTTCTCAGCATGTACACACATGTTTATACCCAGCAAGCCAAGAGAGGTATGGGCTATCTGGGTTCATAGGGATGATGCTGGCATTGCTGCTGACTGACTGTGTGACCTTAGCTTGCCATTTTAACCTTCTGTATGTCTAAATTATTTCCATCACACCTTAGTGGTGTGAGGTTTCACTCCATAATTCTAAAGTTCTTTGGAGACCATGCTTGGCCGTAGAAGTGCTATATAAAGCTTCTGGTGTTAATATTAGTCTGAGAAGTGGATGCCCTAACCACTTTGCCATATCCTGTCCTATTCCCCACATACACCCTTGTCCCACATTCAGTCTTGCCTTGTAATTACACCTATATAAAATAGCTATAAATGCCTGCAATAACAGAGACCTCTGTGCAAATAACCATATAAATAGGAGTCAGTAGTTGATACCAGGGGAAAAGAGAACATGACCTTGCTTTGACACAAGAGTAAAATAGTCTTCTTGCTTAGTTTTTGTATCCCCTTTCGGAAGGCAGGAAGAGAAGCATTGTTCTGTGTTCATATTGCTGACGTGTCTACTGCTTCTGGCTGTGTGCATTCACATAAACAGATAAAGTCGGTAGCAGTGCAGCTCAACCTTGAATACAGTTTGTGGCCATGACCAAGTGGCTGTTCTTCAGCCCCAGAGCACTAGCTGTAAAATGGCGAGTCTAATGATCTGCCATTTGTCACAGGGCTGTATGTATGTGGGAAGGAAGAATGAGGTGAGGAGTGCAAAAACAGGAGAGGCCATAACTCAGTGGCAGAGGTCATGCCTTCTTCCTGTATTCTTCCTTTATGGCCCAGTCTTTACTAGACATAGAAGGATCTGACAATTTTTGTTCTCTCAGCCTCTCTTTTTTCCAGTCTTAAATTCAGTTCTCCACATTTAAGCAGCCATTTGCAAATTTTTAAACAAAGAAGGAAATCTTCATGAAACTTCTTCAGCAGTATAGTGTGAATTTTGTATCCACTTCTGACTAATGTACACATTTTTGCAAGCCATTTCTCCTAATATAACCCATTTTTGCTTGTTATTTTCACAAATGTATTCGTTTTTATGCATACTTTAACCTAATGTATGCAGAACCTCACCACAGAATTCAGATAAGTGTGAGTTTCAAAGGATGGCTGTATTTTGTTCTCGTATTTAAATGCAAAATGAATCAAATTCCTTGACCATTCCTAGTCCTTACAATTAAGAGGGTTATTGCACATGTCATTTACCTGGGAGATAACAGCTAGAACATATGTTTTGCACACTGGAGTTACCAGGGTCAGTGCTTGGCACCTGTATCTCAAAAGTGGCAGGTAATGGGACCCTGAAACGCTGCTGCCAGCTGGAGTAGACAGTATTGGGCTGGAGAAACAAATAGTCTGATTTGATATAAGGTGGCTTCCTGAGTGTGCCAACATTATGTAAGTAATAAACAAGAATTTTCTGCCTATTCCCATCTCAAATCATTTGTGGTCCATTTGTACAATCACACTGATGTGCTGGCAATCCTGGCCTGGCTGATCTGTGCCAGTTACTTTGCCAGAAGAACCTTTCAGAATACAACCCACATCTATGGTGCCAGCACGCAATCCACACCCAGCAGCTATCACGACAGGTGGAGGGGCAGTGGGCACACCCTGGGGCAGCCACGTGACTGCTTCACCCCACATGCTCTGCATGGAAATGCTCAGCTCCTGTTTTCAACATGCTGGGTATGGAGATGTGGATTTGATGCTATGACCGAAAAAGTGGGGTCACGTGCCAACATGCTGGATTAAGGGTGGCTGCATGTAAGGAGATGGCCCAACTCCTGCTTACTCCATTTCCAGTGCTGAGGCAGGAGGAGAAGTGAGTCTGTGTGGAAGAATGGATAGAAATACCAGCTTATGTAAATGTGGATGACATCATCCCTTCTCCATTCTCCTGGTGCTATTTATAGCTACTTTAATTTACTCCCCTTTGCTTTATTATCTTTCCACAAGCTCTTTATCCCCAGCATTTAGCATCTCAATTGGCAAGCAGCAGCCAGCTGCATGATACAGCAGGATGCTTTTTCTCCTGATGCAGCACAGCCTGCCTGTGTGGTGCAAACAGGGAGGAAGATGAGGGAAGGGGGAAGGAAAGCTTGCCTCCTCCTCTCCCCGTGTATTCCTTAGCAGGGAGTATGTTCTGTTGGGTCCTGGGATGGGGTAGAGTTGGAGACCCTGTCATAGTAAACAGGGGTTGGGCAACTCCCTGACCAAGGGAGCAACTGTTTGGCACAGCAGGAGCTGGAAGCAAAATGAGCAGGTCTAGATTAACGGGTACTAGTCGCGGCTGATTAATTTTGATACAGTCCTATATAGCTGCCTCTTTGCCCTGCTTCTGAAGGCTTGTCTAAGGTTTGATCTAGTATAAGTCCAAAGTAACACAGACAAAATAGATAAGACGGTACATGTTGAGTGGTCTAGGGAAACACACACACATCATACCTACATTAATACAGCTTGATACCTAAGGCAGAGCAAATTAAATGTGTCCGAAGCCACCATTAGAACACGAAACTTTTCACAGTCTTTTTAGCTTCTTGATGTAGCTCAGTCAGTAGAGCATGAGGCTCTTAACCTCAGGGTCATGGGTTTGAGCCCCACGTTGGATGAACTAGATGGTCGGACTAGATGAACCTTTTGGTTCCAATTCTACAGTTCTCTGATTCTATGCGCAACTATTATACCCCACCACACTAAGTATTTTCTAAATTCTAATTTCTCCTCCTTTTTATTCCAGTTCCTATACAAGAATGCCCTCCCCCTAACTTTTTCCAGTCATCTTTTAAGACAGGCATAGGCAAACTCGGCCCTCCAGATGTTTTGGGACTACAACTCCCATCATCCCTGACCACTGGTCCTGTTAGCTAGGGATGATGGGAGTCGCAGTCCCAAAACATCTGGAGGACCGAGTTTGTCTATGCCTGTTCTAAGATCTCTCCCTTCTCCTTCCACCCCAATTTCAAGGTTGCAAAGAAAAGTAAGAGTTAAAAAAACAAAACAAAAAAGGCCAAATGGCAAGAAGGACCTGGTTAGAATGATTAAAAGACCTATATAGTGGGGAGAGAAATACAACCAGAGATGGTAACTACTAACCAGTATGAAACTCTGATTTGGAGAGAGTAGGTTGTTTTGTATTCGCTCTGCAATGATGTGGTCTGGGGTGCGGGAGGATGCTCAGAAGAAGGAATGGTGACTACATAAATCCATATATTGGATGCAGGTCTGCTTTCTCTGAGACCCAGGTACCCAAATCATCATCCTCTTGCAACTCCCTACTGCTTTCAGCCAGGAATACGGATAAAGTGATTTGTTAGAGCCATGAAGACCACAGTATGAATTGGTGGAACAGCTGCTGTGGAAAAGAGGCTGCCTGTAAATTTAAGAGGCTCTTTTATTTCTTTAGCTGGAATAGAAGTGGAGCAGCATTTATGTCCTAGGAAAAACTGGGTGTGTTGAAGGTGACCAGTCCTGGATGCCACTCCTTCCCCCAATGGCAGACATTCGTGAGAAACTAGTTGGCTGAATTGCACCCACACCATTCATGCACCCATGCGCACGCACGGCTCTTCCCAGAAGAGATCCTGTGAGGTCATGGGTACCAGCTTCCCGTTAGCTTCAAACATACAACAGCTGCTATAGCACATTAAAATTAATTCGGCAAAACCAGGAAAGAAAGGGGAGGGGGACCATGACTGATGTGGATTCCCGCTCTCTGAACAGGCAGCTTTCGGTCATTATGGATGACACATCCCTCATTATAGCAGGAAAACCCCATGTTTTCTTCACATTTAAGTGGCTTCCATTGACTTCTGTCTGCGGAAACCCAAATGAAATTCTCTTTGAAACAAACAGAGCCCTTGTGTACACGCATATGTACTCATGAGAATGTTTGTCTCATTGAGATCACTGGAATATACCCACTGAATCAATATACACTCCCATGTAAATTTGGGGGGCACTCAGAGGTGCTTTTAAAGGAGAAAAACATATTGGGAACTCTGGTCACAGATCTCAATCTAGATTCTCCTTCAAAGTCTGCTCTACGTTTTATGATGGTGTCACTGGTGTGATAGGAGAACTGAGTGTGCATTCATTTTGGATGAGTTCCATATTTCTTTTAGTGTATCATTTTATTCATCTGTATTTTTTCTTCTTCTCCAAAAGCATCTGTGGCATGTTCCACCTAGTTCTCATCTTCTCTCTTTCTGCTCTGTATTTGTACATGATCATGTATGCTTATGTAAAGGTAAAGGTAAAGGACCTCTGGACGGTTAAGTCCAGTCAAAGGGGACTATGGGGTTGCAGCGCTCATCTTGCTTCAGGCTGAGGGAGCCAGCGTTTGTCCACAGCTTTATGGGTCATGTGGCCAGCATAACTAAACCGCTTCTGGTGCAACAGCACACTGTGATGGAAACCAGAGCGCACGGAAATGCTGTCTACCTTCCCGCCACAGCAGTACCTATTTATCTACTTGCACTGATGTGCTTTCGAACTGCTAGGTAGGCAGGAGCTGGGACAGAGCAATGGGAGCTCACCCCGTTGTGCGGATTCAAACCGCTAACCTTCTGATCAGCAAGCCCAAGAGGCTCGGTGGTTTAGACCACAGCGCCACCTGCATCATGTATGCTTATGTGATACACACAAGGCAACCTGCCCCACACAGTGCAGGGGACTGATCTAAAGCATTCCGGATCTAGGTTTATGATTGGTTGCTGTAATGAGTTCCATTCTGAAACTAGTGTGATTCTGTTAATGCCTCCAGTGTGTCTTATCAAAACTTTAGCAAGTTCTCATGATACCCTTTGATACTGGTTGGGAATTCATGCTGTGTATGATTTAAGTCGTCATTGGCTAGCCTCTCCCATAGGGGCAGATGCCAAATTCTCCATTTATTTCGGCCTACAAGGCCTGGATTCAAGTGTTTCCCTGCTATGTCCAATTCACCTCTACATCCCAACTTCTAGTAATAGCTCAACCTTCTCTTCTTCCAGATTCCCAGACTCAGGGGACGAAACAACCAAGTTCTACAATAAGTGAGAGAATGTGCCCCCCCTTTTTTTGGATCACAATGCAGCGCAGCAGCAAAGCTTTGCTGCCCATTTCCTGTCAGAGACAAATAGCTTCCCTTCTGTTGATAAGCCATGCAGACAACAGTATACGTATTCTCAATATTCTGCCAGCCTTCCCTACTCTTTCCTCCCTCTACTCTCAGTTGACCCTTCTGGTTACAGTGTGTTACACTCCTCTTTCTTTAAAAACATTTATGTGTCTCATTTGACAGTAAACTCTTTCAGGGTGGCTTACAATAAAACACAGAAATAATGGTTAAAATGTTGATAAATAAAATATTGGGAGGGTACCAGCAACAGATAAAACAAGCAGCCCACCCACAATCACAACAATAGAATCAAAGCCAAGAGCAAAAGCATAATAATAATTGTAATAATAGTAATGATAAAAATCTTCAAAGTTAAGCTTCTGGGGGGGGGCAGGGTAAAGTCTTAGGGTCTTTCGAAAAGGCCTGCAGTGTTGTGTCTGGTGTAGCCCAGTAGGCAATTAATTCCAAAGCCATGGAAAATTCCTTCTGACTTATAGACTTCTGGGGTCCATAATGTGACTGTACGGTTCTTGCCTACAGCCACAAAACCCAGCATTGACACTCAGAATGTAGGGGCTTCTGCATTTAGTTTTCAGTGTCTCTGATGTAATCCATTGTTTATCAAGGATGTAGTCCTAGGCATCCTCTGACTTGGTCTTTAAAAAAAAAACATTTGAAGGGCATTCATCAGCCTGAAAACTAACAGTAAATATGTGCCCAGAAGCCCTGATCAATTGTGTTTACTGTGTTATAACGGATATGCAAATACCCTTCAAATATAAATGCCCTTCAGAACAACAGAGGCATCATTACTGATGAAGCACCTAGCAGCCCTTGTCTAGAAAGTAAATGTACTTAGGATCCTGGCACCAGGTTCCTTTCTTGTCTAGACATGTAGACCCACATGCATTATGCTCCTGGTCCCCTTCACAAGACCAGGGGATGGAGACCAAGATAGGTGGAGTCAGGGCAGAACCTGGTAGGTTGGGTAAGCTTGAGTCGCCCCACTTCCCTGAATGAGCACTGTTAGGTTTCCGGGGCAGAACAAGGTTTTTTCCCCTGGTCCCACTACCTTCAAGAGAACAAAAAAATGATAATATGGCATTTTCTCATCTGTATCACTTAATATGTATTTCCTTTCAAATTTGGCCACTCACTTCCCTTGATCTTGCACCTCTGGCTTCTGGCATGGCTCAGTGGTAGAACATCTGCTTGCATGTAGAAGGTCCCAAGTCCATTCCTTGCCATCTCTAGGTAGGGTTGTGGGCTTATACATAGTATAAGGCAGCTCCGTATGTTCCTATCTGCCTGAAATGAGGTGAAATAATCCAGTTTAGAAGCAGTGGTGTAGTAACTCTACTCATAGACTACAGTTGCCTGGTTTTATAATTATAATTTAAGGGTTAAAATTGAGACCCATGATTCCTGGCCTTCCCCCACTTTTGTGCTCACGGCTGATATTTGCTTTTCAGATTTTGCAAAGTAGAGAAAGCAATGCCCTCTGGCTGGAAGCACAACACTGTAGTTGATAGAGAAGTGTGTTTTCTTTTCCATTGATCCCTCCCTTTTTGAGAAGGTGGCCTGGTTAAAGGCTGCTATTTTTTAATTATTTTTTTAGCCAAACTGTGGGTCACCAGATGTGGGACGTAACAACATCAAGAGGCTTTGATGCTTTCTTTCCTTCTCAGCTGCCATGCTCTTTATCAGGCTATCCAACTGCCCTCCGTTGATCTCCCGGGGACAGTGGTCAAAACCTTGGCCTGAGATCATAAGAGAAATATACACACACCTCACCCACTGTCCTGTCTCTGATCTCAGGAAGTGCTCAGTAAGGTTTTGGGAAAGAGATGGAAACATAAACATGCTATTACTCCCAAAAGTAGTGAAGTTGCTAATGCTGAAACGTTTACCTTTTAATCCTCCAGAGATGGAACTGAGGCGCGCGCGTGTGTGTGCGTGCGTGCGCACTAAACCACTTGGAAAGCTTTCTTGAAGTTCCAAAAACACTTTGAATTAGATCTGAGAAAGGTCAGCGGCAAATGTGTGTGCTCATGGCTTCATTTTCTCCATCAAGTCACTGCTTACTTTATTTCCATGTTGCTTTGCTCTGGTTACAGTGGGTAGGAGCACAGCCTAGCAGCATCTCATGACTCAGCATTTGCATTGGCAACAGAGGCATGCAGAAGGAACAAGAGACCATAATCTTGAATTGGCACCATCTGTTATCAACACATGCACTTTCTTCATTTTATTTGTTAAGAGATTTATTTGCTGCCCTTGACCAAAAATAGTCACAGAGTAGTTTACCAGAAAAAAAGGCTTAACGCCCCCCCCCCAAAAAAACCCACTTGGTGAAGGGTGGGGGACATCTTGTCCCTTTTCTTAAAGCATTTCCAGACAACCTCTTTATTGAGCATTCATCTTGATTTGTTTGCAGGGAGATTAGGCAATGCTGGCGTTTTAATGAACATTTATTCTGATTTGTTTGCAAGGAAGTTAGATGACGTTGTGTGTCAAAACAAGTAATGTCTCACACCTTCCAGTGCATTTGCCCGTCACTTTTACCTGCTGCAAAAAAGTCTGATCATTTGGGGAAGTGGGCTGATTGTGCAGGAACTCCCAATCAACTATGGTTGCATAAGCTGAATTTGGCTCCTTGGGAGTCGTTCTGGCAGTGCTGCTGCCACCCCTGGTCTCTGAGATGCCACCCACCCCGCCCCAAAGAGAGGTGCCTTCCAGAGGCCCCATTCACCTGCGGAGCTTATAGCCAGAACTGCATAATAAACAGCTGTGCAAGCCTTTGGGAGGCAGAGATGCAAGAGGACATCAGAGGGAGGGAGGGAAAGAAAGAGGGACACAGAGAAGTGTTGACCACGGCACCCCTGATTCAGGGAACCACTAGGTGCCACGGCACACTGGTTGAAAACCACCGATGTAATCAGTTTTGATGCATTTCAAGGAAGACCCAGAAAAGAGATCACACACCATTTCAAACAGCCCCCACCCATCCAGCAATCATGACCAAGACCTCTAGATTGCAAATCATAAAGTCCTTCATTTGGTAGCAAGAGGTTTCACCATTGGATATTGGGCATGTACTCAAGGATGAAGTCATAAGCTTATATTATTTTAGGACCAAGCTACACGTGATGCTCAGTTACATGTACTTGATGCTTCCTTCCTTCCCTTCACAGAAATACAGACACAGAGGCTGCCGTCTGCATGCAAGGGGTTATTGGCAATTCTTAGTCCTTTCCTGACGGGCAGTTTTTCTGCTAAATATGAGAAGCTCAAGTATTCATATATCTTCCCCTGCTGGGGACAGAAACAGCACAGAGGTCAATTTTAGTAGGAAAACCACTGGAAGTGGAAGGAGAAAGCTCAGAAAGCCCCTCCCCCATGTGAGTCTTCCTCTACAAATTACAGGTTCCAAAGCTGCAATTTATAAAAATAATATATCGGGGGGGGGGGGGGGGGGCGGACTACATGTGACTGATGGTGCATGTGTAGTTTGGCCTGTAGGAGATTTTCCATGTAATTCCAAGCAGGCAATTAGAACCCCACATCCTGCAATCTAAATGGGAAGACCTCTAGCTCCCAGAACTCATATTTTGGGAGCAAAGGCAGATAGAGAAAATTCAGATGTACCTACCTACAGGAGCCAGTGCATTGCTTTTTTCTGCTGTAGGCAAGGTCTACACATCTCTGCCTTAACTCCTGTGATTATGCATGTGCCAAACACAGATTTTCTGTCTTTCCCCATGCTTTAGGCAGGCTCACTCTCTCTCTCTGTATGTGTGTATGTATGTATATGTTAGAGGCCTGACATATTTATGAAGTTAAACATTTATTTGGCACTTTTTTGTTTTTAAACCAATCCAAGGTGGTTTCTACTTTGAAACATTGGGGAGTAGCTTCTTGATTACCCAAAGGCCCAGCCAATCATAATTGTGAATAGCAGGCTACAGTGGGAGGAGGGGGGTGTCTCTGTGATGGTCACAAGGGCCAGCCAGTTGGCACTCTGTACAGCCACTTCTGCTGGAAACAAGAAGAGACGTTTGCTTCTGAGTTTAGTTTTCTGAAGAACGTCATTCTTCTGACCAAAAACACAGAGGCTGTAGAGCCGCAGATTTATTGTTTTTCTGATATAGTTTAATGTAAACCTTTGGTATGAAATGCTACATTTTCATTTTCAAAAACTGGCTGTAGAAACTTCCCTCAAATAGACATTAACAATCTTGTGCACTGAAACCCAGTTTAGCTTTGATTGTTTCAGTTTAAAACATTACAGGGCGACTGTATTTCTTAAACAAAAACACAAGCAGGCCCTAAGTGAGCACCCTTTCCTGGGCACTGGAGTCACCAGAAAGGCAATTCCATGCCCCTCACTGAGCCAATCTGCCAATTCCTGGAGCAGCCACAGTGGGCGAGCACCTTTCCGTAACCTGTCAAATGCAGGTGAGCCTTGGCCATGCCTCCCTCAAGTCCCCCTGCTTGAAAATCCAGAACCATCTGTTTCAATTAAGTCATCCTGTGCACCTTCCTTCATCTGCTGGTCAGCCGATCTGTTGCTAAATTGTTCCTGACAAATACCGCCACTCCGAGAACTTCTCAGACTTCAGACCTGATAGGGTGAGACAAGGAGCTGAGGAGAAGGAAAGGGTTGAATAGGAATGTGGGCATTCTCAGTGGGAATCTCCATCTGCAGCTGGCAATCCAACTTGCTAAGCAACCAGAATATTTTGAGTGGGGTTTGCATTGTTTGTTCTTGATGGCTTTTTGGTCCCTCTGGGGTTGTTTGTTGTTGTTTCAGTTATTTATATGCCACTTTTCCAGATATAAATCCTACCAAGGGTGGCTTACAAGTAATATTCAGTTCTGTATTTTTAAATTGCAAGAATTAAAATCCTTTCCAAAAGGCGGTGGTGGGTGTTGAGAAGCTGCCTCTCCCTCTCTCTCCATTGGAATCCTTCTCACAGAGCAGTTGTTGGTAGATCACTCTGTTTTTTGTTTTTTGGAAGATCTCTATACATTTGCAGAACCATCACACCCATCACAGTGGTTAGCTGACACTGTGTACAATGTCCTATGAATGACGAACAAGGTTGCTAATTTCCTAAGTAACGTGGCATCTTGAAGTCTTTTCTTTGGAAGTGCCTGAAAGCTTCTTCAGAAACCTTGGCTGCTTACACTCCTTAAAACCCTAAAGTAATAATATCAAACAAGCAAATTAATAATAGTGAAAAACCTATGTGCGGACTTGCTAAAAATAGCATCTTCTGAAGCATAAATGCAAGCTACAGAAATATGGGTAGTATGGGTCAGGTCACAGCAACACCTCTTGCTTATATAGCCAGGTGGGAGACTTTAATACAGTCACGATAAGTGAGGCAGGAATACGAGACGCATGTACTGCGTGATGCAACTCTGTGCTTCTAAGTCTTCATCTCAAAGCGGCTGAGATCTGGACCGCACCTCGTGTTATGCAAACGGGTTGGCAAAAAGGCCAGCAACAAGACCTGCAGTGAGAGCTAAACAAGTCAACTGGCACCTTCTTTGTTTCTCTGTTTCTTTTATCTTTCCCAGTGATCTTTTATTTACATTTGGGCGTTAGCTGTGGATTCCTTTCAAGCCAGCGAACACTCTAGCACCAGGTGAATGTGTGCTTGAACAGTCACATTTGATCTGTTCTGCACAGCAAGGAAGGCAAAGAATTTTCTTTATAAAGGAAGAGAATAATGCCGTAAAATACATGGTTGGCTTGGGCATCGGGTGGTGGAAAGGAAGTGAGCGGGTGGTGCATTTGACACCTGTGGGGCAGCTGCTGGAGGGAGCAAACAGATATTTATCCTTCAGGAAACTGTTAAATTGTTCTACACCAAAATAATTGTTGTAGGTGCAGATTTACGGCATGAGAAATGGAGGTGCACAGAGTCAGACCCAGTACCAGCAGTCAGCAAGGTTGAGCACTGGTTGAGGGCACCAGGGTAATGAAAGAGCCCTCCGGCCCCAGCCCAACCCAGCCACACTGCCATTCACTGCCATCCCTACCAGCTCCCTCAGTGCTTTTCAACAGTGGGGCCCATTTTGAATGGGAGCCAAGCAGCTTCCACCCACAGTGGCCACCCACCATTTTTAAGCTAGACAAAATGTAAACGATGTCATAGATCTATGGAGACTGCTGAGTGGCTCTACCACCACTGCCAAAGCAGAAGCAGCAGAGAAAATGTGGGGCAGCTGACACTATGGGCACCATAAGCAGAGCTGGGCTCAACTCCATTTGGAGGGGTGAGGGCATTGTTGGCCCTGTGCCAAGAGCTCCCTGAGGACTGGCCCTGGCCTTGCAGGGATTGTTATTTTCTTTTATGTGAAGAGACAATAATGCCACTGATAAGATATATTTAGGATCATTTAATCTATTGAATTAAGCCAGATTCAACTCTTTGTCCTGGCTCTAGCAGTAATATTGCCAATGTTGTGCTTATTTGTTTATTACTCACCCTTAAACCTAAGGCCCCAGGGTGGGTTACAGTATGAAAACACCACACTGAAAACAATTTAAAACAACTTACCAGCATAAATATAAAAATAGTTAGTATCCATTTACTCAAGAGTAGTTCCCACTAAAACCAGAGGATATTAAATTGCAATAGTATTATTTTTTTAAAAAATGCAAAGCACTGCTTGTGTTTTTAAAAGTGGGCAAAGATTAAGATAATTCCACCCCTCCAAAAGTATTTTGGGGGCACAAATGCATTTAAAAAAGGAGTGATACCCATATGTTGGGATGCTGGAGGACGCAGATAGCACTTAGCGAAGGAAAAGACAAAACTGAGCCAAGAACTGAGCCTGCCTGAAAACTAGCCAGAACGGCAAGGTCCAGAAGTCTTGTGATTTTCAACCCAAATGTATGCCCGCGGCAAGAAGTCCAAAGCCTGTTTTTAGGACTCACTTTATTCTCTCTGCTTTAAATGGTTACCCAGCCACTGTTATTGATCTGTTTTATAGGGGCTGCACCTCTATTTGTCTCCATACTGTTACATATTTTACAGGATTGCTTTCATTTCATTTTTTAGTTATTAGCTACCTCGGGCACTTCTGTGTGGGAAGGCAGGATATAAATTTAGGTAACAGGCAAATAAATGCTGTCAAAAATTAGGCACATGAAGCGTTCATTTGGGGTTTTATATATATATAGGCGGAGCTCACCAGCTCTCAAGACCTAGAACCTTGCTGCTATGCTCATGCCTAGCCCTGTAATAGGGGAATAGGGGAAGTAATATAAAGAAGAAAGCTTTGGAGCCTGTTAATAGTAATAATAATAATAATAATAATAATAATAATAATAATAATAATAATTTATTTATGCCCCGCCCATCTGGCTGGGCTTCCCCAGCCACTCTGGGCGGCTTCCCAAAAAATATTAAAATACTGTAATACATCAAACATTAAAAGCTTCCCTATACAGGGCTGCCTGGTTTTCTAAACATCTGGTTTCCTAAAAGTCTGGTAGTTGTTGTTCTCTTTGACATCTGGTGGGAGGGCGTTCCACAGGGAGGGTGCCACTACCGAGAAGGCCCTCTGCCTGGTTCCCTGTAACTTGGCTTCTTGCAGTGAGGGAACCACCAGAAGGCCCTCAGTGCTGGACCTCAGTGTCCAGGTAGAACGATGGGGGTGGAGACGCTCCTTCAGATATACTGGACCGAGGCCGTTTAGGGCTTTAAAGGTCAGCACCAACACTTTGAATTGTGCTCGAAATTTTTGACTGGGAGCCAATGTAGGTCTTTCAAGACCAGTGTTATATGGTCTCGGCAGCCGCTCCCAGTCACCAATCTAGCTGCCGCGTTCTGGATTAGTTGTAGTTTCCGGGTCACCTTCAAAGGTAGCCCCACGTAGAGCGCATTGCAATAGTCCAAGTGGGAGATAATCAGAGCATGCACCACTCTGGTGAGGCAGTCCACAGGCAGATAGGGTCTACGTACCAGATGGAGCTGGTAAACAGCTGCCCTGGACACAGATTTGACCTGTGCCTCCATGGACAGCTGTGAGTCCAAAATGACTCCCAAAGAGAACTCTGCCCTCATAACAACCACAATTTACCGGTAGATGCAACTCATCTGGAATTAGTGAATCGGGGCTTAGAGGGCAAACTCCCCTAAAGGCTCAAACCTCAGCACCTCTCTTTTTAGGAATTAAACACTGCACATTGCTGAGAAATACATCCTCCCTGAGCACTGCATTCCCGAACACTGCAAACGTGGGGCGGGTGGGGAACAAACAGATAACTGAGGAGATACAGCTGAGCTCACAGCAAAATCCCTTTCCTGCTTGGGTCATGTGGCTGGTGCAGATATGAGCCCAATAAGTCACAAATCACTGCTTCTAGAATTCTGGCGTTTGTGAAGAGCCATTGTGACATTCAGCCTGGAGGGAATGTTGCATGCTAAATTAATTTTTAATTTTTTAACATTATTTTTTGTTTCTGCACAAGGCTTTGTATAATATTGGCCTCCAACCTCAAAACACACACACACACACACACACACACACACACACACACACACACGTCAGACAGCTGATCCACATTCTGAGCCAATATTTTGACAAACTGGAGCAGTACCCAAACCGGAGCTACCCGATTGACCTGCTGCCACCCAGATTAGAATTTTATCCTAGCCCGTCCCTTTTCCCAGGATCCCATCAAAGCCATGAAATTGGCAGGATTAAAAGTTTGGCTTGTGATCTGGTGTCTTGCAGCAATGCCAGGTTTCAGTCCTCGGCCTCAAAGTGGGACTTGTGTGGTGCACTATGAGCCACGTGGAAGGAGCGCTGCAGGGGAGGGGAGGGGCTTTCTTTGGAGAGAAACACAGACCGAGTGATAGAACATCTCCTTGAGATTTTTTTTATTATCTTTATAATTATTTAGCAAGATTTATATACCACTTGATGATGATGATGATAAAACAGCTCCTCCTCGTGACCTATTTATTGAGCATTTACCCTGATTTTAATGGAGGTTAGATTGCACCTGGTCTTTGTTGTTTAACCTCCCTGCAAACAAAACCAATAATGAGCATCCATCCCAATTTGCTTGCAGAGTGTTGTGTGAACCCCACACATTTCCGTGCATTCCCTTGTTGCTTTCCTTGTCGCTTTCTTAAAGTGGATTTGTTGTGCCAGGGTTGTGCAAAGCAAACAATGCCAGTGTGTGTGCTTCAGTCCCTCCCACAAAATGATGACAGTCTGGAAGGCGCCCTATCTCTAAGCAGCTTACATAATACTGGTATAAAATATTAGTACATACGCATTATTATTATTCATTTTTAATATTACTTCCTTTATGTGTAAACTTACACCTTGCATGTGACTCAGATGCCGCACACAGCAGAGCTCAGGTTTTTAAGTGCTCTGGTGAAGCTTCAGCTACTGTGCCTCTTCCTCCATTCCTCTACTTGCCCTTGCAGTTTGAGATCACAAGTGGACCAATGCAGAAGGGTGCAGCAGCTGCAGCTTCATTGGGGGCTCTTTCAGGCAGTCTTTTTTACTGAGCATTCATACGACACCTGCTCTTCATTGAGCTTCCATCCTGATTTATTTGCAGGAAAGTAATATATCTTCCAGTCAATCCACCATTAACCCACACTTTTTATTGCATTTTCCCCCTCACTTTCTTAACTCCAAAAAGTCAATTTTTAAAAATGCATTGTTCCTCCAGAACAACAGGTCTTTAATCCACTTTAATTGTGCAAACCTGAATTTCTGGTATGCAATCTAATCCCTCCTGCAAAATCGTGACAGTCTGGAGGTGACCTTGGCGCCCTGGAACATATAAACCATGCAAGATATATACCCTGGTTAAGAACCTGGCAACCTAGACTGTGGAATCTAGTTGGGAAGGGAAAGGTAGAAACATGGGATTAGGTGAAGATCCAAGCATCCAAAGCAATGTTAGGTTGAGCTGAGCAATGCGAAGAAATGTCATGGCTGCACAGAGATCTTTGTGAGTGCCCATGAACCAGTGTGGACCTCCCAGCTCTCTATATGGTAGACAATCCTGGGGTACATTCCAAGTGAGGGAAGGCAAATGCTGATGCTGTAGAAAAACAAGAGTTGCCTGATTCAGTAGAGGACTGGCCTTTCCAGGGTGCTTCCAGATGGAGGGCTTCATGATGGAACTCACAAGCTGCATATCTGTGAGCTGTCCTGATTGCTGCTAGTCCAAACAAACCAGCAACGTAATCATGGGTGGGCTATTCTATGACTGTAGAGCTGAAGCCGCCACACCTGTAGCTCACAGGTTTTGCCTTGGAGGCACAACCCCCAGCTTTAGTACCCCAGGAAGCACCACTGGGTTTGTGAAGACCAGATCACTCTTTGACTGTGTGTGCAAGAGATAAATATGCAAAATTCAGCTAAGCATGTGCAAGAAATGTCCCATTTTTGTTCTCCAATGAGCTCAAGGTGGTCTACATGGTTCTCTCCCCCTCCTCTTTTAATCCCCACAGCAACCGTGAGGGGCAGGTTAGACTGAGAGGCAGTGACTGCCCCAAGATCACCCAGTGACCCTCATGCCCAAGTGGGGATTTGAACCCTGGTCTCTCAGGTCATGGGCCAACACACAAACCATTACACCCCACTGGCTCTTGTTAAGGCACATGCAGAGGGATAAGCTTTTCAAACACATTTACACATATAAACCTATTCCATTGTTTGATATATTATGTCACAAAAATGTCTGACCGTACAAAAATAAGGGAGGGGAGAAAAAAGACATGAATAGCTTGAAAGTTTATGGTTCTCCTTCATAAGTTATATGAAGCAAAGTTTTAATTTAGAGTTCTCACTACTGAAATAGCAATAATTCAATATAATATGGATATATTATATGCTATTGGTGGCATATAGGATAGTTGTGCATAGTAAATTTTGTATTGTGTGTTTGCATGTCTATTTTTAAAAGTAAAATATATATGCTGCCCTTCATTGTAAGATTCCAGGGCAGTTTACAAAATTAGGAACAATAACATTCAATGTAAAACAGCAATAGGATGATTGTTTCCATTTCAGAGCATTCCAGTTCTGTGGCCTCTTTAGAACTGTGCCCAGACTCTAAGACAGGAGCCTCTGCAGCCCTCCTCTCAGTGAGTTGTTTGCCCACACAAATTAGTCCCTGTTTCGTCCTTGAGGTATTTTTCCTTCCCCACTCACCCCACCTTTCTAGTTTAGTGCTACAGTTACTGCTGGGAGCAGCTGTCTGGATACAACCTAATAGTTGTGTAGGAGGGGAGCTTTCCACCAAGGAGGCCATCTCCTCCCACCACAATGCCATGGAAGGAAAATTTCCAACTGCTGAACATCTCCTCTCCCACACAACTATTAAAAGCACAAAAGGGCCAGTCCTGTATCGTCAGGCAACCCTAGCAAAAGATAAAATAAAATCCAGACTGCCCATAGTTGCCTTTCCCCTACCTAAGATTCTGCTTCCTCCCCGCCCCCAACCCCTTCCAAGCTTAGTGTAGGGTGGTCACCACTTGGAAATGCCCTCAGGGGGAAAGGAACAGCAAGAATAGTTGAAACAGGCTCCAGCTCTAACCTTTCTGCCAGCCTCTATACATTCATTGGGAGAAAGTCTCATTGAATTGCATGCAACTTCATTCAGAGGATTGGGCATCATGTAGTAGAAGAGTGAAAAGAGAGCGTGGCTGCTTCATATTTCCTCTTTGGTCCTATTTTTCAGCTTAGTAATCATCAGCACCACCACCACCACCCCAGCTCCCCATCCCCTGAGATTTTTTTTTTTTTCCCCAGGAACAGGAAGGGGAAAAAACAGGATCTCCATAGCTTTTCTGTATCTCCCCAACTCCTCAAACACACATATGGATGAAAAAGATGAGCTGGAAAATGCCTAGTTGTGGGGATTAAGCAGCCTCCCCTCAAGCAACCTGCCCTTCCACCACACGGGCACAGTCTATCCACACTGATTCGGTTAAAAATAAAAGCAGAGAGGAGAATTTTAAAAATTCTGCATGGCATGTCCTAAGAACCTAGGAA